>NW_022589705.1:47842827-48268485 GCF_004348235.1 Phoca vitulina | reverse complement strand
AAGCAGACTCCCTGCTGAGCAGGGAGCCTGATGCGGGACTCGATCCCGGGACTCCAGGATCATGACCTGAGCCGAAGGCAGTCGCTTAACCAACTGAGCCACCCAGGCGCCTCTTTTTTTACTTTTTAAAGATTTTATTCATTTATTAGATAGCGAGAGAGAGCACGAGCGGGGTGGGGGGCGTGGGGGGGCAGGGCTATGGAGCAGCGGGATTCCTGCTGAGCAGGGAGTCTGATGTGGGGCTTGATCCCAGGACCCTGGGATCATGACCTGAGCTAACTGACTGAGCCACCCAGGGGCCCCCAAAATATTCTTTCTTAAGATATTTTTATTTTATGGATTTTTTCTCATTAGAAATAATGAGATTATTTGTCAATTGCTAATTAGAGATTTAAATTATTGTTTTTAAGGAGATAATCAGAAAATTTTGAGACTAAAAATGCGTGTTAAAAGTCTAAGCATTTCAGGGTTGCCTGGGTGGCTCAGTCATTAAGCGTCTGCCTTCGGCTCAGGTCATGATCCCGGCGTCCTGGGATGGAGCCCCACGTTGGGCTCCCTGCTCTGCAGGAAGCCTGCTTCTCCCTCTCCCACTCCCCCTGCTTGTGTTCCCTCTCTTGCTGTGTCTCTCTCTGTCAAATAAATAAAATCTTTAAAAAAGAAAAAAAAAGTCTAAGCATTTTGCCCAACACACTTGCATTTTATAAAATAAAAGTTTTAAGAAATGTTTTCTAGTTTTTAATGACTGACAGATGTATGTATCTTCTACCCAAGAGAGGCCCAAGGTATATCCTACATCCAATAGGAGGCCCTTTTTGAAAGCATGCATAATTGATTACATCCCCTCATAGCTAACTGACAAAGGGACTAAAACTTGTTTCCAGGAAAGCCAGTGGTAAGGTCATGGAAGGCAAAATAGGGGACATTTACCATACCACCTCTTATACATTTGTGATGGTTAACTTTAGGTGTCAACTTGACTGGATCTTGGGATGCCCAAGTAGCTGGTTAAACATTATTTCTGGGTGTACCTATGAGGGGTTTTCCAAAAGAAATTAGCATTTAAATCAGTGGAATGAATAAAGCAGATTGCCCTCCCCAATGTGGGTAGGCATCCTCCCATCCATAGAAGAAAAAGGCAGAAGAAGGTTAAATTTCCTCTCTGCCTGTTGAGCTGGCACATTGATCTTTTTCTGCCCCTGGTACTCCTGGTTCTCAGGCCTCACACCGGAATCTACTCCATTGGCTCTCTGACTCTCAGACCTTCAAACCATACCCCCGGTTTTCCTGTTTCAAGCTTGGAGATGGCAGATAGTGGAACCCCTCTGCCTCCATATAATCATGCAAACACCTTATAATAAGTCTTAATATTTTATTGGCCCTGTTCCTTGGGAGAACGCTGACTAATAAAACATTATGAGAAGATATAATGTGTAAGAAACCACAATCCCTTCCCAAAGACATGGTTGTCTAAATTAGAAACATTCATCCAATAATCCAGGAGGTATGGAATTCTTTCATTTTAAGGATCATTTCCTTAAGCTTGGAATTTAAGTGGGAGACAATTCTTTGATGAGTACATTGAAAAAATGGATTTAAAAGAAAAAATGAAGATATTTCAGAGTTGAAAATGGAAAAACAATTATAGGGGAAAATGAAATAAAAACATTAACAGAAGTATTCTAAAACTCTGGCCCAAGGACTTGTCATTTACTGGTCTAAGAAATAAGAAAAAGGACAATCCAGTGAGTTTTTAAATCATACTCATTTAAAAAATCTGATAAGAAATTCTGACATGTTTTTCCTACTTTTTACTTCATTAGTATCAAAATGCTCTTTTAAAAAGATTTTATTTAATGGGCGCCTGGGTGGCTCAGTCGTTAAGCATCTGCCTTCGGCTCAGGTCATGATCCCAGGGTCCTGGGATCGAGTCCCACATCGGGCTCCCTCCTCGGCGGGAAGCCTGCTCTCCGTCTCCCACTCCCGCTGCTTGTGTTCCTGCTCTCGCTATCTCTGTCTCTGTCAAATAAATAAAAAAATCTTTAAAAAAAAAATAAAAAAAAAACAAAAAAATAAAAAGATTTTATTTATTTATTTTAGAGAGAGAGAGTGCACACGTGAGTGCCCCGTGAGCAGAGGGAGGAGCAGAGGGGGAAGGAAAGGGAGATAATCTCCAGCAGATTACTCGTTGAGCGAAGAGCCTGAGGTGGACCCTGAGATTGTGACCTGAGCCAAAACCAAGAGTCAGATGCTTAACCGGCTGAGCCACCCAGGTGCCCCTAAAATGCTCTTTTAAAAAAATAAGATGATAATGGTAGTGAATGGTGGTAGTTCTTTTTTCTTAAAGTGTTTATTTGACCTAAAAAAAAATGTTGGCATTCTTAGGTGGGCCTTCTTCTACCACACCCTGACTCTACATGTGATTTAATGCCATGGTATTCCAAAGTCTGGAAACCACATAGGATCTGAAGATGGAAAAGAATATGAAAGCAAGGTCCTTTTGATTTCTTATTTTGCCCTAAGAGTTCCCAGTTGGTCTTCCGATGTGATCTCATCTCCCATTCTCCCATTTGATCACTGAGCTCCAGCCATACTGACCTCCTTTGTTTTTCTTCAAGAACCCAACATTCCTGCCTTGTGGTCTTTGCACTTGCTATTTTTTGCTTATAATGTTTTCTTCATAGCTCTTCAAATGACTGACTTTGATGAAGGAAATTGAAGAAGACTCAAATAAATAAAAAGGTACCCTGTGTTCATGGGTTGGAAGAATTAATATTGTTAAAATTTCAGTACTACCAAAAGCCGTGGATTCCCTATAAAGATTCCAATGACATGTTTTACAGAAATAGAAAAAGCACTCCTAAAGTTTAAATGGAACCACAAAAGACTGTGAATAGCCAAAGGAATTTTGAGAAAGAAAAAGGAAACGGGGGCATGCATCACACTTCCTGATTTCAAGCTACATTATAAACCTATAGTCATCTAAACACTATAGTACTGGCATAAAAACAGACAACTAGACCAATGGAACAGAATCAAGAGCCCAGAAATAAACCCAAGCATATTTGGTCAAAATATTTGACAAGGGAGCCAAGAATACTCAATGGAGAAAAGACAGTCTCTTCAAAAAATTGTGCTGGAATAACTGGATATTTAAATGTAAAAGAATGAAACTGGACCCATATTTTACACCATTCACAAAAATTAACTTGAAGTGGATTAAAGACTTATATTTAAGACCTAAACTATGAAAATCCTAGAAGTAAACATAGGAATAAGGCTCTGTGACATGGATCTTGGTAATTATTTTTTGGATATGACATTTAAAGCACAAGCAATAAAATAAAACATAAACAAGTGGGATCACATCAAACTAAAAAGCTTTTGCACAGCAAAAGAAACCATCAACAGAGTAAGAAGACAACCAATGGAACAGAAAAAAATATTTGCAAACCCTATATCTGATCATGGGTTAATATCCAAAAATATATTTAAAAAACCTCAAACTTAATAGCCTAAAAAACTACCCAATTAAAAAATGGGCAAAGGACCTGAATAAAGAATAAAGGAACTTTCTCAAAAGAAAATATATGAAACATCAACAGGTACATGAAAAGATGCTCAACATCACTAGTCATTTGGGAAATACAAATTAAAAACAAAATGAGATATCCCCTCATGATTATTAGAATGGCTATCATAAAAAAAACAAGAGATAGCAAATGCTGGTGTGATTGTGGAGAAAAGGAAACCCTTGTGCACTGTTGGTTGGATTGTAAATTGGTACAGCTACTATGGAAAACAGTGTGGAGTGTCCTAAAAAATTTAAACTAGAACTACCATGTGATCCAGCAATTCCACTTCTGGGAATATATTCAAAGGAAATGAAAAAACTAACTTGATAAATACCTGCACCCCCGTGTTCATAACAACATTACTTACAATAGCCAAGATATGGAAACAATCTAAGTGTCTGCTGATGGATGGATGGATAAAACATCGTGGTACATTTATATACCATGGAATGTTATTAAGCTATAAGACACCATGGATGGAATTTGAAGGCATTTTGCTAAGTGAAATAAGTCAGACAGAAAGACAAATACCATATGATCTCACTTATATATGGAATCTTAAAAAAAAACAAAAACCCAACTCCCCACTAAACTCATAGAAAGAGATCAGACTTGTGGGTACTGAAAGTAGAGGATGGGGTGGGAGGGGAAATTGGAGGAAGGTCATCAAAAGGTACAAATTCCAGTTATAAGATAATTAAGTGCTAGGGATATAATATACAACATGATGACTATAGCTAATACTGTTGTATGATATATAGGTACGTTGTTGAGAGAGTTAATCCTAAGAGTTCTCATCACAAGGAGAAATTTTTACTTTTTCTTTTATCTTTCTTTTCTTTTTATTGTATTTATAAGAGAAGATAGATGTTAGCTGAACTTTGGTAATCATTTCTATATATATATATAAATCAAACCACTGTGCTGTCCTTTAAAAATCTATACAGTGATATATGTCAATTATTTCTCAATAAAACTGAAAAAAAAAAAAAAGATACAAGGATAAGAGAAAAGGTGGATTATTCCAAAAGACAGAACAAGAATGGAGTTCATTGTACAACAATCGGCATAACAGAAGTACAAGAAGGTGTGAACCCTGATATAAAAGGATATGAGAAGTCCCTCTGAAGAAGAATCAAGACACAGAAAATTCAAGATTTAGAGAGATAATGAGGGCCCAGTTGGAGGAGTATCTAAAGAGAGAGAAGAAATAAAGTGACAGATGAGAAGAAGGAAGGAAATAAAGGGATGAGAGGCCCTACTGGCCTGTAATTAGGCAGGGGGAGGGGCTGTTGCTGGGATACCTGTTCAGGTGCTGCTGGCAATTACAGTCCCTGGCAGCTGGGTTCTGAAGAGAAGGAGTGGCTCTTAAGTAGCTGACATCCTTTGTGCCTCTGGTCATTAAAAATGTAATTTAATAACAAGGGAATTCAGCAGAGCTGTGATTCTGAGGCTGTTGCCTTGGTTTTGGTGAGAGAAGTTGCCCATTTTTCTGTTTTGGTCCTGGCTGAGTTTGAAGCTGGAGCATTTGAGTGTGCTCTGCCCAAGGGACAGGGGCTCAACATTACAAGTAACAGCATTTTAGTTTCTTCCAAAATTTTCCCAGAATGTCTATGTTACTAAACCATAAACCACTGCGGTTTTCCTTATAGAAGAAGGATCAGATAGCTGGTATAAATGTCCCAGTTGGGAATATCTCTTTGCCTTTCAAGAACCAAGCACTGAATGTGTCCAGCTGATGTGTTATGCGGATTGTATTTAGGATTATTTAATTTAGAAATCAGCCACATGTTTCATCCATGAGCTTGGGCAGAAAACAGGGGAGAGATTTTTTTTTTCCTTCGGAAAATCAAGATTTATTACCAGGAGAAGAAAGCATAGATGCTGGGCAACAATAGATAATTACCATAATCATATACATAGAAGTTTTAGTAACTTAATGTGTCATCAGCCCAAAGTGTTTATATTTCCAGCCTGTAACTAAGTTTTTGAATCTTGAACTAAATTTCAGATTATAGAGTCTGAGAAACCCTAGATCCTTTATATAATGATCTTGGAAACCTCACCTTTCCTCTTGGTTATTTTAATTATGTATCTAAGAAAGGTATTATAGTTGACTGACTTACATTTAAAAAATAAAAAACCGTGTCACATTCTCTGAGATAAACTAATACTAACCTATTCCTAGGTTATAGCATCTAGGAGAGTCTCTGCTACAGCTCATTATAAGATATGTAAATACATCAGTTTCCACACTTGCTTAGTTGGAATAATCCCATAAAATGTAAGACACAGTCAAAAGTGTCAAAGCAAGAAGTTTACCATATATTTAAACTGTTACACACACATATAAAGCAATCTAAAGTTTAACCTCTAAAGCAATCTTTTGAAGTGGGGTGTGGGGCTCATATCAACATGTGATTTAGGTATCAGACTATAACAGGCTAAACTTACTTCAAGGGAATACTTTACTAATAGTGGGGTATTATTGTGCAGAAATGTGTATTTCTGATAACATCCCCAAATCTGCTCAGTAAGAATTGAAGAAGTTGCCAGTCACACTCAGTCTTGACAATCCCCTTTGCAGAAGCAGGAAACAAAACTCATGGTTTTATTATCCCTCCCCCACTAAATACTCAGGGTAGACTAGGCTTTAGGGGATAACAAGGTCCAGGATCTCAGCCACTCCTGGTTTCTATCCCTGGATGTTTGCCGAAGCTGAAGGGATTGCTCTGAAGGCTGCAGAGCCTGGGGATAAATACAATTCAGATACCTGTGTTAGGGAGGAAAAATTTTCCTCTACTTTGCAAGATTCTTTTGGCTGGTCTAAGAATTAAATTGACATGAGACAGATTAACAAAAGAAAATAAAATTTATGTATGTACAAGCACTGTATAAGAATATGAGGCTCACAGGCAGATAGGCAATTGAAGCTTATATGCCATCCAGAACTAATAAGAAGGAGGTAGGGGTCTGGGACTTCAAAGGGAAGGAAGACAATTCACAGGAAGATGAAAAAAGTACACATTTGGTAAACAAATGTTTGCTGCACCATAAGGAAACAATAGGACATAGAGAGGAATTTTAAAAAACAGACAGTGCTAAGTTCCTCCCTGTCTACCATACCTAGTACATATTAAACTGCAGTTATCTTTGGTGATAGTTCCCTTTCCAGAGCAGGTCCTCTATCTAAGTTCTTTTAGGCAGTTAGGGAAAAGGTCAAGAGTTCTTCCTGAGCCTTCTGTTTCTTAAAAATAATCAGCCTAAAATAATCCACATGCCAAAAAGACACATTTTGGGGTGGCAAGTTTTGCTCCCCTACACCTGCTAAGTTAGTAAAGTAGAATTTCTTTGTTTCTCTTATTTTCTTAGAACCCACACATGGATATCAGTCTGTATCTCTGAGGCCTATCCCAATTACTTTTATTGTTATTTATGGTCTCAGTCATATAGTTCTTTGAGTAGTAATAGCCTTGCTTTCTGATACAGAGATCTTTCTTCTTTTGTCGGAGCTTTTGGAGGAGATGAGAGAGAGACCAAGAGTAGCATTCATGGCTGGTGGCATAGGCAAGGTTGGGAGTAGGTATAATTAACTAGGGAGCTTCAAAAGTTCATGAGTTGCCAAAGTGATAAAATCAAAAATGCCAGCTAAAACAGCTTGGAGAGGTTGGAGAAAGAGATCAAGCAACTTTTGCATCATGGAAACATTTCTCTCCTCTGGCTTGTGGGAAGATAGCTGCAATGCTCAGCACCAAGTAGCTGTTGCATAAATAGATACTGCATATTGAATGAATGAAATATAAAAACATGATGAGTGTAGGATAGTTTTATTTTTCACTAATAACATCTGGGTAAAAATGATGGAGGGAGGATGAATCACATAACTTCCCTCTCTAGTACTCAAATGAATGAGAAAAAAAGTAGTAAAACAAAAACAAGCAAAAAATAATCATAAGAAATCTAACAGGGAAAAGGGGGCAATGTTTTTTGACAAAATTTTGAACTATATGTAGTCATGGAAAGAGAGAAGATGTGAGCCTTGTTTTGTTGGCTCCTAATCTGGGCCTAACTCCACAATATCAATTCTAGGGGGAAAAATGGGTCAATCCAATTCTGGGGTTTTTGTTTTGTTTTGTTTAATTTTTTATGTAATAGAAGTAGCTCTGAGGAGAGGAGTAAATGGACAAAGTTAAGTCTGTAAGTAAGCTATGTCTGATAGGTGCGCCATGTTAAATGGTGGTAACAATGAAAGGCCTGAAGATATGCCCACTGAATAGAATATATCCCTTCCAGGTCAAGTGAATAATAAGAGAGAGTTAACAAAATGTCAAAAGAGAAAACATAGCTAAGGCCCTTTTACAAAAACTGCGCTAAACCCAAGTTGGTATCTTTCCAAACCCATTCCCCATTCTCAAACCACAGCCTGGATAAGGTGGGAAGGAAATGTTAGGGAATTTCTCAACAGAATATCAGAGGAAATAAAATAGATATTCAGAGCAGGCAATATTAACATTGGATATATATGAAAAAAACTGCATGACAGCTATGCAAACAATCTATAAAAGCATGAAAGTGAAACATACTGTGAAAAAGAAAAATAGACAACGGACAATGCAAAAAATATCACTCAAGGGTCAGAAGGCAAATGCTTGTGATCATTTCTTGCTATAGAAGGATTAATACAAGCACAAATTTGGTAAAAGTGAGAGTTCTGATAAGTCAGTAGAATAAGATGACACAGGAAAATGCGGGAATGAGATAAAAATGTGCCTCCAAAAGAACATCATCATGTAATGAATAAATGGGAAACACCAAGAGCAGAATATCCATGACTCATATTCAAATCACTGACATGGAGGAAAGGGTTGAAATGATCACACTAAATGAAGAGAAAAATGATGATGAGTATAAAGCAATTTTAGAGATAATTATAGGTTAAAAAACAAGATGATAAAGCAGAACTCTACTTGGTGTTTTTGAAGTAGAAATTCCAAGAAGCAGGAAAGAATTCTGAAGTAGAAGGACTACATCTGAAGATTGATCAATGAGGGAAATCACTCTAGAATGAATGACACTGTTTTAAAAGACCCCTCAAGGATTGTTGAAGTTGCCAACACTCAGAAGGAGTATCTTGGCAGCATTTCCCTTCTACAGAACATAGGAGCACTCACTATCTATTGTTTTCAGCTTTGGGCCTTTGGCAGAAATGCTGACAGACAGAAAGAAACAAAAATTCTGCTCTTTCATCTGTTCCTATGCATATTCACCAGAGATGTTGGATATTATATTCATCCTAATAGGAAGGTCAGTGTGGCCTGGATATTTTATTATGCACTTTAAAAAATTGCCTGGATTGGGGTGCCTGGGTGGCTCAGTTGGTTAAGTGACTGACTCTTGGTTTGGGCTCAGGTCATGATCTCAGGGTTAGGAGATTGAGCCCCGTGTCTAGCTCCATGCTGAGCACAGAATCTGCTTGAGATTCCCTCCTTCCCCTCTGCCCCTCCCCACACTGTGTTCTCTTGCTCTCAAATAAATAAATAAATAAATAAAAATCTTTTTAAAAAATTGCCTGTATTATAATGAGCTCATATCATGCATTACAAAATTAATTCATTATTCTTAAAAAAATTCTATAGAATATATAATTTCCCCAAATTGTTTTTATACCTATATATAACAGTAGCAATTTATTAAAAAGATTTTATCTATTTATTTGAGAAAGAGAGCATGAGTGGGGGAGAGGGGCAGAGGCAGAGGGAAAAGCAGACTCCCCACTGAACAGGGAGCCCCATCACGGGGCTGGATCCCAGGATCCTGAGATTATGACCTGAGCCAAAGGCAGCCACTCAACCGACTGAGCCACCCAGGTGCCCCGGACAATAGCAATGTTTCACAATATTCTTCAAGGAATCCTAAAAAAGACAAAAGAACTGAGTTCCAGCTTCTGCTTCTGCCAGTCATTTGGTATTACTTTGGGCAAGTCACTTATTCCCATTGTCCTTCATTTTCTTCACATGGCCAGTGGGCAGGCATTACTCCCCTCATTTTAGAGAAGAAACATGCGTGAAGTTGAGTGACTTGCCCACATGCACAGTTCACTTTCTGATGCAAGGCGTTATGGCTTTCCCGTCACTTTACTTGTTGAGATCAAGTAAGTGAATAGGTAGGAGAGTGTTTCTCACAGGAAACTGCTTAGGCACTCTCAGGTTTGTGGTGGCATGATAGACAGGAGGACGCAGAAGTAACTTCACCGTTGTTCTTTCCTCTGGTTTATTATTACTCTTTTTAATATTAAAGCCAAGTGCAAGTTCCTATTGCAATGTAAAAAAGTATATTTTCCTATACGTTTTATGTCCTATTAGAATCTGGGGGGCTGAACACTAGTAAGAAATACAGGTGAAAGATGACTCCTTCCTATTTAAAAGCAGTAAAGAAAATTTTATTTCTGCTTGCTCATTTCTGGCTCTACTTACTCCTTATACGCCTATTTTTAACCAGGCAGCAGGGGACACACTGTTATTTGTCTTCCTTCCCTTTTACGTGTATATGGCTATTCTTTGTTTATAATGATCACTGATCACAGAGAGCAACAAAAATACACTCCCAGGACTGGGGGAAATGTTGACCCTTCTTGTTCCTGTTTTTCACCCCCTCATGGAGCCCCTTCATAGCTGGCTCATCCAACAGGAAGAAGGGAAATGGAATTTACTATTATATCAATACATGGAATGGAAAAAAAAAAAAAAAAAGAGGAAGAAGGCTTCCAGAAGAAACATTATGATAGGACATTTATTAAATAAATGTAAGTTCAAACATATCTCATCTCTGAAAATCAAATTAAAACACAGCTTTGATGTACTTGCTAGTTCTGAGCCAGTTCTTGTCTAGCTTTCCTGATGCTCTCCAGACACAGGTTAGGATTTGTCAGTGTTGCAAAAACCAAACCAAGCCGAAACACAACATCAGCCATGAAACTGTGTGTTCAGTGTACTATTTTAACAATTTTGTTACTTGAATCATTCATTCAACAAATAGTTATTAAGTTCCTACTATGTGTCAGGTACTAAAATAAGAAAATGTTATTAATATAGTCAACAAGACACTCTGCTGGTTGCTAATGGGCATTCAAATCTGCCTAAGATTGACTTGTCAGGAACCCCTAAACAAGAGGGCAGGCTGGCTGGACCTTTGGCCTGGCCTCAGGGGTAACTGCATGCAGGGACTTGACCCCCTTGTCTCTCCCTTGCTCTCACTCTTGCACCCCTCTCTCCATTTCCATGTTAATATCTCTTCTCTACTTCACCCTGCACATTAACTTTGTGCTCCCAAGCCACCTCTTCCCACAAGCATACAACTATAGCCACAGGGATCTCTGGCCAAAAATCTTTACAGATTTATTTCTAGAGTAGAAAGCAAACTTTTCCCAACCAGCTTCAGTTAATTGCAAGGATCCTACTTGGCCAGAGGTTGTGCCTATCTTTGGACCAGGTGATTGCGTACAATATTAGCCCACTCATGGTCATATGTCCACCCCTGAGCCAGGGAGGGAGGGTCTATGACCGGAATATGAGGTGGGGAGTCGAGGAAAAGGGTACAATGCTAGGTAAAAACAACCATTGCAAAAATAACACTTCACTAATGTTCTAGGACATGCCATGAGATAAAAAAACATCTAAAATTAATACATATCTGTTTATGGGTGCCTAGGTGGCTCAGTCGGTTAAGCATCTACCTTCAGCTCAGGTCATGATCCCAGAGTCCTGGGATGGAGCCCCAAGTCCTTGGGCTTCCCTGCTCAGCGGGGAGCCTGCTTCTCCCCCCTCTCTGCCCCTCCCCCCATCGTGTTCTCTCTTGCTCTCTCAAATAAATAAAATCTTAAAAAAAAAAAACTAATACATACCTGTTTAAAGGCAGATGCAATTTGTATTAAAAGTGTGCAAAGAAAATGATTGCACAATCTAGAAATGAAGAAATAAAGTAGCCCAAATATTTTAAAAATGTTTAACCAACTTCCACTGATCCTTAAGACTCAGCTAATACCTTAAGTATTTACTTGACCCCCAAGACTGATTCGGATCCCCCCATTATACAAATGGGCAGCACTGGCACTTCTCTTTGCTCACAGTTCACATAAGGGCGAGTCATTAATTATTTGTTTAAAGTTTTTCTTTGGCGAGATTATAACCTCCCTGAAAGCTGGGATAAATCCAGAGTCTCACATAATGCCTGACACATAGTAAGCACTCAGGAGATGTTAATTTAATGAATGAAATGAGATGAATACAACAGTTCGATATGGGACAATGGTCTTCTTTTACTTCTGTTTCTTTATATATGTCAGAATTTTAGAAATCATGAGTTCTATTTCATTTTTTTCTTTTAAATCCCAGTATTTTGGAATCAGCAAAATCCTACATCCTATATCCTTCAAGACAAACCTTTATAAAATGTGTATATGTGTTAAACAAGTAGGGGAGTCTGTTCAATAGAACTTTAGAAAACAGACCAAAAAAATTAAAAATAAGTTAATTTCCAGTTTGAGAATTACTAATCTGTAGCTGTAAACTCTCTTGCAATCAGATAACATGAGTAGTTGATGTGAAAGCCACTCCTAGATAATGATGTAAAACCATTTTCTCTGTAATAAAGTGATATGAGTCCTTTCTAGTAAAAGAACATGTGATCGTTCTATCCAAGTAGAATCAAGTTCACTTCAGAAAAGTTTAAAAGGCATAGAATTCCATATTAGAATGTTTTCACTGCCAACGTTTAAACCTCTTTTGTTGAAAATGGGGAATAAAGTAAAGGCTTCACCAGTCTCATGTTCTAAAGCTAAAGAAAACATATTTTCCCGGTATGTGGTTATGGCTTCATCAGTAACACAGGAATAAAGATATTTCACATCCATTAATTCATTTAAATTGTCAGAACGACCCTTTGAAATTGAAATTAGTATTGTCACATCACTTTTATGGATGATAACGGGGGGCTTGGAGAAGGAAGTCTCTAGGGGAAGGATTCTACACCAAGGACAGTACTCAGAAAACAGCAGTAGTATTTACAGAATGAGTCACTTCTCAATATCATACTGACAGTAAATCGAGGGTAGAGATGGGAAATATACAATGATCACTGATTATGTGTTATTAACATATTAAGCCTTTTACATGTGATAAACCATTTAATTTAATCATCACTATAATCCCCTGAGGTCGATACCATTATGCTGATTTGATGAATGGGGAAATAGAGTCTTAGCAAGGTTAAGTAAGTTGTTTATGTTCTCATGGCATTGAATGGGCAGCAATGGAAAGACCAAGAGCCCCATAGGGCCCAGATCACTGTTCCCTGCATCTTCTCCTCAACCTCATGTGCACAAATACTGAGCTGGCCATCCTTGACTTTGGTCCTGTGCAGAAGCCTAGAGCTGCCGCAGCCCAAACCAGGCCCAGATGTGCACTAGGCCCCTTTCTAGGCTTTCCAGCACCCCGTTCCAGAAGCATCCACAATGGCACCTTACTTCTCTGCATGCCTGTCTATTGGCCTTCGATTGACTGTACTACTGGAGGTCTGGTCTCCATGGTTTTCTGCTGCAGATGTTACGTGCTTCAGGCCTCACATGTGCGGTACACACCTCTTTCCCTCTGTGATCTCACTCCCCCTGCGTATCCGCCTCCAGTCTCAGCTTGCCTACCTCCCTTCCTAGGTTGTTTTCCTGGAGACTGAAATGTGCAACCCAGTGAACTTCTCCATCATCCATCATTTTCTTCAACCACACTTCCAAGATTATCCTTCCTTGAGTATTCTCCCTCAGATCTAATGTCTTTAGAGTTCTGGTTCTACCCTTATAATTACACTCATGTGATAGCATAATAATACTTCATGTTAAGATTTCCCTGTTTAAATTACTATGTAGCTTTTGTTTCTTGACCAAATCCTACTTATACAAAGGCTGGCCTAAAAGGACAGTTAGAGCCTGAAGAATGGAAATGGGAATTCTTCCCACCCCACTCATTAATCTGGAATTCAACATTCACACCTGACTTGTTAATCCTTGGTCTTTAATAGGGTCTAGATCTTCCAATCAACTAAGGTAGAAACATTTTGATTATTGCAATTTATTTACTCCTTGCAAGATAATATACATGAAAATGGGAAATACATAAGCAAGCCCTGTTTATCTTACTACATACAGATTATGGTTACTTTTCTTTTACAAACTTTAGGGCTATTTTGTGTTTATATTGAAGACTCAGACATAATGAACAGATATGATTCTCAATTGTAGTAAATTCCTTTCTGTGTAAATAGCCAAGAGCCTGCAGTGGCCTCCCAGTTGATAATTTCATTTTTTTTCTGTTTTAAAAGAACTAATGACCTTTTTCTCTAGCCCTGGTTGTTGAACTACAACTGCAGCGATATTTAAGGGATCTCTAACATGTTATCCTGGCTTTATTTACTTGTGTAGTCCGAACAATAAACTCAAAAGTTTATGACAAATAGAGGCTCTGATGAGCTGTGTTTAAATACTTTAGGTACAGTTATGCTAAAGTCATATTTGTTTGAAATCCTCAAAAAATTGTTCCTATTAATTTTCAGATGGTGCTTGTTAACATTGTTACACACATGCATTGAATTACTTGTTACAAGCATATATGTACTACCTTTTTTATACTACTTTTTATATTTTTTTCCTTCTTTATTTGTTTATTTGTCTAACACCACCTTGTTATGCAAAAGGCTTGGGGTGGTCAAAAGTACAAAGACATTGATATTGAGATCAAGAGATGGAAAAAGGCAAGTGTTGCAAGCTCTTATACCAGGCAGGTGACAAAATAAGGTGAGCCAGGTGAGCCTGCCTTGAGCAAACACTCACCCAGGGTTGCCGAATCTGATTTCTCAAAGAATGGAGAAATATGTATTTCCTGATTTATGAATATCAGCAACTCAATTTAAAAAACAACAAACAAACAGGTTTGAATTTCTGAGGCTGGAAGTTAGGTGGTGGTTTTCCTTGGAGGCGTGGGATGACCAAAAGGTGTAAGGTGGAGCCTTAAGAACTATGGTAAGGGATTAGAATTAATTCTGAATGAGGGAGGAAGCCATTGGAATGTTTGAGCCACCTGGAACAGCCATTAAAGATTACAAAGTCTTCAATGAATAATTGGTAGCAAGCCATTACCTGCTACAATATTATCTGACGTCTTTTACTGTTCATCCAGATACTTGTATAAAATAAAAGAATACAGAGAAGGCAGCAGGGAGATCATGTAGGAGGCTATTGTAATAGTTCAAGTGAAAAATGATGGTGGCTTGGTGCAGAAGGCAGTGGCTGAAGTCTTGGTAGAAGTGATGTGTGTTGGGCGCCTGGGTGGCTCAGTTGGTTAAGCGACTGCCTTCGGCTCAGGTCATGATCCTGGAGTCCCGGGATCGAGTCCCGCATCGGGCTCCCCGCTCAGCGGGGAGTCTGCTTCTCCCTCTGACCCTCCTCCCTCTCATGCTCTCTGTCTCTCATTCTCTCTCAAATAAATAAATAAATCAATCTTTAAAAAAAAAAAAAAAAAAAAAGAAGTGATGTGTGTTACTCCTGAGCCCTGCCTATAGAACACATTGATCCTACCTGCTGTCTTTCCTCATTCAGGTCTTTTTCAGGTGACCTGACTATTACCCCCATTTTGTAGACAAAGGTAAACATGGTGACACAGTTGATGAGGCTGGGACTTGAAAATAGGGCAGATCATAAAGCCTATGCATAATAAGATATGAGTGAATCACTGTGGCTATTTTATTTTATTTCCACTGTGCCCATTTTAAAAGGAGCAGTTAAATCTTGGCAAGAAAATGACTATCTTGTTTCACAGTCCAATTGGGAACACTGCAAGAAGTGTAATATGCCCAGAGCATGACCTTGCTGCTCTTCAGCGGCTGGATCTCTCCATGTAGGCTGGCCAGAGAGACCCTTACCTCTGATGTGATCCAGCCCCTTAAAGCAGAGACTGCCACAAAGGAAACAACACAAATCTTTAGCTGAGCATGGTTTCCAGATAGGCAACCAACAGAGGTGCCTAACAAGGCCCTGAAAGAACTACTGATAACCCGGGAAGCTAATAGGTTATGTTCCAAAGTTTCAAAGCAATTCGGGAAAGAAAATAACACGGAAAAGTTATAATTGGGCTCTTTGAGAGATGTGTTTTGATCAGGGAATCTTTTGATCCCTTCATACTTGCAATTCCTTATATCCCTTGTATTTATATGGCAAATTAAAATGTGGTGCTTTACAGTTTACTTGTGTTATCACATGGGTTTTCTCTCTTGAGCCTTGAAAAATGATGTGAAATAGACGAGAAAGTATTTTATTTCTTAGATAGAAAAGGAAATTAAGCTGCAGAGAAATTACACGTTTGGGCCAAAGAGACTCAGTGGAAACAGTACCTATGTCTTGGCATTTCTACCCCAAACTCTCTCCACTACACCACACTGCCTCTCAAATACTACCACCTGGGCATCAGCCTGGTTTTCTTTTTACTCTATGTGGGAAACCAACTCGGAATGCCAGAACCAAGTCATCTTACAGAAAAGGATTTATTATTATAGAGGAAAATATATGCTATACAACATCGAAAAATATGAAGAAAGCTCTATGGCTTAGCGAAGTGTTTCCCCTTTTGATTTGCTCCTTATTTACACTCAGAGGCCGTGATCTGCTGATGTGCTCTACATGGTGGGAGCCACATTCTATGTAGCTTTCTGTCTTACTCATTTTGCACTCAGCCACTTTTTTTTTCTTTCTCATTTCAGACAGTAACATTCAGTACTGCACGCTCAAAATTATCTTGCCTTCCTGCTGTGAAAGCTCGCCCGTTTTTAAAAAATTGAGACATTAATATATTACTATTTAGAAACTCTGAAAAAGGTTGGGTAGCATACATATAAATCATCTAGGCATTCATCAGGACTTAATTGCTTTCAAATAACCAAGAATGTTCAATAAACAGCTGATGAAAAATTAAAAGGTGTCTTAGTAGTTGTGCATTATCTGAAGATTGGGATCTTACTGTGTGAATTGGTCTGTTATAAAAGCATTAGTAAGCAGTGTACTCCTTTGTAAGACCCGAGTACAAGGAATCAGAAACTTTGACTTCTTTTTAAAATGGGAATTCTTACAAATAAATTCTGAAAGGCACCATATAATTATCTTGCTTTTCCCACTGAAAAACCTGATATATCATAAAGGAAAAAAAAAAAAAAACCAACCCTTACCAATATCTTTTCTTGAGAGCAGAGGCAAGACTACGAGTCTTGATTTCTGAACCCACCAATCATCACTTTAACTCTCTTCTATTAGCCTGTTGCCCATCTGTGCTTCCAGAGTTACTTCTTTTAAATCGGTTTTTGTAGATCTGCTCCTTAAATTCCACACCTAATTTATCTGTTCCAAAGCCATCATTTCAAACACTTACCAGTGGCCATTCTCAACAGGAAACCATATAAGAATATCGGAATCACCTAGGAAATATTTCAAAACACACCTCTCTTTTCTTTTTCTCTTCCCTATCATGTTCTGACCCAACCCTTAAAGACCATTTCTGAATCACTCCTTATAAAGGTCCTTGAAACAAATTCACGGAAACATGGGCAAGCTAAGCTTTTTTGACTGTGTAATCGCCAAGAGAGCAAAGGATTTTACTGACTGAAGACAAATGTCACAGATCACCCAAGCTTAGCAAAACACAGAATATAAACTGGGCCAATAAAATAGGAGAAACAAATTATATTTTTAATATTCTTTCCATGTTAATAATCTCTAAACTGTTTCTGACAGTAGTTACAAGGAATTTGAAAATGTATTACCTCTGTACATTCATGCTCCCAATGGCTTATTATAATAAAATTTTAATCTGACAGAGTTGTTCCAGTTCATTCCTCCAAGACATCATTACTTTGCAGAATAACTGAAAGATGGGCAAATGCCTACGTGACATACTCTAGGGTGTTCATCATTAAGCTCTGAATACCTACACCTGGAGAATTGAGCTTAGTCAATCACCATACGTAAAAATTAACTGGGTAAAAAAAAAAAAAAAGCAGAAGTATGTTAGAGACAGCTTAGATGTTTCCCAGAAAAAAGGCCGTATGTTGGTGGGTGGGCCAGAGGAAAAGTTAAGGAGACAGGTTCTGGATACACGAGAATAGTGAGGAGGAGGCAGGAAGACCTTGTGCTTCTGTTAGATAGCCCTGACTCTTCTCATGGGGTTTCCTAAGTCCTGAAATTGTAAATAGTTGAAAAGCCCTGCCCTCTCTGAGGTCTTCCCCCCACATGTAATTGATTCTCTTCTTGATGTATTACTAGTGTACATATTAGACGCTAGACCTGCCTCACTTCTAGCTCCTTACTTGTTTCCACTCATGGCTCTTGCCATCCCCCAGCTAGAGCTAAGACCAGGAGGAAAAAAAGGGAACTAAAGGAGCTCATCCCCAGCCTGGCCCAAACCTCTGACCTCAAGTGAAGGGATGGGCCAGGGATGTGGGGATGGAAACCTGGTTCCTTGGAGAGAGAGCCAAGGTGGAAAATCAGAAAACTCAAAGGCTGAGTCTAGATCAAGAGAAGACTTGGACACTTACTAATTTTATACAAAAGAAAAGGGGTAGCTATCATAATGGAAAATGGATTATAAATTATCTAAAACTTGGAAATAGGCAAAAGAAATGACTGTGTGCTCCGTCAGGGTTAGTACTGGTTGAGTTTTTGTATTGACTAGGGTACTGGACACCTCAGTGGGAGCAGAAGTTAAGTTATAGATTTTTGTCTGGTAAAACAGATACCGAAAAGCTTACAACTTATCGCAAGACATTAAACACTTTTGTATATAAGCCAACTCTCTTCTCCTGACATTCTTTGATTAAATTCCCTATATACCTCTTGCTCCTAAAATGTTCTTGGGCCTATTTAATGAATTAAATAAAAATCTTTGACACATGTTTGTTTTGTATTTGGATGATGTCATGATTTTTAAACTTTTAAGAATTAGACTTTAACAACTTGGCAGTTCATCGACCAAGGTGTCCAATAAAACTCACCTGCGAAAAGTGTATTATGTGGCCAGAAGTGTATACCTCATGGGCCACTAAGCCCAGATACATTTTCCCTTGGCTCCCTGAGTGAATTCCAAGTGATAAGACAACTTACATTTTCTTTTTTTTTAAAGAAAACTTTTTTTTTTTAAGATTTTATTTATTTTTTGACAGAGACATAGCGAGAGACGGAACACAAGCAGGGGGAGAGGGAGAGGGAGAAGCAGGCTCGCTGCTGAGCAAGGAGCCCAATTCGGGGCTCAGTCCCAGGACCCTGGGATCATGACCTGAGCTGAAGGCAGACGCTTAATGACTGAGCCACCCAGGTGCCCTACATTTTCTTATTCTCTAGTTTTTTTCTCTAGTTTCATTTCCCATTCCCCTCCCACCCCCACCCCAGTTCTGTCCTCGCTGGTAAATTACTCCCTGTAGGTATCGCTTAAAACTGTGCATTTGGCTTTATGATCTTTTTTTTTTAAAGGTTTTATTTATTTATTTGACAGAGAGAGAGGGAATACAAGCAGGGGGAGTGGGAGAGGGAGAAGCAGGCTTCCCGCTGAGCAGGGAGCCCGATGTGGGACTCGATCCCAGGACCCTGGGATCATGACCTGAGCTGAAGCCAGACGCTCAACGACTGAGCCACCCAGGTGCCCCTTGGCTTTATGATCTTAAAATGGTGTGTTTGGCTTTATAATAGGATTTTCTTGTGTTTGGCTTCGGTGATTGCTGCAAGAGGCTGGCGTAGATCTATTGTCTGCTGGGTAAGAGAAACCAGAATCCAGTCTCTTCCTCTTTTCGGCTTGTGTCTTTTTGTGAGCTCAAATGGTGTAAGAATTTCATGGCCACTAGGGAGAAAAATAGTTGTGTGAGAGCTAGATCAGTGCATTTTTGTATTTTTTATGTTTACATCTGACCTGTGACTGAGTCATAAAATAAGCTAAAAACTCCATGTTTCTGGGTGCCTGTGAACAGGAAAGTGGTTTCCTAACTGTGGAAAGTGTTAATAGAATATTGTCTCTTCAATTACTGGAACTTTGTTCTGATTCATTTGATGAGATAAATAAGTGCTTATAAAACAAGTTACCAAATTCACAAATATGAAGAATCCAGACTTATAATTATTGTAAATGTGCTAGACCCTTAAGGGAAAAAAAAAAATCCTTTTATATAAGCAGCTAGCTTAGAATAATTTTTGGATAAGAATCTTAGTTGACATAGTTATGATGAATTTTTGGACAAATTAGACTGGTTTAGTGATTTTCATTTAAAAAAGCAAAAATAACTTTTTGTCTTTTCCTTGAATGAATCATTGTAGAGTATGAAGTAAGCATAGTTTTAAAAAGAGGTTTGGGTTTGTTTTCTCATGAAAAGACTAGTTAAGCTAAAATTTCAAAACTTCGTATATTGATTTTCTGATCAAATAAGTTAACATTATTGTTTGATATTGTGAATAATGCAAATTTTTGTTCGGCTGAATTGAATCATAATTCCAACAAACATTTTTGTAACAATAATCATGTTTTATAATGTGTCAGCTTACTCATAGTTTCCAAGATCTTTAGGTAACTTAAATACTCGTATTAATGTCAAATTGAATTATTTTTGAATAATCTTTGAGTAGCTGGATAATTTATAATTCAGGTGGAATTCTGAAACATTGATTACTAAGAATAATTTTAAGTTCATAAACTTTTGCTTCTTATTTTTATATACTCCACAGAGTGGATATATCTTTGGGTTATATTAATAAACATGGTCATTTTAGCTTTTTTAAGAAGACATGAAAGATCAAAAGGGAGATGTGTGTGTCTGTAATTTATTGAACTGTGTGTATTCATGAGATTTGCTTGTCAGCTAAGAGACTTGTGATTGATAGACTATTACCAATTCCTACATTTGGTTTTCTCTGTAAAACAGAAGTTGCCACTTTAATTAAAAGTTATACTTAATATGGGTGGTAGAGGCTGTCTTAAGAGAAATACAACTGGGTACATGATTTTGTTTTTTAAGGAATAATGAGAGTACGTTTGTCCTACAGTAAAAGCTCATCCTGTTTTAGAACATGAAAAAACATAGTAAAGGACAAAATCTGAGGGAGTTATTTATTTTATAACTGGAAGTTTGTACCTTTTGGCCACTTTCACTCATTTTGGCCACCCATGATTCAATCTTAATCAACTACAGCTTTTTACAGTTTTTTGGTTTTTTGTTTGTTTTTGCTTTTTCCTTCTCAAGACTGGGTTCTAAATTAAGAAAAAAACAGAAGAAAATTTTGGAGATTTTTTTTACACCTAAAATTGTTTTTGGGTTTTCTCATAAAGCCCTGGAAATTTTCAAAAGTTTCTTATCGTGCCTTATAAAAATAAGAGTGCTAAAAATAATTAGGCTTGTTTGATATGCCCCCAATTTTTTAATTGGTTGAATGCTATTGTAAGAGTTGCCTGGGAAGAATTGTCAAATCAGAAAATATGCTCAGTCTTTCTTAGGTTAAGTTTGTATAGGAAACACGATATCCATAGAGATATTTCACACATTGTGTACTTTTATGGGAAGGCTCTGGAGATTTTTCAGTGCTTTTGTGATCCATAATATGTTCTTAACCTTAACGGAAACATTGATCCGCCTCTTAGGAGTTAGTAATGTACTGCACATAATAGAATATTTTACTCTTCTCCATTCCGATATTATTAGTTATTGGATTAAAATAACCACAATCACTCAGTCTCATTCTCAAATAGGTTTTTGCTTTCCTTTGATACTCGCTTAAAGATCCTACTATATAAGCTTCAGGCTCTTATATGTGTCTTCAACATATATGGACAGACTCAGAGCCTTGCAGAAAGGACTGTATCAGTTACTCTGAATAATTGGTGTGTAGAAGCATAAACTGTTGGGTACATGCCTCCAAGCTTGTTTCAGTTAGATAATTTTCTGACTGAGTCAACATCTTTAGGACTTTTTCCAGTCTGGAAGCCGATGTGTATCCGAAAGCTGACTGCTGACACAATATCCAAATTAACACCATAGGCCTGTGGAGGGAAATTGAATTGGTGTTTGTTTGGATTATTGCTGATAGTACCTTTAATATTCTCTTTTTAAATGTATATATGAGGAGGTCCTTTTTCTCTCCTTGTAAGCTGTTTCTAACCCATTTGGGAGACTATGCTTTTATAAACTGAAATGAAACTTTTTAAAAAATAGTATTTGATGCTAACCCTCAGAATCAGAAACAAATCTTTTACTGAGTCCTCTTACTTTTCTTTTTTTTCTCTTTTAAAAAAAATTTATTTATTTGCTTACTTACTTATTTATTTATTTTGAGGGGGGGGGGAGAGGGAAAGAGAATCTTAAGCAGGCTCCATGTGGAGCCTGACAAAAGGCTTGATCTCAAGACCTGAGCTCATGACCTGAGCTGAAACCAAGTGTTTGACGCGCTTAACCGACTGAGCCACCCAGGCGCCCCCCTTCTAACTTTTCAATGACAATATGTATTGTTTATATATTCAACAATAACCTTTGTTCCTTTCTATCAGCGTATGATTGAACAAATCAATTATGCAACCAAGGCCATGCCTGCAGCTCTGTACTTGACAAATCTCATTTTATCAGGTACAATAAGCTCACTAATAAGGAACAAGGATCAATCTTATGTGAGAATCCAATGTGTTCATAGGCTACCTAAGAAAATTGGGTTGGGGGGTGCTTGGGTGGCTCAGTCGCTGGGCGTCTGCCTTCAGCTCGTGTCCTGATCCCAGGGTCCTAGGATCGGCCCCGCATCGGTCTCCCTGCTTGGCGGGAAGCCAGCTTCTCCCTCTCCCACCCCTGCTGCTTGTGTTCCTTCTCTCGCTGTGTCTCTCTCTGTCAAATAAATAAATAAAATATAAAAAAAAAAAATTGGGTTGGTACCCGGACCAGAGGTTGGTACCAGACCAGTCTCATAGGTGATTTAAAAAAAAAAAAAAAGGATACTCTGTGGCAGGCCACTCCTTAGCAAATTTTGAAGACCTCCAAAAAAGATGTATTCTCCCAAAATTACAGGTACTGTAGATAAAATCTGGAGAGAGAGAGATTATCTTGATCTTGACTTCTAGTCTTAGGATAGAAGGGCAAATGATAGAGACTTTTAAGAATTCAATCCAAGATTCCTTATGGAAATCCCCAGACAGAAGTCAATTATCTTGTATTAGCAGTTGTTCAGTACTGTGCAGCTTTGGATTGGCAGGGTAAACTCAAGGAGGCCATGTGGTTATTGACATTATTTTTGAAACTATATAAACAATCAGACAAAAGTTAATGAGTCCAGCTATTTTGTGATCATGAATGTTATTTGGAGATTATTTATAATCCCCAAAGGGGAGACTATTAGAAAAATTACCCCAAATTTGGAAATAGGCAAGAGAGATTTCTTGGTGTACTTTTAGTATAGTGTTGGGCTTGACCTTCTCCTGACCAGACTATTTTACAATTTGGTAGGAACAGAGATTAATTTATAGATTTTTGACTAGTTCCCTTATTAATTGAATTAAAATAAAATGACACATGCTTACTTTATATTTGTATAAGAATATAAATTTTTCTAACCTTTTGAAAACTACACTTTAATACTGGTAATGATAATAGAAGTTATGGATGGATAATTTGGTATAGCAATATGTCATTATGGATAGATATCTGGTATAGCAATAAGTTGTACTGCTAAGTGAAATGGGCCCTTAACGATGGTTCCTTAAGGCACTTGGCTAATTGTTTTAAGATACAACTATCAAGAATAGCAATAATAGTAACAATTGTTAAAAGAATAACGATTGTATGCTACTTAATAGTCTAGAGACTTTGCTTATATTACCTATTATTCTCACCGCAGTCTACGTGGGAAGTATTTTCCTTCTTTTACAGATAAGGAACTTGAATCTCTGAATTCACACAGCTAGTAAGTGGCAAAACAGTTTTAATCCCAAATCTGTCTGACTTTAAAGCTAATATTTTCCTCTTCAGTAGTCTTCTCCTATGCTCATCAGCCTCCAATAAACACAGTTCCTATCCTATCTTGCTCACCCAATGAAAAGGAAAAATTTTTTAAATGTGCAAAAATGTTGGCATACTTTTTGAAAAAAAATCCACATATAAGTGGACCTGCACAGTTCAAACCCATGTTGTTCAAGGGTCAACTGTATATCATGCCTAATTTTTATTTCAGGTTGATTTTGGCAAGTTATGTTTCCTTTCTAGGATTCAGTCTCTCCTTTTCTGAAAAGTTTCATCTCCAATACATTTTTTTTTTTTTTTAAATTTCACACCCATTTGCTATCCTTTTTATTCTTTATGTCATTCATTCCCTCTTTGCCAGCTTGGATACCATTGTTAATTGTTAGACTTACTCCTTGATTTACACTATTGACTTTTTCTATTGACTTAGTAAGACTGAATTTTGATTTAATCCAACATCATTTCCTCTGTGCCTGTATCTGGGCAGCTGAATATGCCTGAAGAAAAATGTACAATGATGCTGACTGTTCTCATGTTACATTTATGACCCTTAAGGTCGAGGCAGTCCTCGTGGAGACAAATCCATTATATTTTTATTCCTAGTTAATTCACTCTCCAGTCTTTTAGATAACTGTTTCTTTCCTTCTCTTGCCCCAAACCTCCAATACCTTAGGCCTTCTCTTCACCCTGTGCTGATGACCCTACAGCCCCTATTTTTATTAAGAAAACAGGCATATTTATAATACTTTCACATAATGCCACCACGACATCTTCTTAGCTACTTGTAACTCTATGCATAGACCACAACTTCACTCCTAGTTGAATGGATGAATTGTCCTTGCTCCTAGCTAAGGCTCCCTCCACTGATACAAAGTATCTCATTCCTTCTTTTCTCCTCCATGATATTGTTCCTGCAGGTGCCCCCCAATTGCTTCATCAGTTTTTCCAGGCTGCTGGATTATAAACAGAGAGCACACTAAATGTTCTAATCAAATTGCCTCTCCAGCTACTGCCTCATTCCTGTGTATAGAGATGTCCTCAGAAGACCTGCCTAAAATCATTGTATCCACTTATCTGCTCCCTTCCTTCCTTTTTTGAATCCACCCTATTCACATTTCTCTCCCCAACTCTGACTGTTGTCAAGGCCATCAGTGATCTCCAAATGAACAAAAACTGTTCAGCTTTCAATCCTTATATTATTTGAACGAAACCAGCATTTGACCTGACTGGTAGTTCTCACCTTCTTTAAACGTTTTACTCACATGCTCTAGGACTATCACTTTTTCTCTTGGTTCTCTTTCTATCTCTCTCGACACTGATTTTCAGTCTCTGTTGCTGGTTATCTCCATGAATTTTAAGTATTGGTGTACTCTAGGGCATAGTTCTTAAATCTCTTCTCTTTGCTACCTAAATTCATTGCACAGGTAAACTTATCTAGAATTATGGCTTTATATACCAGCTATAAATTGATGAGTTACAAATTTATAAAGCAGCATTCAGTGTGTTGAGTATATGGGTTAATATTTTTCAGAGTATCATGGGCCTAATCTTTCTGCTTGGTCTATTGCTTCTTATCCTAGGTCACTGCTATGGACTAAATTGTGACATCCTCCACCCCAAATTCATGTGTTGAAGCCATAGCCCCCCGGTGTGATGGTATTTGAGACAAGGGCTTTGAGGACTAATTAGGTTTAGATGGAGTAATGAGGGTGGGGCCCTCATGAGGGGTTAATGCCCTGATAAAAAGAGGCTAGAGAGCTTGCTTCTCTCTCCTCCCCCCCCCCCCCAGTCCTGTCATGCACTGAGGTAAGGTCATGTGAGGACACACAGAGAAGGTGGCTACCTGCAACCCAAGGAGAGAGCTCTCACCAAACACCAACCCTGCTGGCACCTTGATCTTGGACTTGCAAGTCTCCAGAACTGTGAGAAATAAATACGTGTTATTTAAGTCACTGACTCTATACTATTTTGTTATGGCACCTCAAGCAAACTAAGACAGTCACTATGTAGCTCCAGAAAACCAGGGCCTAATAACCAGAATGATGGACTAGTTTTTGCCATGTCTTAATTCACAGTTGAACTTGAACATCTGTACCTTAACTCTAAGCCACTACAGCCAAATTATAGCTGTGCTTTCTGTAGAAAAGTCAGCAAAAGCCAGATGCTCAGCTGAAAGTCCCTTGGCAGATTCTGTTTTGGACTAGTCAGAAGCTGAGTGTGACACTTGATAGTCATTGGCAGTCTTGGTGCTCATCCTGTTCAACACTATATTCTAGGTACTCAGCACTGTTCATGGAACATGGGACTGTTCGATATGTGTTTTATGTTTGATGAATGTTGATTGAATGAATGAACATGGAGCAAAGTCTTCTTTTATAATATTGATCATTAAATAAGCTTTTCTTTTTTCTTTTTTTAAGGCTTACTTTGCAATGCTACCATTAAAAATGAGGATGTTTTCTGCCCTTCCCTGCCTACAGAGTTCATATGATGATGTGTAAATGAGCTCATTGGAGCTACATATGCTACATTCAAAATTGATATTTGTCATACACTACAGTTTGTCATTTGTAGAATTAATAGTGCTTGTGTCCAGACTAGAAGTTACTACCCAAAATCATTTGGTAAACATTCATTACCATAAATTCTCATGGAAATGGTAAGAAAATACAAGTTTTAAGTCAATGTAGGACTGTGGTTTAAAATCATGTTAAGAATTCTCCAAATACTTAAATAATGGCTTAATTGCTATATACAAGATAGGAGGATTGGGTTGGTTTCATTATGGCCAAGCAAATTGATTCTGTTCACTAGTCTGGAAATAAGTGAATGACTCAAATTTATGCCAAGCGTTTTATGCGTATTCTCTCACTCAATCTTCCAACAGTTCTCTGGAGTACATATTATGAATAACCACATATTCAAGACTATATAAAATCCTGGCAACTTCTACTGCCAGGGGACTACTCTATATCCCAATATAGCGAAGACTGTCAACTTTAGTAACACCACTACTCTTCTGGGTCTTGTAGATGAAATTAGTGGACTTTCCAACTTTATATGTCACAATCTATATTAGTGCTTAGAATACCAGGAAGAATTGAAGTTTATTTATGAGGTAGGTTGTAGAGGAAAACATGAAGATGTGAATTGCCTTCAAGCTGTGTTTTCACTTCAAAATAGGTCACTGTCTGTTTAGAATCACTCTCCCAAAGAACAGGTCACAGAGGTGAAACCAGGGCAGGTCTGCAATTTCCCAGACCACACATGACCCTGTTCTTCCAATATTTTTTTTTTTTTAAAGATTTTATTTATTTATTTGACAGAGAGAGACACAGCGAGAGAGGGAACACAAGCAGGGGCAGTGGGAGAGGGAGAAGCAGGCTTCCCGCGGAGCAGGAAGCCTGATGTGGGGCTTGATACCAGGACCCTGAGATCACGACCCGAGCTGAAGGCAGATGCCCAATAACTGAGCCACCCAGGTGCCCCCTGTTCTTCCCGTATTGACTATGACCTGACTTTAAATTTTTGCCAGGTGGCTCTCTGTGAGATGAGTTGGATGTCTTCCTGAGGCTGACATGACCAGTGGATGACTTTCGGTTTCCACCTAAGGACTGAGGTTTGAGAACATCAGCATTGAACTTGTAGATGCTGCCCATTCATTCAGTGGCTAGGCTTAACTTCATGCTTTCAAAGTCAGCCCATCTTGGCCTAGTCTAATATAAAAGAGCATTTAAAAAGGGTTAGGGTAAATACATCATTTCCTTAGAAGTTGTCATTCCCGGGCACCTGGGTGGCTCAGTTGTTAAGCGTCTGCCTTCAGCTCAGGTCATGATCCCAGGGTCCTGGGATCGAGTCCCACATCGGGGTCCCTGCTTGGCAGGAAGCCTGCTTCTCCCTCTCCCACTCCCCCTGCTTGTGTTCCTGCTCTCGCTGTCTCTCTGTCAAATAAATAAAATCTTTAAAAAAAAAAAAGTTGTCATTCCTTTTGACACTTGAATATATGATTAATTAATAAAAAAGGAAGATTATGTACCTGAAATAACCACGTGAATCACGGCTGCTAACATGATTATACCCTGCATGTGGGAATTAGTTTGACCTTTTCATAAAAAGAAAGTACGTATAGTACTCTCATTGTTCTGTGGCATGGTACATTTTTTTCCTCCAACGTTAAAGAAAGGATGGCAGATAAAAAGACATAATTCACATTATGCCTAATGACTTTTAATTTTATTTTATTTACTACTTCGATAGCTAATAATTATCATGATTTTCAAATCAAATAGTATAAAAATTCACTGGAAAGCTGGTTACCCATGTCCCATCCAATTCCCAGAGGTAACCACTTTTATTTGTTTGTTGGGTATCCTTTCAGAGATTTTTAAAATGCATATTCAATTAAGACAAATATATATTCTTACTTTTATCCCTTTGTTACTTAAATGTAACCTACTTTTCTTTTTTTTTTAACTTAGTAACATGTCTTGGAAAATTTTCATAGTAGTATATATTTTTTTATTTTTTATATCTGCATAGTAGTATCCCATTGTAAGACTGTGTTCCTGTTAAAAACCATTTGAGTTGTTTCCAATCTTTCATTATTCCAGACAGTGTTGCAACAAATAAATTTGTATAGTATTTCCAGATATACTCTCAGACTTTCTATAAATAGTGACAATTTTACAGACTTAATTCCAATGTTTTTATCTTTATTTTTTTGCTGCATCCCAACGTTTTTAATTTTTTTATCTTTTTAAATCTTTTCTTAAAGTTTTTATTTAAATTCTGATGTTTTTATCTTTAATTTCTTCCTTATTGCACTGACTTATAACTCCAGAATAATGTTTAAAAATAGTTGTAACGCATCATGATCCTTTCCCTTACTTTAGTAGAATTTCCTTTAATGTCTGATCTTTAAACATCGCTTTCAGGCTCAGACAGACATATTGTCTTATTAAGAAAGTATTCATATATTCCTAGATAATTGAGAGTTTAAAAAAAATCAAGAATGGCTGTTGAATTTTTCAAATGCCTTTTCTTTCTTTCTTTTTTTTTTTTTTTTAAAGATTTTATTTATTTATTTGACAGAGAGAGACACAGCAAGAGAGGGAACACAAGCAGGGGGAGTGGGAGAGGGAGAAACAGGCTTCCCGCCAAGCAGGGAGCCCGATGCGGGGCTCGATCCCAGGACCCTGGGATCATGACCTGAGCCGAAGGCAGACACTTAACAACTGAGCCACCCAGGTGCCCATCAAATGCCTTTTCAACGTCTCTAGAAATAACATTTTTTTTCTCTTTAGATCTTTCCATATGATTATTTATCTGAATGAATTTACTAATGTTGAATTATTCTTACATTCTTGGATTCTGAATTTATAGTAAGATTGATCTATAAGTTTCCTTTATGTTCAAACTTTGTTAGATTTTAATTTCATTGTCACTTTATAACATTTAATTGAAAATATTCTTTTTATGCTTTTTTTTTTTTTAAAGATTTTATTTATTCATTTGAGACACAGAGATACAGAGAGAGAGAGAGAGGGAGAGCATGAGCAGGGAGAGGGGCAGAGGGAGAGGGAGAAGCAAGCTCCCCACCGAGCCAAGAGCCTGATGTGGGGCTTGATCCCAGGACCCTGGGATCATGACCTGAGCCAAAGGCAGACGCTTAACCATCTGAGCCACCCAGGTGCCCCTCTTCTTATGCTTTTTAATAACTTAAACATCATAACAATTATCTACTTTTTAAATTGACTGTATCCCTTATGCTGTACTTTTTATTCCTGTGACTTATTTATTTCATAAGTGGAAGTTTGTAGCTCTCAATCTCCTTCCCTGTTTCGTCCATTCCCTAACCTACCTTCTTTCTTGCAGCCACCAGTTTGTTCTCTGTATTTATGAAGTCCATTTCTGTTTTGTTTTTTTTGTTGTTCGTTTGTTTTGTTTTTTAGATTCTACATATAAATGAAATCATATGGTGTTTGTCTTTTTTTGTCTGATTTATTTCACTTAGCGTAATATCCTCTAGGTCTATCCAAGTTGTTATAAATGGCAAGATTTTATTCTTTTTATAGTTGAGTAATATTTTATTGTGTACATATGTATCATATCACATCTTATTTATCCATTCACCCACCAATAGACACTTAGGTTACTTCCATATCTTGGCTATTGTAAATAATGTGACCATAAATAGAGGGGTACATATATCTTTTCAAATTAGTGTTTTTGTTTTCTTTGGGGAAATACCCAGAAGTGGAAGTACTAGGTTGTATGGTATTTCTATTTTTAATTTTCTGAGGAACTTGTATACTGTTTTCCATAGTGGCTATACCAATTTATATTCCTACCAACAGTGCACAAGTGTTCGCTTTTTGCCACATCCTTGCCAACACTTGTTATTTCTCGTCTTTTTTGATAGTAGCCATTCTGACTGGTACACATGGTGATACCTCATTGTGGTTATCTGTTCTTTAAATAATTTGGTAAAATTCCCCTGTGAAGATCATATTGGCTTGGTGATTCATTGGAGGAGGATGGGGATTGCAATTTTTATAATTTCTTCTCTTTGGATTTCTATGTCCTAGTCTAGGGACAGTTTTGGTTAATTATATTTTCCACTAAAAGTATTCATTTTACCCAGGTTTTCAAATGTATTTTTCTACATACAACATGCATTTATAATGGAGCAATATATCTTTCATATTACAATGGTTTGTAGCCCTTTAAATCTCTACCCTCCCAACAGATCTTATTCCTTAAAATTTAATTTCTCTCACAGGGGAGAAACTTAATTTTTCTCTTAGGGGCAGCAAAAATGAAAAAATGTTGGAGACACATATAGTATGTTAAAATATTTTAGGATTATTTTAACATTTCCTGTTTCTATGTTTTAACCCTTTATCCTTTCTTATTTTTTATACTTATATCTTTTTTCTTGATTAATGATCATTTCAAATATCTTATTTTCATAATTTCAAAAAAACCAGCTTTTAGAGTTATGTATTAATTCTAATCACTTTCCTTTCTTTTATATGCTCATTTATTTGTTCTTCTAAACTACATAGTTTTTTCTACTGTTTTCCTTCTTTTTTTAATAGCGTTTTTAATCTTTTTCAGTTGGTGCTTATTTAATTAATTTAGCTAATGCTGTGTCACAGAATTCTGAGGAGTAGTGTTTTCATTTATCATTATTTTCTAGAAACTCTACCATTTTTGTTCATAAGAGTACTTAAGAGAGTTTTTTGTTTATTTCCAGGTATGGAGATTTTTGTTTTTCTGATTTTCCTCTTAATTTCTAGTTTTATTACATTGTGATTATAGAATGTTGTCCATGACTCCTTATTTTCAGATTTTATTAAAGTTTTCTTCATGGCTTGATATATGGTCACATTTCATGAATGTGATATTAATCTTTAAAAAAGCATACAGTCTCTACTTTTGAGGCATAGCCCCTGATATATCTCAGTTAGATGAGGGGGATGCGTAAAACTCTTCTATTTTTGATCTCCTTTCTATATGTCTTTCTATCTCCTGTAATGTTGTAAAATTGTCATATAAGTTGTTGCTACAATGCTTTTATATCATAGATATTCATAACTTTCACATCTTCATTGTGAATTTTACTTCTTGTGTTATAAAGTGTCGTTCTTGTCTTATACAATACTTATTTGTCCTGAATCCAACTTGTCTGAAATTAAGATCAAACTTTTGCTTTTTTATTATTATTTCTTTATGTTTGTGTGTGTGGGTGGGGCATTGTTCAGGTAAAACTTTGATTTCCTTTTTGTTATCAACCATTCTGAATCTTTCTTTCTAACATCTGTCTACAGTATAAAGTTTGCTTTTAATGCAATTTGAAGAGCCTTTAAAGAATAACTTGAAATATGTATTGATTTAGAAGTATTTGTGTCAATTCTTGGAGACATTTGTGTGTGTGTGTGTGTGTGTGTGTGTACACGTACATGTATGTTTATGGTTCCTCTATTTATGAAGGTGTGCATTAAAGTATATATTTGCTTACTAGTAGCTACCTTTATATTAAGTCTTCATATCATGTTCATAGTCCTTTATTATTTTAGATATTATTAGTTATGAGCAATGATAAATTGGTTTGCACCTTCTTCTTTTCCTGACTCTGCGCTATCATATTTTGTTTAAAACATTAAATTCCTAGTGTTTATCTTTGCACTGTTTTGCACATTTAGTGTACTACTTGTATGTCAGCTTTAAATGACATTTTTAACCTCAGCAGTTATAGATAAGTCAATCAGTGGATTTGTTCCGATTACCACCATCTTTTTCCTTTTCCTTCTGAATATTTGTGACTTATGTCATCCCTACACTTTCAAAGTCTATAACATTCATACATTTTTAATGGTCTAAATTTTAGAATACAAGTATATTCGTTGTTCACCATGAGTCTTTTTAAGAAAGCTTCCTCACATTTAAGATTCCTCAGAAAGAAAGAATAGTCTTTGATTTTTAATGTTTTAAACACATGGTCTTTATACTTGATAAACAACTTGGCTAGATATAAAATACTTAAATCATACTTCCTTGCCTTGAGAAGCTCATGTTTTTTTCCATTGACTTTGCTTCGGAGAAGACTGAAGTGAGGTTGACTTATTTTTTCCTTATACAAGACTTGATCTTTTTGCTTTTCTGCTTCAAAGATTCTTTCTTTAGAGAGGAAAAATAAAACAAGACAAAATCAGAGAGGGAGACAAACTATAAGAGACTCTTAATCATAGAAAACAAACTGAGGGTTGTAGAAGGGGAGGTGGGTGGGGGGTTGGGGTAACTGGGCGATGGACATTAAGGAGGGCGGATGATGTAATGAGCATTGGGTATTATATAAGACTGATGAATCAGTGACCTCTACCTCTGAAACTAATAATACATTATATACTAATTAATTGAATTTAAAATAAAACAAATAAATTTCAATAATTTGTTAGCATATGTCTTTGCTTAACCATTATGAATTAACTTTCTTTAGTACATGGTGTTTCCTTTCAATATGGAGATTCAAGACTTTTGTTTTAATTTCAGGAAAGTTCTTTTATAATTTTGTTAGAAAGTATTTGCTCTGTCCCACTGCTAAGGTTTTCTTCTGCAGAGACTCCAATTATAGGTATGTTGGCTCTGCATTGTATTTCATCTATTGTTACCATTTTTACACAATGCTTAAAAATATACTTCTCTTTATTTTCACTTAATTTTGACCATTATTCTTATATATGTCTTTGCTGTCTCTTACTCATCCACAGTGCTTATTCCCTTCTGTGTTTCTTCCAATATTGTCCTCATTTCTGTTTCTGGTTTGGTCCTTTTTTCTTCTTCATATCTGATTTATGTCAGCTCACTTCATCCTCATCTCTTTCTTGAGTTTTTTCGTTTGTGCTTTGTCACATTGCATAATAGATTATATTGTTTCATTAACATAATGGGGAATATATTTCATTAGGGAGTCAGTATAGCTTAATGAATAAGAGCACAGATGCTAGAGAAACACTATGTATAGTCACAATTTTCACTGGCTCTGTGGCAAATTTTTTTCCCCACATCTTTTGGTGATGTTGATGCTCCTTTCCAGAATCTTTCTTATAGTATCTTCATATCCTTTCTCTGCCAGTTTCTTCTTTATCACTACTCACTCCAGAATGAATTGTATATTTCTGGCTGGTCTTTGTAGAAAGCTCCTGAAATGGAGGATTCAAGGTAGTTTTCCTGTTCTCTCAATCAAAAAGCTTACTTTCTGTGGCAGATTGTTATATTAATGACCCAACATTTGACACTTCCCCACACCCATGCTCTTATGTAGCCCCCCACCCCTTACATTGACTCTAGTCTCAGCATATGACTTACTCTAACCAATGGGACATTAGCAAACATGATATGGGCAGAAACTTCAAAGGAGTGTGAATATTGGAGCCTGCCCTCTCTCTTGCTACTTGGAACTATTCCAACTCCACATGAAAAGCCTGAGCTAGCTGCCTGGAAATACACGCCAAGCCTCCCTTCTGAGGTCCAAATACATGAGTGAGACCTGCTGAGTGAGATAACACATGAAGCAGAAGTCAGCCAACCCAGTTGAGCCCATCCCAATTTGTGACTTCATTCAATTGTAGGCAAATAATTGGTAGCTCTTAAGCCATTGCTTTGGGTGGTTTGTCATGTGGCAATAAAGATTGCAGATTCCCTTTTATTGCTGCCTCAAAAACAGTCTGCTTCCAATAATTATGGCTTTTCTGTAGACTCATTCCCTCTAAGTCTCTAAAGTAAATTTGGTTCAGGGGATCGTCTGCCAACAGTCCTGTGCTCCCCAGTTCTTAAAGACAAGGAATAGGTTTTCTACATCTCATAGTGATCACCTTGTCCTCAAGGATCATAGTTTTGCTGCCCCTTTGATCTGATGCTAGTGGGTTCCCTGGAAACTCTCTGTGCCTCTTCTCCCTATCCCTGTGACTCTTCTCCCTTACCTGTTCTGCTCTTGCTCCATTTCTTTGAGAGATGTAGCTACTTTTGCAGTTTAAGGTAAGCCCCTTACTTTCAGGAAACATATTTTTTCTGGTACTTTCTGAAGTCATTACTGCTGGTTCTCTTTGTCTCTTCCTGGGCCTTTTCCATATGACTTCTGCCCAAATGCCGCTGCTTTAACCTTTACAAGTAGTTTGGAGTTTGTCAGTAAAATCTGTATAAGTTTGCTGAAAGTGGCATTTAACATTTTTTTCCCATTCTCTTTGTTAGTTTATATATTTTCTAGGGAGAATTGGGAAGCATGTTTAAACAGATGATGTCATCTTCATACAGGAGTCCATTTAATTCTTATTTGCAACCAGAACCCTTTGACATGTTTTTCTGAAGATGATGTAGTAACCTTGGGTACTTTAGTAATCACTAATACCTTTCAAAGTTCTAATATTCACAGGGGGAGCATGCCACTCAAACTGATTCTTTTTTTTCCTAGGTTGAATCACAATTTAGGTTCCCATCCCACACTCTATTCGGGCAATGGTCTTTTTCTGTTTAATAAGTCTGACTAATTAATCCTCACTGTAGTTCAGGAAAAAGAGATTATATTGTCACCACTTTTGAGACAAAGACTGTGACAGAACCATGACTGCATTGCAGGATTTATGGGCTTCCTTCCAGATGCTCATTGCCTCACTATTATTAATTTTGGCTTTGAGCTCAGTTTCAAGCTAACAGATAAGTAGATGATATAGAACATAAAGTAACAGGTCCAAGAAGGCAACATTTCAGCTTTGGAGAACTGGTGTTCTATACTCCAAGCGCTGGTATTTGAAAATGTTTCCTCCAAAACCACCAAGGGGAAACAGTGCAGGGCAGGAGTTCATTAAGTCCCTACATTGATAAGCTTTCAGGTATGATGTTCATTGTGTGGGTATGTGAAGCTGGTTGGGTTAATGGGTGAATAACAGAAGGTTACTGTCACTTCTTTGGCAAGCTCCTATTTGCCTTTTCTTATACAGTTCAGAAGGAATCAAATCCCCTGACCCATTTCCATTCCAACTAGAGAAAATTGCTTCCCCTAGTGTAATTGGTATGTGCTTCCGTGTACTTGTGTTGTCCGTTTTGGGCTTTCATAGTAGTTTCTCCCGCTAGGCGGTGAGCTTCCTGGGTGCAGAGACTGTGGCTCTGATCATGTCTGTATGCCAGCATCTGGCACAGTGTATTGCGCTCAGTACAAAATGGGTGTGCCATAATGTTTATTGGAATAAATTGGGAAATAGGCCAATTTTATCCATTAAAGTCTTCCTGGTTTCTAGCTAGTTGTAATAGTTCCATACGCAAAGTTACCGCATCTCTGTCTCTTTTCCTCGCCAAAGTTCTTTTTTTCTCTGACTGACTGAAAGAGCTGGACAACTGGGGAAAAGGAAACCTGTGTTTTCCCACATCTGGCTCCCCCTACCCCCCTCCCTCCCCCCGAGTGGCAGGCCCCCACCCCACTGTGCTCTGTCAAGCTGGGGTAGTCAAGCTCCCGGGTGCCTGTTGCTAGGTCATTACAAGTGCCCAAGTTGTGGGGCCCACTCCTAGGGTGCCTTGGCAGAGCGCCTCCTTGGAGGTGAGCTGACCCACCGGTTCCGTAGCACCGTGTTTATCCACTCTGGAGCTCCTTTGTGCAACAGGAGAGCAGCGGGTTCTCACCCTCACACCGGCTCCTTCCATGTAATTTGCCCCGCTTGCTCTCTTGCCTCCCCCCCGACTCCCCCCACCCCCCCGCCCCACCACCGCAAGCTCCGAGTGCTCCGCTCCCCATCCCCTTTTGTGCAACCCGTCGCTGCGGGGCTTCTAGTACTGTATTCATGGCAGATGAAGAGAGAGTGACTGACACGTTCCAGGGACGGCGAATCGCAGCGAGCGCGGGCGGCAGGGGGAGGGTGTGTAGTGGCAGACGGCCGCTGGGATTATGAATGGGGGCGGGGGGGCCGGCGAATGTGGGGTTCAAACCGGGATCTTCGGCATCCGGCTTTGGATAGGCACGCAGGGCTGTGCGTAATCCTTCAGCTCTGGTGGGAAGGGAGATGCCGTGAGCTCCTGGCTGGGAGTGAGGGTTATTTTGCAAAACTCCCTTAGTATCATGCAGCAGAGTACTGCGGGAGGTTGGCGAGGTAGGTGGGGGAGGAAAAGAAGCGGGTAGGGAATCGGGGAAAGGCCAGCCCGCTGGGGACCGTGCGCCTTGCTCCTAGAATTGACAGGTGGTGGCCTCAGCAGTTACAACCTACTACTAGCATCTAGTCCGTGCAATGCGATCACATTGTTATTCCCCGCACCGGGCGGAAGAGCGCAGCGCGGCAGAACAAGTGCCACCCGCGAGCTGTCTCCTGGAAGGGGGGGTGTGTTAGTGGGGGTACAGAGAGGGGGTTTGGGGGGGCAGAGGAGGAGACGGAAGCTTGGGCGCTTCGCGGCCGTCTGCACCGCCCCGGCCGGGGTGTTCCACGCCGGGCGGCTGGCCGGTCCGCGCGCGCGCTCTGCAGCCGCCCCCGGCTCGTGCGCCCCTTTCCGGGGCTCCCGGCCCCGCCTCGGCGGCTGCGGGCTCCTAGTCGCCGGCTGGGCTGCACGCGAGCGGCGCGCGAACGTCCCCCGCCGGCTCTTGTGCCCTGGGGAGCGCACTGCACGGACGAGCCGAGCCGGGCGGGGCCGCGGCGGTGCACCAGCGGCGGCTCGGACAGGAGGAGGGCGGCTTCCGCGAGGGCAGCCTGAGGTAAGGGCTGCCCAGGAGGCTGCGGGTTTATTTTCCTCCTTGCCTTACTTCAATCAAACAGCGAAGCCGAAATGGAGAGTGTGGGGTGCTGTGGGCCAATGGGGGGCGAAGAGGGTATGGGGCCGCGCCAGAGTGGTCGCCTTGACGGCATCGTTGGTGCCCGTTGTAGGAAATCCGCCAACCGGCCCTCCCTCTTCGCTCCCTCCTTCTCTGCCTCTGCCTCCGCCTTTGAACCTCTTGGCAAACCCCTGGGCAGGGGAAGAGAGCTTAAGGGAGGATGGAGAGAGGCAGAAGGATTCGCCTAGGAGTGGGTGGACTGGCGCGCGGTGCCCAGTGATTGACTGCGGGCGGCGGGCGCAGGAGGGAGCCTGAAGTACCAAGAGTTTGCTGGGGCTGCGTCCCCAGGAAGGTCCTGTGCGTCCCGGTGTCTGGGGCACCAAGTGGGACGCACCTAAGCCACAGCACAAGGAAGGCTCTGCCAGGAACTTTTGGGAAGCCCTGTCTCATGTTTGGGGAGGGGTTGGGGAGGGGGTGCTGGGATGTATTCAAGGCCTGGCCCTTTGTGAGCTACGTGTGTGTGTGTAGGTGTGTGTGTGTCTCGGGTTCTCCTCCCTTTCCTTCCTGCTATCCCTCCTTTTCCATGTACCTCTTTTGCTTTCTTCCTGCCCTTTATCACAGACCCCCCCCCCCCCCCCCCCCCCCCCCCCCCCCGCCATGTGCCGTGCTTCAAACAAAATACAAACCCACTGTAGTCAATAGATTTAAAGCAAGTATAAAGAAGAGAGCGCAGAGGAATAGCTCTTAATTACGTTGTGGTTCATTTTAAAGGTGAAAATATTTGTATATAAATAACATATAATGTATTATATATAGTGTAATATACATATATAATATACACACAGGCCTGGGGTAATTTTTAAGAAATACTTTGAGACTCTCACCTAAAATTATATTACATTTACATTATGTTTACATCACATGTACATGGTGCTATTAAACAGCAATGGTAAATCTATGCATTCTGTTTCTTAGATCTGTATGAGCTATAACTGTTCTTTGAATACATCCATCTTTTAAATTCAGAGATTCCCAGCTATTTGAAAGCCTTGGGCTACAGTGTAAGAATAAAAGTCACATTAAATTAAAAGAAAAAGTATTGATGCTGGGTTTTTTAGTGGATCATCAATGTACCCCTCTTTCCTTTTACTAAAAGCTGGTTGTTATGCCAATAATTTTCATAAAAACAAAAACAATTTGGGGACTTCAAAGTGTTTTTACCTAGGCCTGAGGTATAGGCAGGAGTCTGGAATATATCTGTACATGAATTGACAAAAAGATAGATAAGGCAAATGATTTCACTTCAGGTAGAAGAAAATTCAGCTGCACTTCCTTCTGAGGGCACTTCATTTACCTTCTGGTATCCCAACAGAGAAACCCTTACTATCAACACGTGTCTTAGGCATCAAAGTGGTTTGATCAACTCTTCCAATCAATACTTACAGGACTTGGCTAGTAACATATTTGCTGGCTGTTTCTGTTCTTTTTCTTTTTAAGCAACAGCATGCCAACTACAAAAAATAAGTAAAATTGTTAAAGAGACTGGAATTGTTGTAATGGCATGATTGACACATTGAAGCTATCTATATATGTATCATCTCTCTATATTCCTTATTATGATTGTGAGCTAAACAATTTTGCATTTTGTCTACTTATATAGTTTTTTCCACTCAGTCAATCTGCTTTAATTTCTAATTTGACATATTTTGCAAAGATGAATTATCTTAAATTTCTCTAGGGGGTACTTGGGCCTGCTAATTTCTTTTGAATGGCATTGGTTTTGGTTTGAGGAATAAGAAATCAATCATATATAGTTTTCTGATCTTGGTGTCCTTTACCTGTCTGGAGATAGGTATTTAATAATGATGGTATGCACAAGTAAGGATTCATGTTTCATAAAAATATTACACACAGAAATGACATTTTCATTTTGGTTTATAAACTGAAGATTTAAAATTATGAAGGAATAAAGAGTCCCATGTTGCTCTTAATATCTTATTTGGCTGACTTTGGTTAGGGAGCAAGAGGTACATGATGTAGTCTTCAGTTAGAAAGATTTAGGGGTTAGTAATTTGGATTTACCTTTCATTATTATGGCATAAAAATTCATCGCTCCTTTCAGAAAAATCTGAGGAGCAGAGTTTGTAGAAGGTGTGAGGTTGTTGTTGGTTACATGACATATGGGTTTCTTTGAGCACTGGTTTTTGGGGTCACCTTATGGTGATATGGCAGACATTGATGTGCCAAATCCCTCTTGAAGGAAGAGCTTGTTGCCCCAGCTTCTGAGAGTGCTGTCAACAGATAGTCTGCAAGGGTCCTGAAAGGGGATTGCTTGAGTTGTAGAAAGCATCTTTGTCCAAGGTCATGTCTTTTTCCCGGGCAGCTCACACCCAGTGGCTGATCCATGTGGGAGTATAAAGGCCTGGTCATCTCAGCCCAACTCCAGACAACTCTGAAGGACCGTTCTAGCTCTGGAACTCCCTACGGGATTTGCATTGCAGCTTGGCATTTCCCATTTCTGCTTCTTTCCCCATTCTTAGATGTTGATAGCAAGGCGGTCCTTAATACAATTGTATACCCACCTTGTCTCTGAGTGGGCTTCCTTGGGGAAGCCAGCCTGTAACGACATCTCCATGCGCATTCGTTTTGCCAGTTTTAATCTTTTATCTTTTAAAATGTAGTGCCACTTCTCATTGGAAACATTTCTATATATCTGCTGCCCTTCTGTACCTCCTTTTCTCATTCTTTCCTTTTATTGGATCTGCAGTGTCTTTAGTCTCTTTTCCATCTAATGATTTCAACATTATATATCCCATTTCTGTTCCTTTAGTAGGCATGTTTTGTTTTTAACATTCAGATTTTGAGATGAAATGAATCAAAATATCTACTCTCTTTTTGCATAGTATAAGGGCCTTATTAAGTTATAATTCTGATCATACTCTGTATTTCATAATATTTTGTGGCATAATAGTTCCCCCACATTTTTCACATGCACTGTGTCATTTTATGTAATTAAGTTTTTTGTTGTTGTTGGATTGTTTTCATAGTCAATGTTTATTTAAACATATCCATATTTTCTGTGCTCACTAGAGTTTCTTGCATCCCTTTCCTTCCTTCTGGATTAAAATTCCTTCTTATGGAAGTAGTTCTTTGGCAAGCATATGCAAATGATAAATATCTCTTCATCTATTTTGTTTGTTTGTTTGAAACTGTATTTTATCCTAACACTTGAATAATAGATTATTTGGGAGCAGAATTCTAAGTTGACAATTCTTTTTCTTTTTTTTTTTAAAGATTTTTAAAAATTTATTTATTTGACAGAGAGAGACACAGCGAGAGTGAGAACACAAGCAGGGAGAGTGAGAGGGAGAAGCTGGCTTCCCGCCGAGCAGGGAGCCCGATATGGGGCTCGATGCAGGGCTTGATCCCAGGACCCTGGATCATGACCTGAGCCAAAGGCAGGCACTTAGCGACTGAGCCACCCAGGTGCCCTGACAATCATTTTTCTTTCCACTTTGAAGATATTGTCTTCCAGCCTCTGTTGTTAATAATCAGAGATTGTTTCTTGGCTGCTTTTAAGATTCCTCTTTGTCTTTGGTGTTCTGCAGTTTTATTATGGTATGCCCAGATGTGGGTTTGTTTTTACTTTTTCTCCTTGGGTCTTCCTATGATCTAATCAGGTGATTCTTAAATTTCTTGAATTATTACACATTTGTGGCATGTCTCATCATATGTTATCTTGCCTCAATTCTCTCTATTCTTTCCTCTGTAATTCTTATTAGATATATGTTGGACCTTCTTGTTTTATTCGTCATGTCTATTAACCTCTGTATATATGTATTTTTTCAGTTAGAAAATATTTTTAAGAGTCATTGGGGTAATTCTTCAGGACTGTTTTCCAGCTAACCAATTCTTCATATTTATGCCTTATCTTTTATTTAAGTTGTAGCTCCACTGAGCTATGATTTATTGTTTCTTTTCTAGAAGTGCTAATTGATACCTTTTCATATCTACCTGTTTTTCCCCTAGGTTTTCTATCATTTTATTATGAATTTTGTCCTTACTTTATCTCCTTAATAGTTACACCTGTACTATTTTATTTTATTTTATTTTATTTTATTTATTTATTTTTTTTAAAGATTTTATTCATTTATTTGACAGAGAGAGACACAGCGAGAGAGGGAACACAAGCAGGGGGAGTGGGAGAGGGAGAAGCAGGCTTCCCGCTGAGCAGAGAGCCCGATGCGGGGCTCGATCCCAGGACCCTGGGATCATGACCCGAGCCGAAGGCAGACGCTCAACGACTGAGCCACCCAGGTGCCCCACACCTGTACTATTTTATAGTCTCAGATTGTTCTCTTACTTGAAATTCTTCTGCTGTTTCTTCTAAAACCACATATCCACTATAAACGGATCTTTTCCTCATATGGTTTGTTACTGGGATTATGAGCTCATCTCAGCCAGGTTTTTACTTTTTTTTTTTTTCATAGTAGTTTTATTTTTCCCAGTTTTTGAAAGTTTCCCTATAGAGAGATATTGTGTTTATCTTCGTAGAATAGCTCAGGGGTTTTGCTGGTCCAGGGTCAGCTTTAAAAAAACATTTGTTGAAGTGTAATTGACATATAACATTGTATATTCAGGTGTACAACATAATGATTCAATACTTGTATATATTGCAAAATGATCACCACATTAAGTCTAGTGAACATCCAGAGGATCAGCTTTTACATTAATTTCCTGGCGTGAGATTCCTGTGCCATGCAGGTGATCTAGATTCAAGCTGTGTGTGTTGGGGGGGGGGGGGTTAGGGATTTAATCCAAAGAATACTCTTCCTTCTATCCAGAGCTCCAGGGAGAGACAAATTTTCTTGCTACTTCCTCGGCCAGTCTTCTAGTCCTTAAACTAAGGGGTCAACTTCTTCAGAGTTCTTCTTTAAGCAAAGGTCTTGGCTCTAGTTACCTTCCTTTCATGGGCCCCAAACTAAGTTGCTTGTCCCTGGACACACATGACATCTTCAGCCTCTTGGCATTAATGCCCGTGTCTAAGCTCTGTATCACTTAGGATTGCTGTGGTGCCAATGTACGTGCCTGCTTTTCTGATATTTGTTTCCTTTCTGTTCTGTTATCTGCAGATTACCTTTCTTCTTCTTTTTTCCTCTCTTCAAGCTTAACTATTTAACCTATTCAATTATCCTGGTCTTTTAAAAACCGAAGTATCTATGTGTTTGTAGCAGAAGGGAGTTTGATCCACACTCACTCAGTCGGCCATGCTAGTAGAATAAGACATCCATCTGTGACTGTATGCACATTGAGAATTGACTCTTCAATCATTTTCTTTTTTCCCCCCACAATCTTTTCACACTATTTTTATTTTTTATTCATTTTTTCACATTATTTTTAAAAACTTAACTATACTAGCTTTTCTTTCTATTTCTCCCTCCCCCCCTTCTTCCTCTCTTCCTCTCTCTCTTTCTCTCTTTCTTTCCTGTAACATTAACATTTGTGTTGAGTCCAAGAAAGATGTCTTACAGAGTGTCTCACAGTCTGGATTTGTCTAGTGGTTTACTCCCTTGGTGAGGTTCAGGTTAACCATTTTTGGCAAGAACACTCCCACTTGGGTGATGTGTACTTCCTGTTGCATCCCAGCAGGAAGGTCTGTTTGTCCCATTACTGAGTGAGACTGCTTGGAAGGTCATACCTACCAACTTCCTCCTGTTTTGTCTTCCTTACTTTGAGACTACGAGAAAAACCTGCTTCCCCACAACTTTCACTCCATTTTAAAAATTAATTTTAAAAATTTGAGCTGGTTATAGATTGACATGCAGTTGTAGGAAATATACAGAGAGATCCTGTGTACCTGTCACTCCATTTTTCTCAAGAGTAACATTTTGAAAAACCATGATACAATCACACAACCAGGAAATTGACATTAACAGAATCTATAGATCTTACTCAGGTTTCACCAGTGTTATACTCATTTGAGTGTGTGTGTTAGTTCTGTGTAATTTTATCATACGTGTAGGTTCCTGTACCACAGTCAAGATACAGAACTTTCCCATCACCACAAGGATCCCTTATGCTGCCCCTTTTAGAGCTACCTCTGCCTCCCTCTCGCTCCCTGGCCCCATTTCTAACCCCTAACAACCACTAATCTGTTCTCCATCTCTATAATTTTGTCACTTCAAAAAACAAAATAAGAAAAATACATGGAATCATAGATAATATGGCCTTGAAGATAGTTTCTTTTCTCAATCACTGTAATTCCCCAGAGATGCATCCAAGTTGTGTGTTATCAGCCATTGTTCCTTTTTATTGCTGCGTAATATTCCACTCATCCATGGAAGGACATTTGCGCCGTTTCCAGTTTGGGGCTATTATGACTTAAGGCTGCTATGCACATTTGTGTATAGGTTTTGTGTGAATATAAGTTTTCATTTCTCTGGGATAAATGCCCAAGGGTGTGATTGTTGAGTCCTATGTAGTTGGATAAGAAATTGCCAAATTATTTTCCAGAGTGGGTGTACCATTTTACATTCCTACCAGCAATGTATGAGTGATTCAGTTTTCTGTATTATGTTGGAGTTTGTCTGCCATTTTACTATATTTTCTGTTTGTTTCTTCTTCCTTTATTTCTCTTTTCTTGCCATCCTGTGAGTTACTTGAACTTTTTACAGGATTCTATTTTGATTTATTTATAGTGTTTTTGAGTGTATCTCTTTGTAGAGTTTTCTTAGTGGTCATGTTGGCTCTTACTATATATATTTATGTCTTTTTACACTCAATTCATTTTAAATGCTGTTGTTTTGAATATAAAACACTGTTACATTTTTTTGTTTCAATCACTGAATATGAAATGATTTAGGGAACTGATACTGGGAAGGAATTTGTGGTTGACAGTTTTTTTCTTTCAGCACTTGAAAAATGTGCCCCTCCTTCAGGCTTCTATGGTTTCTGATGAGAAAATCATTGTCATTTGAATTGATGCCCCAGTAAAGGCAATGAGCTCTTTCTCTCAGGCTGGTTTTATTATTATTTTCTTTATCTTTAGTTTTTAGAAGTTTAGTAATGATGTGTCTTGGCATGGATTTCTTTGGGTTTGTTCTCTTTGGGGTTTGATTAGCTTCTTAAATCGATATGCTTTTGTCTTTCACCAAATTTGGGAAGTTTATTGGCATTTTTTAAAAATATTCTTTCAGCTCCACTGTCTTTCTCATTTCCTTCTGGTTCTCTAATGATAGGAATGTGGGATCTTTTCTTATTGTCCCACAGGACTCTGAGGTTCTCTTCATCTTTTTTTTTCTGTTTACTTTCTTTCTGTTCTTCAGATTTGATAAATTCTATTGAGCTATTCTCAAGGTCACTGATTCTATCCTCTGTCACCTCTACTATAGAGTCATTGAGTGTTTTTATTTTGGTTGTTTTATGTTTTGTTCTATAATTGCCATTGCCATTTTGTTTTTTAAGAACTTACACATCTTTGTTGAGATTTTCTGTATTTTTTTCATATATTTCCAGAGAATCTGACTTTGCTTGTTGAAGTATTTTTATAATGGATGGTTTAAAATTCTTACCAGATACCTATAATATCTGATTCACTTTAGTGTTGGTGTCAGTTGATTGGCTTTTCTCATTCATGTTGTGATATATCCTCGACATGTTGGCTAGCATGTTAGGAGACTCAGGTCTTGTTTACATCTTCATTTTAGCAGTCACCCTGTTTAGGTTTAGCACACAGGTCCTGGATTACATTTGTGGGCTGTGGTTTCAATGACAATTTGATTTCCAGGGGCTTTACTGGCTGTTTTAGTCTGTTTGGTTTGTCAGGTGACTCTGGGCTCCCACTGAACCCTGCTGATACCACTGGAGGGGGGTGGAAGGAGCCTCCTCAGGCCAGGCCTGCTGGTGCCTCTAGGTAAGGGAAGGGATTTTTTTGGCCTGCAGGGATAAAAAGCACTCCCCAGCCAGGAGCTTGTTGTGGCGGGATTCCCCCTGCCAGTGCTGTGAGGCCATCTGGTGGTGTTGGCTGGACCTCCAGTTAGATGCAGGGGAGGAATGAGCCCACCTATATCATCCACTGCCAAGTTGGAGTTGGGAGACTCTGGGCCCAGGTAACCTGCAGTGGGATCGGGAGTCCTAAGGCTCTGTTATTTCTGTGGTCTGGGGTGACTAACCAGCCCACCTCCTCTTTTCAGTGTTTGGAGTCCTCCTTTGATTGCTTCTTGGGTTAAATCCAGTGTTTATAGTTGTGCTAAGTAGAGAGAGGCTGGGAGAGGTGAGTGCCTGCCATCTTGTGTGGACCAGAAGTCTATGCCTTTTAAAAAATACCAGGTTGACTCATTAGCCACGTAATATAGTTGAAAATACTCATTTGACTGTGTTTTCCTGTAATATGTGTTTGTGAGAGAGACATAGACTAAGCCTCCCCTTAAATTTACTTAAATTCAAATTAGGTTAATTAATATTACTGTAATTGGATAATTAAATGTTAAGTCAATGCTGTCAGTGGGATCTAAGACAAAAATCTATGTATGTGATATTTTCTCTATCGAACATTTTTCTCCAAGTTGTTTTATCGCATATGAAAAATATTAGTACCTTTTTTCTTTTGCCGCCTCTGGGAAATACTAAAAAAAATCCTTTATCAGATGGATACTTTAAACCATAGAGAAAACAAATGACATTATTTGCACAAGCAACTTGGTGATATTTAAAGTGGATTAAGGAAAAGATACCAAGATTCTGTCTTTGGCTGTCCTGGTTTATACCATAGTGCTGACTCATAGAATACTGGCATTTTCAGAACTGAAAGTGAACTTAGAGATTACCTATTTCAGCTGTATTGTTTTATATTTAAGGACACCGATACCTTGAAAATAAGGGAACCTAAGTTCCTTCAGTTCCATAATGGCAGCTTATTTATTTTGAATTCTTAGTATTTCCTAATTTTGTTTTCTTTAAGAAATCAAAATCACTTCCTTTTTTAGAAGACTTAGAAGACTTTAGAAGGAAAGTAAAATTATATATTGAAACATGATTTCTCATTCCCTTTTCTAATGAGGAGAAAAAACACTAAATAAGTTGGGATGGCATAATGGTACTCTTCAAAAAAATAGGCATGTTTGAAAATCTGATGGACATATGGACTGACTATCCAGAAAAATGAACACACACTCAAAAATTGGCATGTGGTATTGAGAGTTTGTGAACTGCTGGGGAAGACCACTAGATACTGTGTTTTTTTTTTTTTGTCTTGAACCATGTAATATCTGTGGATGATCTTTGCTGGGGAAAAGACATAGGGATAATGCCTCATTTTATAGTCAGACTTACCCTTCAGAGCTTGTGGATCCTGGCAGTTGTCCTGGGCACAGCGCATTGGTGTGGTGAGGAATTTGTTTTCCGGCAGGTTCTAGAGAGCCAGTAGGTGAGAAGGATATAACAGGACCAGCAGGTGTTAAAACAGACTGTGGGAAATACAAACAGGCAACTCAGCCCACAATACTTGCTTTCTCCTCCTACACACAAATGCACACACCTCAAGATTCCTTGGAAAGATCCTTCATCTGCTCCCGTCTGCTGTCACCCTCTTACTGTATGGAGAAACATTGCCCTTTGGAGATAATTCTCCTTTGCTCTAGTAGGGCTGTTCTGGTAGTCATTTAAACCAAATTTCACCCACATGAAATGTTAGGGGTTAAAAGAAGAAAGCGTTTAGTGCCATTTGATGCATTTACTGGGTACTTTTCAAGGGGGAGAAGAAAACCACATCCATGTTTTTCTTAGAGAATGGATCAAAATAATTTAAGAGCATAGAATGATAGCATTCTATGCTATCAATAGCATTCAGCGAGTGAGTGAGGCCAGCATTTGTGAAATTGTTAAGCTTAAATTACTTTTAAGGAATCTGTTTATTTATATACTTAAAGGAAGCTCCTATATACTTCTCTGTAACTAGTACAGGGCCCCGGAGGAGAAATAAGACTCTGAATTGATTTGAAGTGCCATGCTGTATACTAGAGTGAAAAACCTCAGTGCAGAAAAACAGGAAGTTTGTACACAAAGAAATAATACAATGATAGTTTTTATTTTTTAGTGCTTTTATATATTTTAAAATATTGAAAAGACTTTTGTTTTCAGGGTTACTCTTTAGTAATTGAATAATTGAGGGCTGGGAATCACAAGTCCTAAGTGCCATTTTTGTTGTGCCACTAAGTGGGTAAGTGACATCCTCTGTGTAAGCCTTAAGGTATAAATTAAGACATTGTATTATGGTCATCTCTAAGAGTCTTTCCAGCAGTATGATTTAGTGAAATTTTAGTAGTTGTTATTTGACACATTAGGGGAATTTTTTGATAGGCCTCTGTAATTAAGTATTAGTCATAATCTAGAAGAAAACTCTTTAGGGAACTAATTTTTTTTTTTTTTTAGGGAACTAATTTTTAAGTTTGAAATTATTATAAAACCTTGATATGGTCAGAAATTTGCATTAGTCAGGGAGATTGTGGTTGGGTTAGGACTACCTAACTATATGGGTACAATACAGCGCAATTTGGGGAATAAACACTTTAATGCTGTTGGCGACCATGGCAGCAGTGATGACCCCAATGTGGATGGCACTAGATTTAATTGATCTGGAGATGCAGTGATACTGTACATTGCTCATTCAGCATCATTTTCCCCTTTTCTCTTTTATCTTCCTGTGCTATACACGTTGGAAGGCAAATCATTCAACTTTTCAGCCTCCCTTGAAACTGAGAGTGGCCCATATTACAAAGATTAGGTGGCGATTCCTGGGGAATGCTTTCCTTCTTTATTGAAAGGGAAAGCTTCTTAAGGAGAAGGTTCTTGCCCTTGACCCTTATCCCTTTCTCGGTAGAGCATGGATGCCTTGCTTTGAGGTGAGCACCATCTTGCAAGCATGAGAAATAAAACCAGACACTTAGGACGATGAAGCAGAAAAATAGATGTAGCTTGGATCCTTGATGATATCTTAGAGTAAATCTATCAGCTCTGCACTGCCTACCTCCAGTCTTATTATTCCATAAGAAAAAATAAAACCTCTCTTTCTTCCAGTATTTATTAGGTTTTCTGTTACCCCAAGCCAAACACATTCCCAACTGAATATGTAAAGTAATTATTATGACTTTGCATTTTGCATTTTTGAAGGATAAAATTAGTGTTTATAGACCTTTGTAATTACTGATGTTGGGCTGCAAAATTTGGGCTAGTTCGTACACATATTCTCATTCTGAGGAAGCTTGGGTATGAATTTTGGATAATTTGTAAAATTTTTATTTTATTGTTCATAGCATGAAGAATAGCATAAGACAGTCTCTGTTTTATATTGCTTAAAGAATATTTCAAATTTTATTCAATGGGTGAAATTTATATGAAGAAAACTATTTCTGTGAGTCACACCTCCCACTTTGCTGTAATCTTGGTAAGATGGGGATACAGCTGAAGAATACCAATGAGCCTTGAAAAAAATGTTTTCCTCATTTGGTTTATAGACAAATATGTATAGTGGAGTAGGTTGCCTGCTTTACTGTTTAAGTTTGTTTCCAGCAGATTCCTTCTGACCTCACACTTTCGTATGACTGAAATACTTTAAAAGAAGGACTTTAAAGATTAAAGAAGGATGGCCATTAGCAGTATGTGGATACAGAAGATGGGAGATAATTTTTTTGTGTGTGTGACATAGCATTTGCACACTCCCCATTTGGTTTAAGTGCAGGGAATTAATTTTTTGCATGTAAGTCATATAATGAGAGAAAAAGAAGAGTTCAATTAGGATATATTTGTGTTGTTTTTTTTAGTTAGAATTGCATTCATTTGAGAGTAACTGAAAATTTGACATGCAGTACTATAAGTAAGGAGGTTTTTTTGTGTGTTTGTTTGTTAGTTTGTTTACATGCAATAAGATATCTGGAAGGAGCCGGTACAAGACTGGGGCCACTGCACAAGTAGGTTATCAAGGATTTAGGCTCCTTCTTGTTTTTGGCTCTACTGGCATTGGGGCATGGCTTTCATTTTCTTGGTGGAAAGACAGTTAATGAACATCCAGGAATGGCATCGGGACCATAGGCAGGAAGGGGCTGGACAAAAGGCAAGGCACACACGAGCCATCAGTTCTTGTTTATAAGGAAAGTGATAGCTCCCAGGAACATGCATCTGGTGACTTCTACTAATATGTTATTGACCAGAACCATGTCAACGGCCCTCCCTAACTACAGGGAAGTCTAAGAAGTAGAGGTGGTTGTTTTTTTTTTCCATAAAAAAAGAAAAAATACAAAAAATAAAAACAGAAGACAAACAAAAAAAAGAGGGTGATGTACACGTTTCTGTATGTATAAAGTCATGCTCTATTTTGGGAGGTCACAGTTTACATCATGAATCAAGGTATGGAAATGGTTGTATATGGACTGATTTAGAAAACAGTTACCAGTACAGACAAAAAAGAAAGAAATACAACTAAAAGGAGGAAACACAAGTTCTAAGATTTTTCAGTGTCGAAAATTCACATTTATATTTCAAGAAAATGTGGTTTAAAAAAAAAGAAAAAAACTTTTTAATTCCTCCTTTTCCTCTGGCTAAATGAATACCATTTATTCAGTATAAAATCTATATATGTTCCACATGTTAAGAATAAATGTACATTTAATCTTGGTTAAAAAAATAAGGGAAAATTGGTACTTCTCCAAACATCAGGATTCTGTTATATTAAGAAAGAAGGGGAGAATGGGTATTGGGTAGCCAACCATCACTGTCATTTTATGAAGACTATTTCCCAGCTTTAAAAATCCTGTTTGTAGTGTTATCTCATAAATGCATACTCTGGAGATCCCTTAAATTTTAACAGTTTAAAAACAGTTATTAATTATTATTGCCTTAAATACTTGTTAAGTCACAGTCATTTAAAATTTTTGTATCAATTGCTACTTTGTGTCAAGATAACTGACATATAAAACTCAAAGTATATCTTGATGGTCATTGGTATTAAACTAATCGTGGGCAGGGGCGCCTAGGTGGCTCAGTTGGTTAAGCGACTGCCTTCGGCTCAGGTCATGATCCTGGAGTCCCGGAATCGAGTCCCACATCGGGCTCCCTGCTCAGCGGGGAGTCTGCTTCTCCCTCTGACCCTCCCCCCTCTCATGTGCTCTCTCTCTCTCATTCTGTCTCAAATAAATAAATAAAATCTTTAAAAAAAAAAAACTAATCGTGGGCAAAAAGTCAATTTTTTTCTATAACGAATAATGACATATCGAAGTGGGAAATTCTAAGAAATCAGACAGTGACAATATTACATACTAGTGCAGTCATTCATGACATACTATGGTTTATTTTTTGTTTTAATTTGCATTTATATGTTTTGGGCTATTTTTTGTCCTAAAAATTTTAATGACAAAAATGAATAATACCCAAGAGCAGATTATTTATTTTAAAAAGAATAAAATTGGCTGAATTCCAGCATTTCTGCTTTGCTGTTCTCATTCAGGATATTGACAGAAATATCCTGTAATTGAAGGTTTATTCTCCAATTGATGTAGGCACTCTACTTAGAAGCTGTTTATCCACATCAAGAAGGATAATGGATCTTCTCTGTTAAATTTTTTCCATTAAAATAGGGTGAGGCAACTGTTATCACCACACTTCAGAGGGATAGTACAAAGGTAAATGAAATAATGGATGTGAAGTGCATTTTTTTGCTCTGAAAGGAGGTGTTATATAAATTCTATAAATAGTATTATTAATGTGTAAATAAGATGATGGGTGAGCATTTCCCAAAGTGAGTATCCTAACTAGGCATTTTTAGTATGATCCTCAATGTCAGTTTTTCCAAAGGAGAGCAATGTAACAAAACATTCTTACATTCTTGCATCAAAATATCAAAGGTAAACCTCAATGTAAGGGGAAGAGATGTACAGAAAGAGTTTCAAAAAGAGGTGATTGAGTATTGCAATATAGTAATAGATTTTACACAAATATAAAAAGTCCTTTGGGTCTCTTAAGTGGTTAGGGAAATGGGAAAGCTCTGATTAAAATGTGAACTCTGATTAAAACTTAGAATTGAACTTCCAGTGGCTCTATCTTGAAAATAATGAGGTTCTGCTCCACTCATGAAAATCTTCAAAAGGGATTTTTATAATATCTTCAGTAAAGGTTTTTGTTATCCTCTTAGCCACAGGAAGATATTCCTTGAAAGATAATTTGGGACAGGAAGCTGTTCCTTATTTCCAATGTCACTGCCATGCTTTCTATATGCTGGTCACCAGGAAAAGTGAATCACATTCTATGGTGATAAGAACCTTTAACTTCGAGCCAGGGGGCAAGGTTCATGTCTCAGGTTTGCCACTAATTTATCTGTGTAACTGGGAAAGTTATTCAGTTGCTTTGTGCAGAACAACATCCTTGAAGCCATCTCTCTCTCCTTCATGCATTCTAGACTCAAGGTGCTTAGTTGATCAGTTGAGGTCATAGGGGAAAGTCACATCTCTGTGGGAAAAGTACTGCCTCTCCTTGGAGTCAGTCTTATGGTGATGGGTAATCAGCCATGAAACTGGCCCATGAAAGCTGGAAGTGAGCCCAAGGAGGGAAGCTTTGCTTCTCTCTGTGCCTTATTCTCTTGGGTGATTTGTTGAAGATAATGCTTAGGTGGTTTATGCTAAGGAGACAGTAGCTAAAATGGAACAAAGGGGCCAGTTAAGGACAGTGTGTCATACTTTGTAAATCCGATTATCCAGATTTCTCTCTCTTTCCTCAAGTCTTTGGAAAGTCTTGTTTAATTGTTTTAGCTGTCTTTTGAAACAAAGAGGAAGGTCAAATTTCCGTAGGAGCTGAGGGGGAAGACTTCCCTCCCTCTAGCCCCATCCAGTGTGGTAGTAGCAGTAGGAGCAATCCCTGGAGAGTAGGAAATTCCTGAGAGACATTTTGGAGATTATGGTGGGGATTGAGGAGCTGTGGCTGCCAAATACTGCTAGAGGCCCAGCTGCCATTTTTGAAATGGAGACTCTTCCTCCACTGCACACCTTAAAAGCTTGGAGTTTACTTTCGTTGAAGAAGGTGGCAGGTTCCCAGAAAGCTTTCACTTCCCTCTTCTGGAAAATGAGGGGATTGGACCAAGTCATAGTTTCACAGCCATTTATATTTTCTTCCTTCTGGCTCCTTTATTTTGAAAGATTTTGTCCACCAAACTATTTCTATAATTATGTCTTTTTAAAGTAACCAGAAGCATATAAGGCAGCCAATTAGAGCTTCCAACTAAATGTGAGATAACTAGTGTTATCATTCTGAGAAGTTACAATTCAGCCGAAAGTGAACAAATTTGATATTCATGTTCATTCAAGAAAGCAATAAATGTTTGCAAATTTATCAGACTGCACATTTACAGTTTGATATGTCATCTAAGAGCAGCAGTCCTCTTGCATCCTTCCTCATCTCTGATTCCTACTTTCTAGGAGCATTACTTTCAGTTTATTGTTTCTTCATGTACCTCCATTTTGTGCAAACAAGATGCTTATGCTGCTATTTCTTGCTTTTTAGTTTTATTCTTTCCATAACTGTTTCCTGCTATGGATTCTGACACGCACACACACTCACCTACTTTGCTTCCTCAATTTAATTTTCAAATTGCTGAGACTGTAACTATTACTCACAGCTGAATCCTTTGGTGTACTATGATTACATTTCCTTATAAGTATTTTTATTTCCGTCCTATTTCATAGCTGTTTTAATTATTTTATTTTTCAGAGTTTTTAAAGTGCCTCTCACTATTTCATCCACAAATGCTGCATCTAAATTGTAAATATTTTCTTAATATATTTAGTTTAATCAGACAGTCTATACATTTCATCCTTTTACTAGCCACATGCATCCTCAAGCTGTGCATACATTTGCTTACTGCTGTAATTTTGGTATCTTCCTTTCCCATGTAAATTAGGGTCACTGTGGGCTGAGGTAACAAGTAGCCCTCAAATCTGTAATCTTTCAAACACAACAGAAATATATTTCTCCTTCATGTCACACTACTGAACTGTTTCAGGTGAGCTGGGAGGGGTGACTTGCTATTCCAGGTGAGTGGGGTGGCATGCTGCTCTGCTTCCTAAAGTCAGATGATGTGCTGTGGTGTAGGTTATTTCTAATTAATTGGGTTGGGAACTCAATGGGTCTTTTCTTTCTGGATACTTGTCCTTCAGTTCTAGGAGTTATTCTTGTATTATTAATTTTATCAGTTTTAAAGTCAATTTCCAATTAAACTATTGGAACTGTGCCAAAATAAAAAGCTTTTGGACAGCAAAGAAACTATCAACAAAAAGAACAGGCAACCTACTGAATGGGAGAAGATATTTGCAAATGAAATATCTGATAAGGGGTACTGTCCAAAGTATGTAAAGAACTTACACAACTCAACATCAAAAAAACCCCCCAAATAATCCAATTAAAAATGGGCAGAGGACCTGAGTAGACATTTTTCCAAAGAAGACACACAGATGGCCAACAGACACATGAAAAGATGCTCAACACCACTAATCATCAGGAAAATACAAATTAAAATCACAATGAGGTATCATGTTATACTTGTCAGAATGGCTAAAATCAAAACCACAAGAAATAACAAGTGTTGGTGAGGATGTGGAGAAAAATGAACCCTTGTGCACTGTTGGTGGGAATGCAAATTGGCACAGCCACTATGGAAAACAGTGTGGAGGTTCCTCAAAAAATTAAAACAGAATTACCATATGATCCAGTAATTCTGCTACTGGGTATTTACCCAAAGAATATGAAAAAACACTAAGTAAGAAAGATATATGCACCCCTATGTTTACTGCAGCATTATTTATAATAGCCAAGATATGGAAGCAACCCAAGTGTCCATCCATAGAAGAATGGATAAAGAAGATGTGGTATACATCTTCTACAATGGGATATTATTCAGCCATAAAAATGAATGAAGTCTTTCCATTTGCAACAACATGGATGGATCTAGAGGGTATAATGCTAAGTGAAATTAGTCAGCCAGAGAAAGATGAATACCATATGATTTCACTCATATGGGGAATTTAAGAAACAAAACAAATGAACAAAGAAAAAAAAAAGACAAAACAAAAAAGAGACTCTTAACTACAGAGAACAAACTGGTGGTTACCAGAGGAGAGGTGGGTGGGAAAATGGGTGAAATAGGTGAATGGGATTAAGAGTACACTTATCTTGAGCACTGAGTAATGTATAGAATTATATTGAACCATTATATTGTACACCTGAAACTAATATAGCACTCTGTTGATTGTATTTGAATAAAAATATTTTAAAAAGTCAATTTCCCATACAATTTAACATTTCAAATCAGGAAATCAGGATGCATATTAAATTGATATTATCTTATAATAGCCATTGGCTAGGTGACAGTCATGACATGGTTATATAAAAAACATTCTGTTGACACTTCCTTATATGAATGAAAAAATAGTGCCAGGATCAAAGAGTCTTAGATGAAATATTGTCAATCCTTTCACTTGGTTTTCTTGGTTTCTCTTTCTGGAACTTCAATTACCATATTTCATCTAATCTAATATGCTTTCTATTGTAAAATATACCATATTTTATGTATCACTGAGAAAAATATACTTACAATAAAACTATGAAAAATGTTTTATTATCACTTAGAATATTAATTTTATTCTGATGGAAAGAATATGTTTAGATTTAATTAAACTATATCATACATTTCTGTGAATGCACAAAAAAGAATACCTACCAAAATAAGTTGGATAAGTTATTCTGAAAACTTATTCATATTCAAAATTTATCTCTTCTGAATCCCTTTTTTTAAAGATTTATTTTCTTATTTTAAAGAGAAAGAGAGGGAGAGAGAGTGTGCATGAGTGGGGGGAGGGGCAGAGGGAGAGAATCTTCAAGGAGACTCCCCACTGATTGTAGAGCTGGACGTGGGCCTTTATCTCATGATCCATGACCCATGAGATCATGACCTGAGCCAAAACCAAGAGCCACTGGACACTTAACCAACTGAGCCACTCAGGCGCCCCATCTTCTGAATCCCTTTTGAACTCCAACTCATTACTGTCTGTATTCATCCATGCATGCATCATCACTTCATGTACCAGCAAGAGTGTTGGCCCTAAAAGATGCTTAGTGATCAGGGGCACCTGGGTGGCTCAGTCGTTAAGCGTCTGCCTTCAGCTCAGGTCATGATCCCAGGGTCCTGGGATCAAGCCCTGCATCGAGTCCCACATCGGGCTCCCTGCTCGGTGGGAAGCCTGCTTCTCCCTCTCCTACTCCCCCTGCTTGTGTTCCTGCTCTCGCTATCTCTCTCTGTCAAATAAATAAATAAAACCTTAAAAAAAAAAGATGCTTAGTGATCATGTAAAGTGAACCTGTTTTGTGATTCCTGCTACAGGAATATTAAAAATGCTTGATTCTCCACTGCTCCTATCCCTTCCTCACAAACATAGGATTTCTAGATGTTAAGAGTGTTCCATTATTATTTCTTGGGTTTTCTTCCAACCAAACTAATACTCATTCTGCAAGTTTTCATGAATGTGCAGGTCATGACAACCACTGCCTCACTAAGAACAATGGTAAGATACTATCAATTGTGAGATGTATCTGATTTCAGCTATAATACTGTGGAAAATGTGCATGATATTTACATGTTGAACCATCTGGATGAATCCTGTAAAAATTTCTCATCTTTTTAAATCCAGTTTTCACATCTTACATATTGTTTTATAATTTCTTTTTTTTTAAATTTTTAAAAAGATTTTTATTTATTTGAGAGAGAGAGAGAGAATGAGAGAGAGAGAGCATGAGAGAGTGGAGGGTCAGAGGGAGAAACAGACTCCCTGAGGAGCAGGAAGCCCGATGTGGGACTCGATCATGACCTGAGCTGAAGGCAGTCGCTTAACCAACTGAGCCACCCAGGCACCCCTGTTTTACAATTTCTATTAGTACAGGTAGAGAGATACATTCTCTTACTCTTCTCCTGTGTGCCTATTTGTAAGGTAAGGAAGAACTTGAATTTTCTCAAGATGAAATGGTAAGAATCCCTGGGGAGCCTTTACCTCTAATATTAGCACATGTGCCAGGAGACTCACCTGAACCTGGAGGTAATCAAAACATAAAAAGTATCACGTTTATGTTCAGCCTGTCTTTTGCAAGAGTGTCAGGGAGCCATGCCTAAAAGCAGTAGAAAATATTTTTCCATCTGTCCCTCTGTATAGATTCACATTTGTAGTGTAAATGCTATTCTATAACTGGATACATTTGGCCAAAATTGAGTGAAAAATATAGATTTCTAGTATTTTTATGAATGGCTGCATAGTATTCTATTAATAAATCCTTTCTCCAATGATGAACATTAAATTGCTTCCATTTTAGTTTTTACGTTTAAACAGTGCTTTAGTAAACATCTTCATATAAATGTCTGTAATTTGTTGAGTTAGGGAATATATACATTTTGAAGGCTTTATGCCACCAAATTGCCTTTCAGAAAGGTTATACCAAATTTACAGTTCTACCAACTATGCATCAGAGTGATCATTTCCTCACATCCCTCTGATTCTGGGTTTTGTTGGTCTTTTGTGGTTGTGAGGAGGAAAATGACTTCTTTGTTGTTTTCGATTTGTTCTCTTTGATTACTAGGGAGCCTGAAGAACTTTTTAATGTGCTATGGTTTCCTGTGAGAGAGAAGGAGCCTTCCCAAGTAGGGTGGGTGTGAGCAGGGCAGCTGGAGCAGCTTTTTGTTGGATGTTAGTAGAAGGTATTTGGCAGGGAATGAGTAGTTACTCCTCTGGAGTCTTGGAAGGTCTAGGGAACTCTGTCGTAAACCCTTTCACCTTCACAGAGATCCTATTCATTGCCTTCCCTAAGTGGCTGGATGCTCCAGGTAGCACAGTTTGGGTACTTTGATCATGGTGTCTGTGGGAACACAACCCTCCAAACTGTATGATCCTCATCTAGTCCTATAGACCAGGTGGCCTTGGGGCAATAAATAGGGGAGGTATAAGTGGGGGCTTTGGACTCTCAGTGGAGAGCAAAGGGAGTGTTCATCGAGCAGGTGGAAGAACACAAACGTTTGAAGGCAAACAGCATAAGGTAGAGTTAGGCAGTGGGTGAAACGATTGTCCACATAGTAGAGAGAGAGGGGAAGACGTGTTTGCAAGGTGGGCGGAGGACACACTGTGAACTTTGAGTGTGTCTTGAATGGGAGTTTAAGGAGCATGTTCTTTATCTTAAGGGCAGTGGAAGACCTCTGACATTTTTGGAGTACTGGTATGGTGAGACTTGACAAATGTCGTATTTTAGGAAAGTGAATAGCATTGAATGACATTGGAAATGGATGCAGGCAAATTCAAAAGGTTGCATTTCTGGTTTCTACATGTGTCCTGTAGTTGATACAAGCTAGAACTTTTTAGTTGTGGCTGATTTATGTTTAGAGGGATACAGAACCAGGTGAATGCTTCCAGTATTCTGTTGTTATTCTCTTTTTCCCAGAAAGGGAAGGAGGAAGTAGCTCATTTTTTGATAGGTGAGGCCTTTAGACTATGTATGGGTTATAACAGAAAGTAAAATTGTTTTTGAACATGTTGTATGGTATGTGGGTAGATATTTGGCATATAAAAATGGAAAATGAATTCAGAAACTGCATCAAAGACACCCTATAGACTTGCCATAAGATAATCAACTTTACCAAATGGCAGCAAATGTGTCATTTCCAATGGAAAATGCAGTCATTAAGCCATTTAGATTAGCACAGTTATATGTGTTATATTTGTGTTTCATTTATATATGGACACGTCATTCATACTTGAAATATTAGAGTATATGATACCTAAACACTGCCTTCATTTGGTTGCAAAATTATCTTAAGCATATAGCACAGGATATTTTAAAAAGGCCTTAACATTAGTACCTTGGAGTTGGATGGTTTATGATATTTTCTTATTTTCACTGACATTTAAGCTATATTTTCTGAAACACCATTTATTATACTTTTAGATAATCTGCCTCGGCTTGGTGGTCAATAACTGAATAAGTAATTTCATCTTAGGTGTTACTGCCTGACAGTGATTTTCAGAGACAGTCATAAACCTCATCAATGGTCATTTGTTAGAGGCAGAATAGCAAATATCTTCTAATACATCATGCCTTGCCCTTAGCTCATTTATGAATAGTTAGTGCTGTGGATCTTTTTGGTGCTCATAAAATGCAGTTAAATTCGTAGTTGAAGAATTCAATTTTTATTCTTCCAGCAAATGCAGCCAAGAGCTGTACTCTTCTTTCAGCCTCGATAAGTCATAGTGACATTCCTAGGCCCAAAGAAGGATGCTTGTCGAAAGCAGGTGGGTGGTGAGAGAGATGCATGTATAACTTTCCTTTCAGATACAATTAGAGGGCTCCTCCAAGGTGGAGTGTTTATAAATGACGGAGTATTCCCATTCTCCTCAGTCTAGATTTTCTGCTCTAGCAAAGGCAATTTTTACTATATTTTTCAACTTCAGTACCTTTATAAAAACCTTGTTTTTTCTTTTCTTTTTTTTTTTTTTTAAAGATTTTACTTATTTGTTTGAGAGAGAGAGCACAAATGGAAGCGGGGGAGAGGGTCAGAGGGAGAGGGACAAGTAGGCTCCCTGATGAGCAGGGAGCCCGCCACACGGGGCTGGATCCTAGGACCCTGGGATCGTGACCTGAACTGAAGGCAGACGCTTAATGGACTAAGCCACCCAGGTACCCCCAAACCTTATTTTTTGTCTTTGTGAGAGAAGGTAACTAGTGTTTACTGAGTACTCTCCATGTGTCAAGCACCTTATTCAATGCTTTAAAGTGCTCTTTCATTTAATTCTTACTATACCCTTGTGATAGAGGTATTATTATACTCATTTTGAAGATGAAAACAGTAAGTCTCAGCCAGATTAAGTAATTTACTTAAGTTTGTATAACAAGAGGTGATTTTTCTTTTCTTTTTACCAGTTCCAAGTCTATATTTTTCTAGGTCCTGCATTAGACTCGATATGCTAAAATTTTAAAAATACTTACTGAGAATTTTATTATATTCTAGGTGCATAAATGATCTCATTTAATCTTCATGAAAAATAAAAAAGAAGAGTAGGTACATTTTATTTTAAAGATGAGGAAACTGAGAGATTCATAGTCTGAGTAATTTGCTCAACATCACACAGGGCTGGGATTCAAACTAGATCCACCTGACTCCAAAAGCCTATTCTCTTACCTAATATATGGCCTTGTAAGTCTTTGTCTTTAAGGGTTATGTTTCCAAATTCTTCTTATTTTTTTTTACAATTTTTTTTAATTAAATTTTTTTGCAACTTAAGTACATACAATACCACCTTTTCATGTAAATGTAATAAGAGCTAATTACAGTACCACCTTTTCATGTAAATGTAATAAGAGCTAATATTGAGGGTCTATTACATGTCGTTACTACATTAGGGTTTCTCTACCTCAATACTATTGACATTTCGGACCAGACAATTCCTTGTTGTTGGGGAGGGGATGGGGCTTGTCCTGTACATTATAGGATGTTTAGCAGCATCCTGGCCTCCTCCAATGGCACTCTTCCCCGCTCTCGCCAGTTGGGACAATCAAAAATGCCTCTAGACATTGCCAAATATCCTTTGGGGTGGGGAGGGGGGAGGAAATCACCTAAGGTTGAGAAACACTGGTCTGCGTTATATCATCTTATCTTCAGAGCCCCGTGTAAGGCTCACACCCTCATGACCTCCACTTCACACAGGAGAAGTAACTTGCTCAGAGTGCTGTTGCTGGGCAGTGCTATCTCCACGACTCAAACTCAAGGCCTACATATAGCTGTGGACTAATATTAGTTCTAGTTCATCACTGTGGCCTCAGCCCTAACTTCAGATTTCTGGAAGTCTTGGGCTCTGTCATTTTGTCCTTTTTCTTTTGTCCCAGGGGCACCTAGAAGAATACATTAAGTAAGTATCACAGTGCTTTGACAGATGTTCATTAAACAAATGACCCATTTTATGTGAGTCCTATTTAAATAAGGATCCTTTAAATAAAATTTAGCTTAGTGTAGTAATTAAGAGCACAGAGTTTGGAATCAGATACATCGCAGATTTAAATCTCATCCTTGCCATTTATTAGTTCTAGGATCCTGGGACAATTTTTGACCTCCTTTAGCTTTGGTTTCCTCATTGTTTGGAACTAATAATTCCTCCTGTGGATATTGTGAGGAATAACTGTCACCCACCAGAGGACATGACGTAATGTTAAAGAAAATTCGGTAAATGGTAGCTACTAGTAATACAAAGAATCATAATATTTACGATAATAAAATGGTTTTGATTCTCCCTTTGTAATATGAGATCATTATGTGTACTTACATCTCAATTAAGTTAGAAAAAAATGTTTTGTCGACCTGGAACACCTTGAAAGCTGCTGTTGCATTAACATTAAATAAAAAAATGACATAAAAAAAACAGTTGGGAGAGAAATGAGGAAAGTAGGGGGGAAGTGTAAGGCTAAGCAAGCAAAAAAACAGGACTATTGCACAGACTAAGATAATATACTGAATTATTTAGGTTTCAGTGAAGAATTAAGTGTAGCCCATTTCAATTCAGTAAAGAATTATTAACCCTCTTGGTTGCTCAAAGGAGAGCCTTCTTTTGTCCTCAACAACAGCTGAATTGACTCATCCCTGATCTCAGCCCTCAGCCGTCTGCTGGCTTGGCATCTTCTGCTTCCTTCCCTAAGGTCTGACCTTTTGCTGCATTTCCTCTGACTCATTTTTGGGTTCTACTCCTGGCTTTCAGCTTCTGCTCGGAGGTTTCCTTTCCTAGGTGCCCGGGATCTTCTTTCAGCTTCGTTACTGACTTGATTTTTTTTTTTCCCCATTGGACTCCTTCCTGAGGTGACGACACTCCGTGCCCTTCAACTGCTCAGAGGTAGCATTTCTCACCTTCTGCTGCTTCCTCTGGCCCTAAGCCAACTTTCTCTTCCAAAAGTAATTGGCCATAATCATTTAAGTTTTAACTATAGGTTGGTGGCATTGAATTCCCCAGACAGTAAAATGTCATGATGCAAATTCATTGTTTTTAGACTCTTGAGGGCCTGTTTGTGTTTGCAGTGCCTTTCAAATGTTTTCTTCATCTTTTGGCACACTTTGGGAATGTTAACATTTGTAGGGAACACTGAGATACATAGATAATGCCGTGCTTGGTTCCAGGACCTGCATGGCTATGGTGGGGGGACAGAGGGGTGAGTTACTCAGCCTCCTTACAAAATTACACATAGTGGCATACAGGTTGAGAAGGGAATAATAACAGCACTGGGGGTGAGGTAGGAGAGTGTAAAATCTTTAACAGTATTCTTCAACCTTTTCATTTTCTATTTGGCTATCACAGGCTTTCTAAAGGTCCCACTGACCCTGGAAAAGCTGCCCCAGGAGTAGAAAGACTTTAGAATGAGGATAAGGCCACTGGAGTTTCTGTAGGGGGCTGATGAGGGAAGTTAAATCCATTTTAAGACACAGGTGGTGGGAGATGTTAGAACTGGAAAGGGACTGGGAATGAGGCAAGAGATTTGAGGTGACTAAGGGAAACCAACAATGAGGTATTGATAATTTGGAGCATTGGCTACCAAACTGAAAAGGAATGAGTCACTTTGTTTTATATTCATACAGGAATGACTTGAGTGTATATGGTGGGCCAGCTGTTAGAAATACATTTACCACCCTGGCAAATGAAGCTATGTTTAAAACCCTTAACCAATGATGTCAGGCCACCGTAATTACCATGTAGATGTGTGGGGTTTGAAGAGAAAGAAATCAATAATGCTCAAATTACTGTTTTAATTAATTGGGGGATGGTGTTACCAGTCATTAATAAAAGGAGCGAGAAAAAGTTGCCATTTGGGGTGGGGAGATGGCACATTGTGTTTTGAACATCCAGAGTTTGAAATAACAGCTATCTGGAAAGTACTTGGAAAGTGGTTCTGAAACTCTCAAGAAAGAGCCTCGGGCACCTAGGTGGCTCAGTTGGTTAAGCGACTGCCTTCGGCTCGGGTCATGATCCTGGAGTCCTGGGATCGAGTCCCACGTCAGGCTCCCTGCTCAGCAGGGAGTCTGCTTCTCCCTCTGACCCTCTTCCCTCTCGTGCTCTCATTCTCTCTCACTCGAATAAATAAATAAAATCTTTAAAAAAAAAAAAAAAAAAGAAAAAGCCTCATCAGAGAAACCAGATTTTAGAAGTGAAGTGTAGAGATCCATACCTTTTTGGTTGGCGGGTTGGGGGTGGTCCCTGGAAATCATATGCAAAGCTGTATGAAGAATGTTGTGTACCAGTGTGGTCTTTTTGAGGAGAGGGTCCTCCATAGTTACAAGGAATCACTGCCACAGATAGTAAGTTAAGACTTAAAAGGCAAATTGGCAGGAATGGTTATTTTAAAGTAAAAGACGAAAATGAATTAAAGATAACTTTACAGTATTTTTCTTTTTTTAACTTGGCAGTACAAGACCATGAATGGGAATCAGTTTGGGAAAATATGTGTTTAGAAATACTGGATTTGAGTTGGGATAAAACTTTGGAAAACAGCATGTCCAGCAGGTGGCAGGGGTTGTGGCAAAGGGAAACAGATGAGAGACCGGAGTATAGATTTGTTGGTCTTTAGCATCCCAATGATATTAGAAGCCTGTATTTGAGCTCTAAGCAAAGGTTTAGAATAAAGACAGAATAATGCAGAAGGCCAAGTTTTGAGCTCTGGGTAATACCCAGAGTAGAGAGCCAGGTGAACAGAAGGACTAGGGCACTCTGGGCACTTAACAGAAAATTCAGTTGTGAATTGGCTAAAGCATATTGCTTGCCAAAGCCTTGCTTGAGACATCTGCTGGTTGACAGAAACAGCTCAAGAGACAAATCACTCTTTTTCCCTAGTTTGCTAGATTGGTAGTCTTTAAATCTCCCTTATCCCTACAACTAAATTTATTTAAAGCACATTATTATATCTTATGTATGTATAGTTGTATGTGTGTAAATATATATGTATGTGTGTATATGATACAAAGAATACATGAAAACAGAAATTTATAGAGATGCAATACATTGATAAAAGATGAGTTGTAATATATATCCCTATAACTTGTGGATTATTTTGTGCACCTTTTGCATTTTTAAGACAACTTTATTGAGATGCTATTCATGTAAAATAAGTGACATTCATTTAAAGTCTGCAACTTGGTGATTTTGACAAATGTATTCACTTGTGAAACTACCACAACAATCAAGATACTTTGATTATCCTCTAAAGTTTCCTCATGCGGCTTTGCAGGTTGTTTCTCCCTCCACCCGAGCCCATGGCGACCACCCAACTCCTTTCTTTCACTCTAGCTTAGTTTGTATGTTTAGAATTCTATATAAATGGAATCATACAATATTTACTCTTTTGTCTCATTTTTTTTTTTTTTTACACCCACTCAACTAAATGCCTTTTCTTTTTACTGCTGTATGGACATACCACAATTTATTTATCCATATAGGTTGTTCCTAGTCATGGGCTATTCCAAATACACCAGGTACAAACATTTTTAAAGAAGTCTTTGTGTGAACATATGTTTTCATTTGTCATGGGTAAATACCTAATTATGGAATAGGTTGGCTGTTCTACATTATCAGAAAGTATATGGCTATGCTAAAATTGTTGCATTTCCCAGAATATATGTATTCATTCATTCTTCATTCAACACACATTCTTGAGCAAACACATTTTATGCTTGGAAAGCCAAAATTAAATGTTGCATCTCTGCTTTTGTAGGAATTTAATTTAAGAAGTATCAATTTGGAAGTCATTTATAAGATCAAGTTGGTGTTTCAAGTCACTGGAGAACACAGTGATTATTTATCAAATGATTGGTCAATTCGGGAGCAGAAGTTGAACAGTCTTGGCTCCATAAATTAAATTAAAAAAAGTACAACCAAAATTAAGAGTCAAACTGAGATTAAATGCAATATGGTGTCCTGGACTGGATCCTGGAACAGTAAAAGGACATTAGTGGGAAAATGAGTGGAGTGTATATGGGAACTCCATATAATCTTTGCAGATTTTCTATGAATCTAAACCTATGTGAAAATAAAAAGTTTTATGTTTTTAAAAAGTTCGTTGAGATATCAAATGTATAATTAAGAGTTTCTGTTTAATAACATTATAAGCTAAAATTACATTAAAGTGAGAAAAACATTTGATGTGTATATGACAAAGACAGGTCCTTATTTAATAAAATGTATTTGTAAGTCAATAATAAAAATACAAATCCCCCAAAAGAGAAATGAGTCAAGAACATAAAGGCAATCAATAAAATAATTTGTATATCTGGCTTATGTAAGGAACAGACTCTATTCTTCTGCCTCATGTTTCCACCTAGACGGACTTCAGCTAGGGAACCAGCTTGGCTAATTTCCCCATTTCTCACTCTGTCCCCAGTGAGGGAGGGTTGACTTATCTGATTATAAGAATTTGGGAAAAAAATATCACACATGCATGGCTCAGCTTTTTCTTTTCCACAGATGCACCTCTGCTGCTTACGTTTCAATTTTAGAAGAATTTCGGGACACCTAATTTTTAGCAAAAATTAAGTATTTTTATCAGCCTAAACATTAAGAAAGTTATTTTTTGGTTAGTGTGATTCTTGCTTCAATTTTTAGTGACTATATAATTATATTAATTATAATTAACATATAATTATAGTTAATACAATTAATTATATTAATATATTATTAACATACTCTGTGTGTGTATGAAGGAGAGACACAAAGAAGGTGTGTGTGTTGTGTGTGTGCGTATGGGGGGGGTGGAGAGTGTGATTAGTTATCCAAAATCTTGACAGTTAATAAACACTTGGAAATATATTCTCCATAGTAATCAAACCAGTGCAACTTATAACAAGAGGGTACCATTTTTTCTGTTACTAAATTGATAATTCAGAAAAAGCTTCAGAATGAAAGATAGCTAGTATTGAAAAATTTGTAGAGTAAGAATCTTTTAATCTGTGGGCAGCAGTATAAATTGGTACAATTTTCCAATATCATCAAGTTGTGTCAATAGCCATAAAGGTCCACACTCAATTTCATAGTTAGGATAAAATCTAAAGTAGTAGTAAAGATTTTCACAATGATTTATAAGAAAGAATGTTAATCATAGCATTACTTATAAGGGGCAAAAATGAGAAGCAACATAGTTGTCTAATATGAGAACATTTTACAACTATGAGTAAAGCTATAAAAAGCATTTTTCTGAAGAACAGTGAATTGAAAAATGCATTATGATGTAGTGTGAATTAGATTAAAGCAAGATACAACACTAGGTGTATGATCCTGGTGTTGTAAGCAGCCTTTCTTTATGAAATAAGTTTTGGATAAGATCTTTATAAATTATAATTTGAAAGATAATTTTGTAACAAAACAAAGACAAACATGTTCACAAACATATCCATTAAACAGGGTATCAACTGAGATCATTCTTGTTTTCTGGACTTGCAGCTGAGGTCCAAGGCTGAGAACAAAAGTTACTACATACCCCACAGAGACAGTTGGTTGTCTTTTGGGGGAGTGCAGTGTTGGGGAAGAGAGGTCCAATGATAGGGGTGTTGTGGAGATTCCTGCCACATGGAAGGCATCCATAGCCCTGTGTCATTATTTATCAGAGAAAAAATGACCAGGAGAACAGTCAGGGGGAGGATGCCAATCTCTCCCAGTTACATTAGGAGAGATTTACCCCTGGTCTCTTACCCTTCTTCAGAGGAGTTAGCCTTGAGAGGAAGGGCATGGGAGTCAGGATGCCTCACCTTATTACCACAATTTTTAAGAGTCAGCAGCAGAAGTCTAGCTTTCACTGGCGGCAGGGGAATTTCTAGAAGAGCTTTGAATTCAGTTTCAGGTTGAAATTTCAAAATGAAAGGACTGAGCCTTAGATATCAAAGTGAGACTGTTCTAATAATTGAAAGTTTATGTGTGTATTTCAGTGGGTGTTTTGTTTATTGAGATTTATTAACTCACTGGAGTGTACACATGAATTGGTTTTGTTGTTTTCCAGTTGTGCTATGTTAAACTCGAGCCCCCCCAACTTCATTATTGTGACTCTTACTGACATGATAGCCAGATTCTATATAAACTTTTGCTTTTTTTAAAAAAGAGAATTGTGTTTGTATTTTGTACATATGTGAATGTGCAAAAAGGGCTAGAAGAATATACACTAAAAGTTGATGATAGTTATTTTTTGGTAGTGGGATTATTGACGTGTGGTAGTTACATATTTAGTCTTCCCTGTATTTTCAACAGTTATAATTTATAATCTCACATAATATAGATTATAAAACTATGGCTTTTGCAAAATCATAATTGAAAATGATGTTCATTGTGTTACTTGATTTACATTTTATAAGGATCCACATACCACTGTCGTTCTTAAAGATGAACACCTTAGGAAAATGTTTCTCCAGATAAACTTATAAGATTTCTTTTGTCAAATAAAAATATAGGGCCTCTTCTGCTTTATTTAGCAGAAGTCAAAGCTAAATGTACTGCTTAACTGTCCCTGCCATTGATTTTGCTCTCATCATATCTCATTTAGAATCCTTTGGCAGCCTTCCAGCTATTCTCTGTTCTAGCCTCTTCCACCCTCAACACTGCTTTGAGGGATGTTTCTGGAATGCAGGTCTGGCTGTAATTATTTCCCTGTTTAAAATTCTTCAGTGGCTTCCTGTGTCAGAAAACCAAGCTCCAGGCCTGGCACACTGGGCTTTTCCCCCCTCAGGACTCTGCCTAAATGCCTTCCCTGCCTGGGGTCTTGCTTCTTTCCTTATTTGCGTCCTATCCTTTAGCTTTATTAAATTACTTGTAATTTTCCTGGGGTGCTGTGATCATTTTTTTCACGCTTTTGCTTTGTTTCTCATGCTTTTTCCCTCTTCCCTCCTTCGTTCTTGCCACTGTCCCTTTCTTTGGAGAGGATGTCTATTTTTCCTTTAATGAGCTAGCTCAGTTTTACCTGGCAGAGGAATCTTGTTTTTTTCTGTGTTCCCAGCACCACATGTACAGAACTGTAATTTTTTGGCTATTTGAGTGTCTTCCCTATAAATATTGGGAAATACGCAAAGGCCAGAACAGTGTTTTCCTCAGCTAGCTAAGGGCTTGTTATATAATACATGTTTAATATTTTACATGTATGAAGCTAGGAACTTTACATACATTGTCTTTTTAAATTCCCTGTAGCACACGTATGAGGTGGATGTTATTACACAGGTACAGAATTTGAAGCTTAGAGAGGAATATTTATTGTATTATTATTTGCTGACAGAACAGCCTTTATCTGGAACATTGTCAATTGTCACACCTGGAGGAACAGGGACAGGGGACCACGTGATGGCTTTTGAATTTTTGCCCATGTTTCATTGGCCAAAGCAAGTCACATGACCACTCCAAAGTATACATACATATAGTATGTATGTATATACTCCTAAGTATACATATAAGTATACAAGATGGGTATACATAATCCTCCTATGAGAATGGCTCCTCAGAGAAGAAAAATGAAACATTTGGCAAATTTTAAAATAATCTACCACAGGGGACCTAGATGTTTTGTTTACCACTGCCTACTCAGCGCCCCTTACTGTGCCTGGGACATTATAGAGCTCAGTATGTGGTGACTGAATGATTGTCACAAAGCTAGTAGGTACGCCAGAGCTGTGATCTGATTAGTCTAACTTCAGAGCCCACTCTGAATGACTTCCCTATTTGTATTACTTAGTCTCACGTGCTTACTAATATCCCTTTCTCTAATATCTCTCTGCTCACTCTGTCTTGTATTGGTTTTGTTTTTCATGATTTTGTAAATAGCATATTTGCAGTGACAGAAAGAAGTTAGAGAGAGAATGATCCCAGACATAGAATGAGGCCAGGAATGTATAGTTTCTGAGAAATCAGGTCAAGGAAAAAAACTCAGAAGGAAAAGAGTAAGAGCAGCATCAAACACAGCAAGAGACTGATTAGGGAAAATGACTAAGATTTGGTTAGAAAAGGTTTTTGCCATCAGATACTTCAGTGGAGCCAAAGGAGCAAATAAATGAATATTTTCAGATTTGGTTAGACTTTCAAAGGCAGAAGTGACAGTGACAGTATTTATCTTTCAGGGCATTCTGAGACTGAGATCAGGGTGGAGTACTGTCAAGATCCCATATTTGAGGGGTGCCTGGGTGGCTCAGTCGTTAAGCGTCTGCCTTCAGCTCAGGTCATGATCCCAGGGTCCTGGGATCGAGCCCCATATTGGGCTCCCTGCTCTGCGGGAAGCCTGCTTCTCCCTCTTCTACTCCCCCTGCTTGTGTTCCCTCTCTCGCTGTGTCTCTCTCTCTCTGTCAAATAAATAAATAAAATCTTTATAAAAAAAAATCCCATATTTGAAGTACAGAGAGTTTTTCTCTCTGCAGTACATTCAGGTGGTCTGGTTCTCCATTTATCAGATACACAAATCTTTAAGAATGACGAATGGATTCTAGTCCTGAACAACCATGTTGATCTCCTTGAATGATTAAAACCAATCTCAATAATCCAATACAAAAAAAGTGGAACTTCAAATGTAAGTTAGATAGGCACTTTTTGAAATTTTAGTAGTATTATTTGATGGTTGCGGTAAAATATGAAATCATAAAATTTCATCGAATCATTACTTTCTCACTTATTAGATTGTGTGTGATCCCAGAAATGTGGATTAGTACAAGACATTCAGTGTGGGCCATGAGAGTTCCCTCAAGAGGAGATCATGATGCAGAGGAAGAGCATAGGTTTTAAGTAAGATAAATCTAGGTTGTTTAAAAAACTTTTTAATTCCTTGGATTTAGATTTTAATTCAATCTCTACTTGATAGCAGTGAGGCCATGGGAAAATTAGTTTCTTTGATTTCTACTTCATTCATCTATAAAGTGGGGATAAAAATATTTACCCTGACATTTTATTATAATAAATAATAGTACGTGTGCAACATTGGCAATCAATGGTAACTCCAATGATGTACTAATTGAAATAATTACGGTGAAAATTACTCAGTTACCCACTTTTAGCTCTTAGGAAAGAGCAAGGTAAGTGAGATTAGAAAGTTAATTTGATCAGCACTGATTTACTTTTGGAAATTTCCTGATATCCCTGCTAGATAACTCAGTGTTAACAGTGATGCATGAGGTCCCCAGTAGGAGAAAGTTCTTGCCCCACAGCCTCACAATCCATTTAGCTACTTGGAAGCTGGACAGAGAATTTCAGATACCCTAACCATAATTGGCAAATCCTACATCTTGTGTGAATCTATTGAGGAGAGATGAGTGTAGAGCAGGAGACAGGGCTCTCTGTCTCTAATGATGACTCCAACTTGACCACGGGTTGGTCAGGCACAGGGCACATAGCTCATTCTGCCCTTGGAAAGGGTAAAGTGCTGTGTCATTTATAAACAGCAGCTTTTTTATTCTTAAGGAAGCAGGAGAGTAATTGCCATAGCAACAGCTACCTCTTCCCAAGTAGATAAACACAAGGATACCTCTTGGTAGAAAGATTGGAGGTGTGGGAGGTCCTAATCCTGTTAAAATTTATTAACAAATTCTTTAATTTTAAAGCAATTTAGCAAGTTCTTTTGCCACATTTTCCTGGAAAGTAGCATAGATTCTGTATACTAGTTCTTGGGGCTGGAAGCTACCTCCTCAAGAAATCTACTTTCTCCAGTCCTGCTCTTCAAACAGATAAAAGTTCTCCATTTAATGAAAATTAACTGAAAAATTAACTGCTCTATCCAGTTACCTTCAACAAGAGGTCTTGGTCCTACTTGCACCTTAAATTTATCTCGTCCACATTTCTTCTTCCTAATCCAGCTCTCCAGTAGAGACTGTTGTACTGAATTCTCTGTTTTAGTTAATGGTACCTGTTTCTCTTTCTAGGAACAGAAGCTCAAAATTGAGTGTCATTTTATAGTCCTACCTCACAACCTGAAATTGTTGATCTCCTGCCAATTTTGTCATCCAAATACAGTGGTTCTCATTCCTGGCATGCATAAGAGTCACCTGTGGACCTTTTAAAAGTACCATTTCTGAAAACCATTCTTGGATATGTTGGGCTATCGGGATCCATATTCTGTACTGTGGAAGTTTCATAGATTTTGAAGAATAAATACAATATAAAATATAAAAACAAGATATAGATATAATAAAATGACTTTTTTAAGCTACCACTCAGTTTTAAAAAAACATTACCAAAGGAGCCGAGGTCTCTTATGTTCTCCTGGTCTTTCATTTCCTTCTCCCTCCTTTCAAGGGTAGTTTCTATTCTGAATATTATATTTATCTTTCCCTTAGATTTCATTATAGTTTTATTATAGATATTTGCCTTTCTAAACAATAAATGGTCAAATTTTGTTTGAACTTTATGTAAATATTGTTATACTGTATATACTTTGTGACTTGCCTTTTTTATTCTCCACTATGGTTGTGAGATTCATCCGTGCTGGTGCCTACTGGCCTACTGCTGTGGCTCATTTACCTATTGTAGTACTCCACTTATGAACATGGCCCAATTTATTCATCCACTCTCCTGTGAATGAATATTTACATTGTTTTTCTTTTCTTTTCCTTCTTTCCTTCTTTCCTTCCTTCCTTCATCTTTCTTTCTTTCTTTCTCTTTCTTTCTTTCTTTCTCTTTCTTTCTTTCTTTCTTTCTTTCTTTCTTTCTTTCTTTCTTTCTAGGTGTCCACATTAAACATCTTTAGGGCATTTACCTAGAAGTAGAATTGTGGGATTGTACACTCACATTTACATTTCCAACTTTTCAAAATAATGCCATATTTTTTCCCATAGTGGTTGTATGGTTGTATCTGTTTACTCCCAGTTGTGCTTGAGAATTTGTGTTGTTCCATATCTCTGTCCTCACTTATTAATGTCCAAGTTTTTGTTTTTGTGTTTTGTTTTTATACTGGGGGATGTAAAATGGTATCTCATAATGATTTCAATTTGCATTTTCCTGATAACTAATGAGGTTAAGCATCTTATGTGTATTTACCATTCTTGCTTTCTCTTCTGCAGAATTCGTTCCTCTCTTTTGCTGGAATTTTTAAAATTCCATAGGTAATTCTGGAAGCAGCCAGGGGTGAAAGTAACTGCCTTTATGTCTCACCCTTCTGACTCTTCCTCATTTTTCCCACTGTGTCTGAACTTGGTCAGGCTCCCAACACTTCAGCATATCTCAACTATTTGCAGTACTCTTTTTACTGGTCTTAGCCTCCAGCCTCCTCACCATCCATTCATTTGACCAGGTTCTGTTCCTGGAACCCAGTTCTGACTGATAATCTAACTGCCTTGGAAAAAATGTGGCTGACTTCCCATTGCCTTCAAATAAAGTCTGAACTTCTTATACCATTTTGATTAATACCTTCCTACATCTCTAAATTTGAGTCCCTCTAGTTTTATCACATACCTTTTACTTCTGTCTACCCTAGTGTCTTGTTAATCTCAATATGAGCACCGCCATTTCTTCTGTCCATGCCCGATGACCCATGCACTCTACTGTTGTAACCTCTGGTAGCTGTTTATATTTCCCTTATTCTACTTACCCCTTTCTCCCTGGTGTTACAGTTGTCTTTGACAGGCAGTGAAACCATGAAGGAACTACCCTTCATTTTTCTACCTTCTGGAGGTAGAAAATAAAGTTCCTCTTTTATATATGAGGTGACAGTAATATTTTGTGAATGAATGAAACCATGGAGGGGAGTAGTACCCAAGTCTCAGAATTTAGACTTCTTTTCTCTTTCTGTTAAACCAGGCAACTCCTCACGGCCATGAACTGCCTTCTGATTCATGTGTGCAACTCTTCCTAACTAGAGTATCTTTCACATGCTTGGCATGAAGATAAAAGAAGACCATGGGCTTAATTTTGATATTGTCTAAGCAGACATATTTAATGTCGCACAACAAACTGTACCTATAAGACCAAAGATACTTTGAAAAAAATTCTTAGTGATGAGAAATAGTAAATGCTGTAATGTGAGTTTACTTAAAGAAAGCAGTTAAATTTTATTAGGAATTAAATCTGGTGATTAAACTTTTTAAGTAATGGACTGTATTACTTATAAAAGACATTGATAGGGCTCTGTATGCAAAAATCATTGAAGGGTTAATTATGTAGAAATATAAAGAAATAAGACTGATGTGAAAGACTGAATTTCTTATGTGAAAGACTGAATTTCTTATGTGACTTATAAATTGTTCCTAAAGTCATTTCCACATGAATGTTCCAAAAATATTTTTAGAGATAACATCATCACTGAAATATATATATCTCCAATAAGAATATTGCATATATATTCATTTCACACACCATTAAAATCTCTTGTTTAAAACCATTCTTGTCATTTAAAATTTTTTTTAATTAAAAATTTCTTTTTAAAGATTTTATTTGAGAGAGAGAGAGTGAGAGGGAGCTCACAAGCAGGGGGAAGGGGTAGAAGGAGAAGTAGACTCCCCCCTGAGCAGGGAGCCCGATAAGGGACTCCATCCCAGGACCGTGGGATCATGACCTGAGCTGAAGGCAGGCGCTTAACTGAATGAGCCACCCAGGTGCCCCTTTAAATTTTTTTTTTAAAGTAATCTCTATACCTACCATGGGGCTTGAACTTACAACCCCAAAATTAAGAGTCACTTGCTCCAACAACTGAAGCATCCAGGGGCCCCAGTTTTTGTCATTTTACAGTCTAATCTTACAGTAAATTTTCTTGGTGGATTTTCATGCTGTTGATCCTGAATGTTAACTTCGTTGCTGCTTCCTCAGGTCTCTGGGTTGGGCTGGTATGCAGGCCATCAGGAAGATCAGCTTTTAGAAGCCCAGATGAATCAGACTCCTTAGTTATACCCCATATCATTAGAATAGTTACTTTGATACCAAGGGTCCATTAAACCCAGCCTGTCTCTCATAGTGACAGTAGAAGAATGTGGCTATTTTCTTTAATGAAATAGCCCAAAATTATTTAAATCAGTAGCAGATCTGATTGGCTGGTTATTGCAAACGATTTCTTACCCCTTTCTCCTTTTATCTCTTGTCTGCTTATGTTAGAAGTTGAAAAGCCAGATACTTGGATGTGACCCTGTTCTGGCCAAAGAGACTCAAGAGAAAGAGTGTTGAGGACCTTCTGAGAAAAATAATTTGCTTCCCAGTGAAAAGGATGTGCATATGAAGAGAGGTCACTGGCATTGTCCCTCCCTTTCCTTCTTTCTTGGGACATTGTTGAGATGATACCGTATATATGAAACTGTAGTAATCATCAGTGACCATAAGGACAAGAAGCTAACACACTGAGGTAGGGGAGCATAAGGATGGAAAGAGGCTCTGGTTCATGCTCTTGTTGAGCAATGGAATGAACTCTGGAAATGCCACCTCCACACATAGATATAAGTAAACAATTTATTGGATTTATTTATTGGATTTTCTATAATTTGAAGCTGAATATATCCTGATAGAGTCTCATGTTGAAAGAGTCATCCATGTGTAATTCTCTCCATAATCTTCTTGAAAGCACCCCCCGCCCCGCCTTTCTTTCTCTCTTACTCTCTCTCTTCTTTCTGTCTATAACTTCCACAACCTATTGGTGAGTTTTTGGTGTCTGTCCTGAAATGAGCTTCGAGAGGCTCTCCCTTAGTTTCCTTTTCCTTTCCAACTTCTTACTCATTCTCTTTATATATTACATCTTTCTGGCACTGATTGTGAATACTTTTATGGTGATGATATTATTATCTTCATGGAAATCTGACTCATACTAAAATTTCATCATATTTTACATCTGGACTGCCATAAAATACTCTGTTCTCATCTATGTGGAGGAATGCCTGGTTTACAGAGGAACTGCTATTTTTGCCCCTTTAGGGGGTTTTAACAAATTCTTCACTTTCAGGACAGCTTTTCTTCTCAAAATCCACACATCCTGGAAATTCATGAGAATTCTTACTTTGGAAAAATTGCCTTGTTGGAGCTAGGTTTACCCATAAATTGTTGTGATGGTTCCTTGCAAAATAACCTTAGTAGTAGCAGTTGTTTTTTTGTTCATGCTTCCTAACTTTGTGATGCAGTTTAATGGAATAATTGAACTTGAACCATAGATATCCAACGAGTATGGGGCTTTTAATTCTAGAGCAGGCAAGGGTAGGCTTTTTCTGTAAAGGTCCAGATAGTAAATAATTTAGGTTTCACAGGCAGGCCACACGTGGTCACTGTTGCATATTTTTCTTCATTTTTGTTTTTATAACCCCTTTAAAGTGTAAAAGTCATTCTTAGCTCATGGGTCATATAAAAACAAATTGTAGGTTGGATTCTGTCCATGGGCTGCAGTTTACCAACCTTTGTTCTAGAGGGTTATTTTGGAACATAAGGTTAAGAAGCTTCCACCATCCCCAAAATAGAGGTAAACAGCTGAGAGTACTTAGCATAAATGTCGAGGGTAAGAGAGAAATAAGAAGAAAATATTCTAGCATTCTAGCATTTGTCTGTATGTAGTGTAAAGGTAACTTTTGCTTTGGCTTGGAAATGTAGAGACCTGGAAAGAGCATCATTCTCACCCTTACAACAAGAATAAAGCTGAGGGGCACCTGGGTGGCTCAGTCGTTAAGCGTCTGCCTTCAGCTCAGGTCATGATCCCAGGGTCCTGGGATCGAGCCCTGCATCAGGCTCCCGCTCCCCCTGCTTGTGTTCCCTCTCTCGCTGTGTCTCTCTGTCAAATAAATACATAAAATCTTAAAAAAAAAAAAAAGAATAAAGCTGAAAAGCCACACATCAATGATTTTTTCTTTCTTTTGTATCCAGACGTATTTTCCTGGCTTTGCACACTAGTTATTTTGCTTGGACTTGGAAGTCCCCAAATAGACTCAGGTATATATATTTTGGAGTGGGTTATTTCCACTGAGGACTAAGTTTGCCATTTGTGGTTTTCTTTCTGAAAGTTTCATTCTCAGATGGCAACATTAACTTCTACTCATTGTAGTTGTTGATAACCTCTTTGGAAGTGTTAAAAGTCAAAATTAGAAGTGGTGGAAAGGTATATCTTCTTCTTCAATTAGTGGTTTTCAGTAAGGAATAAAAAGTGAAGGTAGTGGTAAGTATCAGAATTTTATATGGCACTTTTAAAGATGTAGTTGTTGGTTGAAGTTATTGGGTGGTTATAAATAGTACATAGCCAAATGAGTAGAAAATTGTAGTAGACATTAGTGCTACTCGGTAAGATTTTCAGTTCTGCTCCTTCTGAGTGCAGGAGGTATACTCTTTTTTGAAATTTCCTTGAAGCTACACGTAACCTTGTGACTGTCCATGATGAATAAAAGTAAGCAAAATTGAGCAATGTCACCTAGACTTGGAGTACATTTGCATAAGTGAGAAATAAACGTTTGTCATATCAAACCACTTAGACTTTGGGGATTAGTTGTTACTGTTGCATGATCTAGCCTGTCCTGACTGATACCAAGATATGCATTATTGTGAAAATTCATAAATTGGTGGAAGTATATAATATATAAGTATATGTAATAAGTGATGCATAAATAATAAGTGTCTATACATATATAAGTGGGTTTCAGCCAGATTCTAACTATAAAAAATATTTTCTTAAATATGAGCATACAGAGATTCCCAGTATACAAAAAGATAAATTACACAACTGCCTTGTTAGAAGCAGAAGCTAGAATGGCCCCTGCTAGCCAGTTTCCCCTCCTGCCTTTCATCAGACTGTGAGGCTTTTTGCGATCCTTGGGGCCCATTTGTAGAACTCCTAAATCTTAATAAAACTCAATTTAAAAACCACAACTACAGGAAGGTAGAGTTTAGCTCCATAAAAGGAAGTACTTGCTCTCAGTCAGACATATCTAAAGGTGGAATGGGGTGCTAAAATAGAGAGCTCCCTTCATAGGAAGTGTTAAAGCATTGATTGATTATACTAGGCAGGTATGTGGTAGAAGGCATTCTGTCACTGGCTGGCCATTTCTAGCCTCCTTTTTGATTCTTAGGTTTTTTCCATTGGATAACCTCCTCTGTTATTCTTTATCTCTTTCCCTTATTTTTCTTTAGTTTATCACTTGTTTACATTATATTAAAAATTTATCTCTCTATCAATCTATCTATATCCAGTAGTGTGCTGGAATCAGCTTGTACTAGGTGAAGAGAACCAAATTTTAAATTTTTAGGAATTTTTGGAAACACTTGTTAAACAGTATTAAAAATTAAATTATGTGAACTTACAATGAAATAAATTATATTAAAAGACAAGGACATAATATTAAAAATTCAACTTTTCCTATTACTTCGCTACATTTTGCTATTATTTATGCTCTGGGGTTATTTATATCTATTGTATGGATATGGTGGAAACATACAGTGATGTGCTAATGACCGTCTCTGTCAGCTTTATGTTCAGTGATGTCGTGTTACAAGTTTGAAATTATCCATGGTGGGAGTATTTATACCACAGAAATCATTAAACACTGTAAATCAGACTCTTCTCTCTGGAGAGCCACTTGTTAAACTTTCACCAGCACACCACTGTGTGCACCTATATATCTCTCTGCCTCTAGAATTTAAACTCCATGAGGATACATACATTGTTATGCTCACTGTTGTCGGTCAGTGCTCAATTAATATTTATTTATTGAATTAATTAATGATGGACTAATATCAGGCCCAGCAGGAATTTTAAAAGAAGCAACATCAGAGAAACTGGGGACCATGGGTGAGAAGGTTTAAATGAGGTTGAAATTGCTTTCTATGTGTGGTGTGTGTGTGTGTGTGTGTGTGTGTGTGTTTTTCCTGTACCTGCCTCAGCTATCTTACATAGGAGATAGCGTTTAACAGCATTCAGTTTGCAAACAGGAATTATTTCTCCCTGTTCTCCAACCCTGTGCCATTCACAAGTTCCTGAAGAAAATTTGACATCTCTTCTTCCCTTGATAAGTTTAACGCAAGTGCATTTGCAGGCAGGAGTGCTGAGTTACTGGGCAAAGAGATAAAATCATAACTCAGAAAAACCTTAATCCCCAAAACTCAATCTCAGCAAACCCAAAGAAGATAAGACTGTGAAGTGGATTGTCTGTCAGTCCAGAGAAGCCTGCCCAATTAGGTAGCCCCACAGGGAAGGCTGAGAAAGAGAAAATGAAGGCAAATCACACTATCCGTCTTAAAGAGGTGTCCATGAAGAGTTCTGTAGGCCGAAATCCATTGGTGGTCTGATTGAAGTCACTAAAGGCACCACTTTTTGACCAGTTTGACCACGTTAAAAAATGTTTTTTTGAGGACATTTGGACTGCTATAGACCAGGGTTCATAGGCTAACAGTTGTAGGCAGTGTCTGGGCTACAGATATGTTAGGTCTGTGTGGGAGTTAAAAATCTTGAAATAGGTTCCAACAATACCAAGGGATTGCCACTAAAAATCTGGATTTCTGACTTCTCTTGAAAATTCAGTATTTCCAGTAACACCAGACCTATATAACCATAAGGCAAAAATCCCCTTGAGTTAAGTAGTCCTAACCTCTTTAGGTGGGTCATACACTCTCTAGCTCACTATCATCCCCACCGTGTCTTGATGTCTTGTACTCAGTTAGCCCTACTCTGTTGGGTTATTTGCCTCATTCTTGTATTCCTTTGATACTGCTGAAAGGTCATTTTCCCCATATAATTAATATTGGTAACATTTGGCAGCTGGGTGGCTAACAGGGGCTACATTTTGTTGTTTAGTAGCCAGCAATCCTTCCACTAGACAGTTAACCTTCTGGGGTCTCATTTTCCTTAGGTATAAGAGAAGTGGTTCTTATTGCTCTAGCATTCTGTGCTTCCACTGAATAATCTAAGTACTCTTCCACTACTCTCTTCCAGTTTTTGTTTCCATCTCTTTTATATTTCTGTCTCTCTTGTTCTATGTCTCTTTCTCCATCTCCATCATTATCCCGAAGTTTATTGTTCTCTTACTGTGTCTTAGACCATGATGCCTAAAGGGTTGTCTGTAGTAGAGAGAAAGATTGTGGGCCTTGGTGGAAGTGAAAGAGCATGCTCGACCATCCATTTTCTATTCTCTCTTCTTCTTCTTTTTTTTTTAAGATTTTATTTATTTATTTGACAGAGAGAGAGCACAAGCAGGGGGAGCAGCAAGGAGAGGGAGAGGGAGAAGCAGGCTCCCCACGGTGGAGCAGGGAGCCCGACGCAGGGCTCGATCCCAGGACCCTGGGATCATGACCTGAGCCGAAGGCAGACGCTTAACCGACTGAGCCACCCAGGCACCCCTCTATTCTCTCTTCTTGTAGGAGAGAGTGTTTACTTGTTTTAGAATCTTCGTGGGGCTTGAAGCAATAAAAAAAAAAAATGCTAAAAGAGAATTCTGGGGACCCCTGGGTGGCTCAGTTAGTTAAGCATCTGCCTTCGGCTCAGGTCATGATCCCAGGGTCCTGGCTCCTTGCTTAGTGGGGAGCCTGCTTCTCCCTCTGCCTGCCACTCCCCCTGTTTGTGCTCTCTCTCTCTCAGATAATTAAAATCTTAAAAAAAAATAAGTAAAAGAGGATTCTGGAACTCAGGGGATATACTTCCTTTTCTTTTTCCACCGTATTTTCTTGGTAAAATTTGATCGTAGTATTCAAGAGGTCAGCTGCTGTGAAAGTGTTCACTATATACTTTTCTAATATGAACGTATCAGCCAGTACCAGATCTTTGTCATTAAGCCGCCATGGTGATAGGTATCCTAGACATACATGTATAAAGAACAAAACAATTAGCATCTTTCTTTGTAGACTACATGAAATACTTATTTACATAAAGGACAAAGTGCTTATCACATCCAAATGGGCAGCTTCTGAAATAGTAGTTCTCAAATGTGGTTCACAGGGATAAAGACGCTGTCTGTCTCTGATGTGCCAATTGCTGCAGTAGCCTGAGGACCGGAGTGTAAGGTAAAAGCTGATGGGCAGTCTTGTTGGGATATGCCTTTGTTTTAAGCACATCTAATGTAGCGTATTTTTGTGCTGTCTTTTTCCCCCTTTGGATGTAAAATATTATCATAAAAATAAAATACCTTTTTTTCATAGCTATATGAGATATGTCTAGTTAGTTGAGTTTTTCTCCTCTTGATTTTTCTGTTCAAAATAGAAATGTATCTAGCCAGTGAAGCCTCTGTATGTAATTTGTATTTCAAGTGCCTAAGAACTGACATTGTTTTTTTCGAAACAGGTAAGGTATTTCACGGATATTTTTGCATTTTGTGTTCCAGATCATAAAAAATGTGCATAATGACAAGAAATTGTATTGCCTCCTGGTTGTGGAGGATCACATTAGAGATGATGTAGAAATAAAAGCTATAGCAGAAACAAACACTTCCAAGATATAATAAGGTATCTAATTTAGAAATAATTTTGCTTGTACAATTTACATTTTGGTACCACTGATTCTTTCTTCTTCCTTTTGATGATTGCACATTTTTTTCTTTTCTATTTCTTTGTTGCAGGAACAGAGTGTGCTAGTGATTGATCTAGCCCTGGGAGATGACTTGAAAATACTTGACAATACAAAGAAGTTACTCTAATTGTTTTTCTTTTCCTTCCTTTTCCTTTAATAAGAAAGGCAGAAAAAAGAATTCCTATTTTTCTTGCATGTTTGGAAAAGCTCTTCTAATGTTAATCATTCTTACTCATTTACAGGCTCTTGGTTTTCTGTTGCTTAAAAATGACAAGTGCAAGCAAAGGTTTTTGTGGAACCCAAAAAGACCTTGAAGCTAATAAATGCTTTGTATAATTTCATTGTGTTGGATGAAGAACTTAAAAAGGTTGTACTGGGGACAATGATTTATTTCTGAAAGTTAGTTGTAACTAGTGGTTTGTGCAGTAGGCATATATGTAAGATATAGAATTTTACTGTATCCTCTAGGATTTGGAAATAACTATAACAGCTATAGTTAAAATCCCTACACTAAAATCCCTGTAAGTATAGGATTTACCTTCACTGTTCCAAGATTAGGTCTGAGTTCCTTTGTCAGACGCATTTTTTCTGTGATTTTACATATAAAAAATAAATAAGCAAAATGAAGGTAGTGTACATTACAATCCATGAGAGATGATTATTGAAGTTAATAGAAAGCTAAACTGTGCAGTCTATCCATGTTCTTAAAATCCAGTTAATAAGTAGTCTAAGAATCAAGAAAGAAAAAGAAATAAAAGGCGTGAGAATTGAAAAGACAGAAGTAAAATTGTCTCTATTTGCAGATGACATGATTTCACGTATAAAAAAGTCCTAAAGATTCTATCAAAAAACTGGTTAGATCTAATCAACAAATTTAGTGAAGTTTCAGGATATGAAATTAACAGTAGAGTTTCTATATACTAACAATGAATTATCTGGAGAAGAAAACAACCCCTTTTATAGTAAAAAAGAATTCTGTTGGTTATATTGTTCCTCAGCAAATATGGTAAGGATTCTGGTTTAAATATATATATATAACTATGGGAAGGATGGAATGGTTGTAATACAAGTAAATAAATGTAAATTCCTTAAAATAAATGTAGATGAGACCAAGAAGCTATATTCAGTGTAGCACACTTTAAAATACTTGATTTAAAAGAATGGAAGTTTAAAGGAAAAAACATGTAGTTATGCTTTTTAAACTTGATGCAAAAAACCACAATTAATTGGATTTAGAAAGAATGATTTTCTTAGGACATTAAAACATTATCCTGATTTTTAATGAATAGTTACACTTTTATTATAACCTCTTAAAAGTTTAGTTGTTTTGTGTTTAGCGTATTTCAATATTATGATAATCATTAATAATGTTAAAAAAACGAAACAAAGCAACAGATTGATGATTCAGTCTGGGAAAATAGAAATAGGAAAAAATCATTTCCAGGAAATATGGGCTATTTAAGGGTATGCACTACCTCTTATATTGTTTTATACAAATACCTTAGAAGTACTCATTAGTTACCCATTCCAGTGCTGGGCACTGGATAAATTAGATAAACTTCTGTCTCCAAGGACAGATGAAGTGGCTGGTTTTGTTCCTTGTATGTGTATTATTCATCTGGGTACTTTTAGCACCTAGCACAGAGCTCCACACATAAAAAGCAGTCAATATCTGCTTATTGCATTGAATTGAATATTTGTGGCAAGAATGAAACACTAAATATCTTGGAATCACTAAGTTGACTTATGTTTGCAATTCTCAAAATTTTGTTAATGGAAGAGAACAGAAGTCTGTAGGTAGGGTAGCTGTGTGATCTGGGGCAAGTAGCCTACCATCTTTGAACCTGAGATTTTTCATCTTTAACATGAAGACCAAAGAAAGGTGTTTTTGTTTTGTTTTTAGGTTTTATTTATTTGTCAGAGAGAAAGGGAGAGAGAGAGAGAGAGAGCACAAGCAGGGGGAGTGGCAGGCAGAGGGAGAAGCAGTCTCCCCACTGAGCAAGGAGGCTGATGTGGAACCTGGGATCATGACCTGAGCTGAAGGCAGAGACTTAACTGACTGAGCCACCCAAGAGCCCCAAGGAAAGGTTTTTAACCTGAAGTCACAAATGACCTTAAGGGAAGTCTTGAATGACTATGAATGGTATGCAAAACGATATGTAGATGTTTGAGAATATATATATTTACTTCGAGAGGATCCAAACCTCAATGGATTCTCAGGAATCCATATTCCCTTTACCCCCTGAGTTTAATTTCTGGTCTAAATTATCTCTAGAGATTGCTTTACTTTTAAAAATAGTGCCTAGTGTAACAGGTAAAAATTTTATTCAGTAGATTGAAGTTAGAAAATAAACCTTTCAGCTTGTTATTATACAAAAGAAATCCCATTTGGGTTGTTCTCTAGCTCCTACCCTCACCAAATCATTAACCCATCAAGCAGCTAATGAACATTTATAGATAACCATTATATATTGTGAACTGTTGTAACAAAGGGAATAGTAAAGGGTATACCAATATCTTTCTTCAAAGAACCCATTATCTAATTAGGAACACTAAACGTAATATTTCATTTCAGCGTAGTCAAGGAGATGAATCTTACACCATGGAAAATTAGAGGGAAGCGATATTTAAGACTACCCTGGCTATAAGTAAAATAGATTATTAACTCTAACTGATATATTAGGGAGGTATTTTCAAGGTGTTGTGTTAATCCATTTATGCAAGACACATTTACTGAGCATGGACTATATGCCCGCAAAAAAATACACTAATAAATAACATATGGTCTTTCAACATTAAGGACTGTTGCAGTGTAGGAAATAGACACAGAAACAGATAGTTACAGGGTTGTGATCCAGTATTTTAATTCAGATATGAAAAAGGTGCATGGGAAAACAGAAGAATCATGCTAAGCTGACCCATCAGGTCACTGTCAGTGGTCTCAAGTCTAATAGAGTGGTAAAATAAATATACAAATAGCTAAAACATAAGATGAAATATATTGCATCGTAATTTGCTATGAAGGAAGCCTCTGAGGAAGGAGAGTTCTCTGTTGTCTATAAGGAGGAGAGTATGGGGAGCAATAGAAAAAAGGCTTTGTGGAAACCTGCTTGTGGTCAGGTTAATATAGAGGAGATGAGCAGAGAGGGAGCGGCAAGAGCAAAGACATTGGCTAAGGGCGTATTTGTAACATAGCTCATCTTTGAGTTTGCCGGGAGCACAGGGTATATATAAAGCAGCAGCAGGAACAAAAGTTGGAAATGTAAACCGGAGTCAAGGGAGGGGTCTGAACCTTCTCCTTGAGGGAGAGAGGAAGTATTATGGACTGGTGAACAAGGGGAAAATATATAGAACTATACTCTCTGAAGGTTAACCGGGAGTGAATTGAAATGTGGAGAGGGCCAAAGAAAGACACCTGCTGTAGCAATAAACTGGCGAGAAGTAAGGGGAGGCTAGACAGGGGTGAGTGCCTTGGGAACAAAAGGGATGGAACAGATTTCTGTGGCATTGCAGAGGCAGAATAGGCAGCGTTTGACTGCTGATGAGGTGTGGGAATGAGTGAAGGCAGAAATGAGTCAGCGTTTTTGCACCTGGGTCATTGGGAGGAGGCTGTTGCTGTTGGCAGAGATAAGAACCTCAGGAGGATGAATCGTTGAGGAAGGAAAGATGGTAGAGTGAGTTTAATTCTTATTGAGGTCAGCGTGGATGGGACCAGTCATGTAAAGATCAGGAGTGTGGACTATGGGCTGGATTTTGAAGGACAGATTCAATTTGGGTAAATGTGGAGGAGGGGGTTGGACATTCAGGCACAAGGACCACCATGCATAGCGGCTTATGAGTGGGACTATTTAAGCAAACCATAATGAAAAATATGATTTAATTCAGCAAATATTGAGTTTTACTGGATTATAAATTCCTTAAAGTCAGGGGTCAAGTTTATCTGACTTGTCATTCTAAATTTAGCATGGTCCCTAGCCCTTGGCATGTGCTCGATAAATATTTGCTGAATAAATAAGTGAATACTCACTCCATGCCAAGCACTGTGAAAAATACTGAGAATAGAAGCAGAGAAGAATAAATATGTGCCCCCAAAGAGTTCACAGTCAAAAGGTATAGATATTCATGGCAGCTTGTGCCAGACAGATAAAGAAATGGAGGAGGGGTTCCAGGCAGGGCATTTCATGTGCATAGGCATGGATATTTGAAAGTGCATGATTGTTGGGGAAAATATTAGATCCCTAGGATGTATGTGGATAAAGGTGAAGGGAAAATGAGACTGGAGTTTTAGGTGGAGGCCATTTCTTAAAGGACCTTATCTGTCATGCTATGGGGCTGTGAATTTATTCTGGAGTCCCTGGGATACGCTGAGAGATTATGAAGAAAAGAGGTGACATCAGAGTTAGATTTTAGGCATAGTTACCAGCTAGCTACTCTAATTCCTATATGGGAAACTTTGCCCTTTCCTTCCCCAAGGCACAGCTATTAAGAGCCTGTGAAAATTTCCCACTACTAAAGCCACCTTATGGCCATGAGAGGTACCCCATGTTAACTCTTTTTTTTTCCCCCCACGTTAACTCTTAAGAAACGAGATACATTTTGGACTTTCAGCTTTTCCACTACCTATCTGACTTGGGGCGTGTTCATTAGTATGTCTAAACCTGAGTTTCTTCATCTGAAAGTAAAGGTAAAAATTTCATAAGAAAATCCATGCATTTAATCACTTTGTTGCATTATTTTTAAATCCATAGATGTTGAAAGACAGGATATATTTTTTCAAAGTCTGCTTTCTTTCTTACATTTGCAAATAAGAACTTATGTACCCAAACATATCATTCCTGCAATTTTTTTTAAAGGATAAAGATATATATTTTTGAAGATGTAACTTAAAATTTTCTTTCAGTTAAATATAATTATTCTAAAAATGGCATATCTCTACATATGCTTGCTTGGTGAAATTGAATATGACTTGCCTGTTTCTAGGATGTGACATAAGTGGGAATAGGACAATTATAGATAATTCTGGTAACAGAGTTGCCATATAAGGCTTATGAGTGGATGGCTTAGATTCTCTTTTTAAGTTTCAAGTAGTTGACTTTATTTCTTCCTGCTTTGTATCTTCTGTCTTATCTCGAGGGAAACAAAGTACCATCTAACCACATTTATCTCAGAGTGCCATCTAACTGCATTTATTCTTATCCACATGTCTTCAATGTATAATCATAATGCTTGGTTCATCTGCAGCGCCTGACATCTGGCATACATAAATTGCTTTGTATGTGTGGACTTAGGCCTGTGGGCAAAACAGCAAAGACAGTCGAGAGGATGAGAGCCTTTACTGCATACTAATGATGTGCTGGTGCTGTAAGGGATACCAAAATTGAGAAAGAAAATATTTTCTCTGCTTTCAGGTAGCCTACAATTTAGCCAAGTGGGCCAAATATAAATACCTTTTTGAAGAGGAATAAAGGTAGGACACCTGGGAGTGTTTGGCATTGCCTTGACAATAGGTGTAACGTTACAGAAGAAATATGTCCTCAGAGCTGGAATCTTAGAGACCACGGTGTCTTCTTAGACAAATGGAAGGCTTCCAGTTGTTCTTATTACAGAATTACTAAGGAATTCTGAGGGGAAAGTGATTTGTAAAGCAGCTCTGTTTAGGAGTAATTTTTTTGAAGGTTGTATCACTTCAGGGGGCTGTAGTTTGACACATGAAGTGGTAACGATAAGCCTAGACAGTCCCCAGCTGTTGCGTTAGGAGCTGCAGTGGAGAGTTGGCCCACCCCCTTCTGTCTAAGGCGCCTCTCCACCTAGCATTTCTGTGCTCTGGGTTTCTGTGACATGACACATTGTTTTTAATTGGTATTTCAGACAATTTCTCCTTCTCTGGGTAATATTCCAGCATCCAACATAACATCCAACAAAACATCTTCGGCAGTATTTGGAAGTAAGCTAATATGACATACTCATTTCCACATTGTAAAGACAGCTTGCTAGAATGATTTATTGAGGAATATACATGCATTGCAGTATAAATATGAAGTACTTTTATTTTCTCAAGTCCAGATTTTTAACCCTGCCATGTGAATCCTCTGTTAGTATCCCTTGGCAACACCTTAGATAGATTCTATAGCTTTCCAGTCATTTTCAATTATTAAAACTAGGTTTAGTTTAGTTTAAAACTTCACTCTCATGTGAATCAAAGCTTCCTCGCCCTATAGTATGGGCTAGAGCTGTAGTCCTGACTTTATTTTAGGGGTAAGGCATGGGCTGCCTCAGAGACACCATTTCCATTTTATTCTTTGAAGTTAAGCTTTTTGGGTTTCGGAAGGGTGGGCAGAATGAAGGAATAAGGAAACAGAGATCTTGTAGTAGTGTAACTGATTTCATATTGGAAAGTGCCCCTGCTGTCTTTGTAGTCCATCCTGGCTCTGGCTGATCTTGGTAGCCTCTGTTGGTCACTGTGAAGGGATGTCCACATAGGTGCTGTGTGTGTTTTTTGGGGGGTTTGTGGTCAGATTACTTCTGCGCCCTTTATCCCCAAGGACCCTGTCAGATTAGGGAAGTCAAATCTTTTTTGAGTTCTGTATTTCCCTTCTTTGGATGGGTGCTCCATCATAGGACCCACAAAGACTGGGCCTGTTCAGTCCCTTCCCAGGGGCTTAGAGAATAAGGAAGAGGGTTCCCATCTTGTTCTTCAAAGTGCACTGTCCCATAGTCTCTTTAAACCTTGCTGGTCTGGCCACTTCAGTAGGCTTTCCACCTTCAGGAATCTCTTTTCCACAAAAGGGCTCAGGCTCTCTGGTCACATATGCCTATAACTTTAGGGGTTTTATTCTCCCTCATCTTGCTCAATTCCATGACAGCACTAGGATAGGCCTGCAGCTTCTTTCTCCCTAGGAGCATCCAGACAGGGTGGATGTCAGGACTTCCCAACCTCTGTGAATGAGTCTCTTGGAGCCTCTCTCATGTAGTTCTAGCAAGAGAAAAGCACAGGGAGAGGCAGGACTGGATTCTTTCCATGAACTCTGCACTCCCCAAAGCTTGTAGGAACAGGTGGCAGGCTTTAATTGACTTGGTTGGACACTTAAATATTTGACAGGTTATATTTCAGCAGACAGAGAGAAAGATTGTGGGATTTTAGAGGGCTGAAATGTTTGACACAGAGAAATAGTCCAGTTTGGGTGTGGCATGGGGAGTAATGACCAAGCTACAGAAAGGAGAAAAAATTGGGACATGTGTGGAGGGCCTTGAATGCTAGGTTGAAGAGATCGAGGTTAATTATTTTAGGAAGGGTTATGATGCCATTGAATGTTTTTAACCAGGAGAGGACTAAACTTATGATTTTGTTTAAAAACTTGTATTTTGTCAAACATGGGTTCTTCTCTTACCTTCCCTCCTTCCTGAATGTCTCTCAGTCACTGTCTGACTATAGCAGAATGGGCTTCTTAAGAAAGTGTGGGATGTGGTGAGTTGCCATGTTTTCTGCAGTTCTCAGTAGCCTGTGTGTGAGTGATGCAGCGGCATTCACTGTCCCTTCTTGATTGTCATTCCTGTCTTCATGTGATTGTAGCACACTGAGAAAAAGGTAGTATCAAGGGAAAGTGTAAAGGTGGAACCTCTTCGGTATGGTATCATCATTCAGTATCAAGTCCTTGGCTTTGAACACCTGGAAACTTAGTTTTGTCAGTATAATGAGAGTTGAATAAGTTCAGGGGGTCAGCTTCACCAGAATTTAATGAACAGGGACTAATGTATTAATCAATTTTATGAATTCATAAATTTTTAAATCAACTATGAGATCTAGCTTTTAAACAGTAAAATGGACTCATTTAAAATTTACAATGTGATGAATTTTGAAAAATGTATACAACTGTCAAACATCAGCCACAATTAACATGTAGAGCTTTTCATGCTCCCTAAAAGTCCCTTGTGCCAAGTTGTAGTCACTTCTCATGCCTTACTGTTAGCCTCAGGCAACCACTGGTATGCTCTCTCTTACTAGAGATTACATTTTCTTTCAAAGCTTCAGATAAATGGAATCATAATATATATTCTTTTGTAGGTGGCTTCTCTTGTTCAACAAAATGTTTCTGAGATTCATTTATGTTGTTCCACGTATCAGTAGTTTGTTCATTTTTATTGACAAGATTTTATTTTATTGATATACTACAAATCGTTCAACCACTTACCTGTTGATGAATATTTGAGTTGTTTTCAGCTTTTAGCTATTATGAATGGAGTTACTCTGAGTATTTATGTACAAGTCTTTTTATGGATGTAAATTTTCATTTCTCTTGGTATATTAGGGCTCAATCAAGAGAGAGAAACCACACATAGTAATTTGAACAGAGTAAGTTTAATTGAAAAAATTGAATAAAATAATTAAAAAGCAGGTAATTGTTAATAGGAGACTATTATTAGAGGATTAATGGAGTAATGGGGAATAGGCTATTAAGAGGTAGAGAGAATTCTAAAGAATACAGGATTGGCAGAATATGGCACAGCCATGCCCCTAGAACTGAGATAGAATACCCAAGGAGGAGGCCACTCCCTTTCCTGATTGACCTGAGGTTCAGGGCTGAGTTAAAAGGGTATGGCCGTGGCTCACAGGATGGTGGAGAATTTCCATGAGGTGCCTAACCAGCAGGACTCACTGGGTATCTGCCTTCAGGAGTGCTGGAGAGGGAGAGAAGTGTCCACAGGGAAGTGCTATACTCTGGAGCTCCCTGCAAAGATACCTGGAGCGGGACCAGGAAGTTGTCCAAGAGCTGGTGCCTTGCTGGCCACATGCACTGGGAAGTTACTGTCTGGTGTACCAAGGGAAGAAATTGTTTACCCAGAAGGGGCACACAGTAGCAGTCAATAGGGAAGCATCTTAAGGGAGTGCTGAGAGAAGCCAGTCCAGTGGAGTTGCTTTGCCAGTGATACCTCTCTGTGGGTGCCAGGGAGAGTATTCAAGAGAAGGTGCTTAGCAGGTGGCACTGGTGGGGAAGTTGCTCTATGGGTCCTGGGGGAAGCCATTCACAGTGAGGTGCCCTGACAGTGGCTTTCTATTACAAAGCCTCCAGATGGAATGCCAAGTGAAGCCATCCAGGGGAAGGTGCCATACATATGCTTTGGCCACCGGGCAATGCAAAAAAAAACTGTGCACTGGAAGAGCCTGTTATGAGAAGTACACCAGAACTGGAAAGAAAAAACCCTTTCTTTCTTCATTGTTTCCAGAACCCTCTACCATAAAGTTTACCATTATGCCATCTGGCAAAGGAGAAATATTTATAGTATTCATCTCCATTATCACACAGCAGGCAATGAAAGGTAGATATGGAACCAGAGTTAATAACCTGATAACTGGCACACTTGGTAAATACATATGTGTGGAGTTAGTGAATCATGTGTTACTACTGTATGTTTAACTTTGTAAGAAACTGCTGTTTTCCAGAGTGGTTGTACCATTTAGAGAGTTAGTTTTTACATTTAATTTTATGATCCATTTCACATTAATTTTTCTGTATGGGATAAGATAAGGATTGAGGTTTATATGTATATGAATATGAATCTATATGAACACTCAATTGTTCTTTTTTTTTTTTTTAAAGATTTTATTTATTTATTTGAGAGAGAGAGAACGAGAGACAGAGAGCATGAGAGGGAGGAGGGTCAGAGGGAGAAGCAGACTCCCTGCCGAGCAGGGAGCCCGATGCGGAACTCGATCCTGGGACTCCAGGATCATGACCTGAGCCGAAGGCAGTCGCTTAACCAACTGAGCCACCCAGGCGCCCCGAACACTCAATTGTTGTAACACCATTAGTTGAAAAGACTTTCTTCTATTGAATTATCTTAGGCACTTTGTCAAAAATCAATAGATCACATATACCTGGTCTATTTTTTCTAGATTATCTGACCTCTTCCTTTACTATGTGTTTTTTCTTTGGGTCTTGATTAGAGTAGCTTTATGTTAAAATTTGTAATCCAACAGTATAAGCCCTCCACATGTACTTTTTTTCAAAATTGTTTTTGCTATTCTAGCTTTTTTTCCCTTTATTTCTGCATTCCTGTACATGTTTTAGAATTATACTGTCAGAGTCTACAAAAGAATTTGCTGAGATTTCAATTGGGATTGGGTTGAATCCATAGACCAATTTGGGAAAAACTTATATCTGAACAATTTTGGTCTTATGACACATTAAAATAGTATTTTTCTCCATATATTTAGGTCTTTAATTTATACTCACAATGCTTTGTAGTTTTCATTGTACAAGTCTACACATAAATTGTTAAATTTATTCATACACAATTCATGGTTTTAGATGTTATTTTAAGTGGTATTTAAAAATTTATTTTCCAGGAACTATTTTTTGTTTTTTGTTTTTTTTTTTTGTATTGGCATTAAATCTCAAAACCTTGCTAAGGTAACTTATTTGTTCTAGAAGCTGTTTTTCTAAATTACTTAGGAATTTAGTTCTTTCCTTCTTGTCTGCTTGCCTTTAATTTCCTTTTCTTGCCTTGCTGCAATGGCCACTATAGTGTTGAATATAACTGATGAGATTGGAATCCTCACCTTTTTTACCCAATATTAGGAGGAAAACATTCATTCTTTCATCATTATGATGTAAGAAGAAATTTTTGATAGATATGTCTTCTATTGCTAGTTTTCTGAGAGTTTTAGAACTTTTTAAATTAGGAAATCTTTTTTTGGCATCTATTAAGAAGATAATATGTATTTTATTATGTTAATGTGGTGAATTACATTGATGGATTTTTTTTTTTTAAAGATTTTATTTATTTATTTGAGAGAGAGAAAGAATGAGAGACAGAGAGCATGAGAGGGAGGAGGGTCAGAGGGAGAAGCAGACTCCCTGCCAAGCAGGGAGCCCGATGCGGGACTCGATCCTGGGACTCCAGGATCATGACCTGAGCCGAAGGCAGTCGCTTAACCAACTGAGCCACCCAGGCGCCCCTACATTGATGGATTTTTGAATGTGAAACCAACCTTACATTCCTGAGATAAATCTTTTTTTTAAATTTTATATTTATTTTTATTTTTTTAATTTAATTTTATTATGTTATGTTAATCACCATACATTACATCATTAGTTTTTGATGTAGTGTTCCATGATTCATTGTTTGCGTATAACACCCAGTGCTCCATTCAATATGTGCCCTCTTTAATACTCATCATCAGGCTAACCCACCCCCCCACCCCCCTCCCCTCTAGAACCCTCAGTTTATTTCTCAGAGTCCATAGTCCCTCATGGTTCATCTCCCCATCCAATTTCCCCCCTTCATTTTTCCCTTCCTATTATCTTTTTTTTTTTTTTTTAACATATAATGTATTATTTGTTTCAGAGGTACAGGTCTGTGATTCATCAGTCTTACACAATTTACAGCGCTCACCATAGCACATACCCTCCCCAATGTCTATCACCCAGCCACCCCATCCCTCCCACCCCCCACCACTCCAGCAACCCTCAGTTTGTTTCCTGAGATTAAGAATTCCTCATATCAGTGAGATCATATGATACATGTCTTTCTCTGATTGACTTATTTCGCTTAGCATAATACCCTCTAGTTCCATCCATGTTGTTGCAAATGGCAAGATTTCGTGTTTTTTTGATGGCTGCATAATATTCCATTGTATATATATATACCACATCTTCTTTATCCATTCATCTGTTGGTGGACATCTTGGCTCTTTCCATAGTTTGGCTATTGTGGACATTGCTGCTATAAACATTGGGGTGCATGTACCCCTTCGGATCACTACATTTGTATCTTTGGTGTAAATACCCAGTAGTGCAATTGCTGGGTCATAGGGTAGCTCTATTTTCAACTTTTTGAGGAACCTCCATACTGTTTTCCAGAGTGGCTGTACCAGCTTGCATTCCCACCAACAGTATAGGAGGGTTCCCCTTTCTCCGCATCCTTGCCAACATCTGTCATTTCCTGACTTGTTAATTTTAGCCATTTTGACTGGTGTGAGGTGATATCTCATTGAGGTTTTGATTTGGATTTCCCGGATGCCGAGCGATGTTGAGCACTTTTTCATGTGTCTGTTGGCCATTTGAATGTCTTCTTTGGAAAAATATCTGTTCATGTCTTCTGCCCATTTCTTGATTGGATTATTTGTTCTTTGGGTGTTGAGTTTGATAAGTTCTTTATAGAATTTGGATACTAGCCCTTTATCTGATATGTCATTTGCAAATAGCTTCTCCCATTCTGTCAGTTATCTTTTGGTTTTGTTGACTGTTTCCTTTGCTGTGCAAAAGCTTTTTATCTTGATGAAGTCCCAATAGTTCATTTTTGCCCTTGCTTTCCTTGCCTTTGGCGATGTTTCTAGGAAGAAGTTGCTGCGGCTGAGGTCAAAGAGGTTGCTGCCTGTGTTCTCCTCTAGGATCTTGATGGACTCCTGTCTCACATTGAGGTCTTTCATCCATTTTGAGTCTATTTCTGTGTGTGGTGTAAGGAAATGGTCCAGCTTCATTCTTCTGCATGTGGGTGTCCAATTTTCCCAACACCATTTGTTGAAGAGAATGTCTTTTTTCCATTGGACATTCTTTCCTGCTTTGTTGAAGATTAGCTGACCATAGAGTTGAGGTTCCATTTCTGGGCTCTTTATTCTGTTCCATTGATCTATGTGTCTGTTTTTGTGCCAGTACCATACTGTCTTGATGATGACAGCTTTGTAATAGAGCTTGAAGTCCGGAATTGTGATGCCACCAGCTTTGCTTTTCTTTTTCAACATTCCTCTGGCTATTCGGGGTCTTTTCTGGTTCCATACAAATGTTAGGATTATTTGTTCCATTTCTTTGAAAAAAGTGGATGGTATTTTGATAGGGATTGCATTAAATGTGTAGATTGCTCTAGGTAGCATTGACATCTTGACGATATTTGTTCTTCCAATCCATGAGCATGGAACGTTTTTCCATTTCTTTGTGTCTTCCTCAGTTTCCTTCATGAGTATTTTATAGTTTTCTGAGTACAGATTCTTTCCCTCTTTGGTTAGATTTATTCCTAGGTATCTTATGGTTTTGGGTGCAATTGTAAATAGGATCAGCTCCTTAATTTCTCTTTCTTCTGTCTTGTTGTTGGTGTATAGGAATGCCACTGATTTCTGTGCGTTGATTTTATATCCTACCACTTGACTGAATTCCTGTATGAGTTCTAGCAGTTTTGGGGTTTTCCACATAAAGTATCATATCATCTGCAAAGAGTGAGAGTTTGACTTCTTCTTTGCCTTTTCGGATGCCTTTTATTTCTTTTTGTTGTCTGTCTTATTGCTGTGGCTAGGACTTCTAATACTATGTTGAATAGCAGTGGTGATAGTGGACATCCCTGCCATGTTCCTGACCTTAGGGGGAAAGCTCTCAGTTTTTCCCCATTGAGAATGATATTCACTGTGGGTTTTTCATAGATGGCTTTTATGATATTGAGGTATGTACCCTCTATCCCTATAGTCTGAAGATTTTTGATCAAGAAAGGATGCTGTACTTTGTCAAATGCTTTTTCTGCACCTATTGAGAGGATCAAATGGTTCTTGTTCTTTCTTTTATTAATGTATTGTATCACATTGATTGACTTGCGGATATTGAACCAACCTTACAGCCCAGGGATAAATCCCACTTGGTCGTGGTGAATAATCCTAGTAATGTACTGTTGGATCCTATTGGCTAGTATTTTGGTGAGGATTTTTGCATCCATGTGTATCAGGGATATTGGTCTGTAATTCTCCTTTTTGATGGGGTCTTTGTCCGGTTTTGGGATCAAGGTAATGCTGGCCTCATAAAATGAGTTTGGAAGTTTTCCTTCCATTTCTATTTTTTGGAACAGTTTCAGAAGAATGGGTATTAATTCTTCTTTAAATGTTTGGTAGAATTCCCGTGGGAAGCCATCTGGCCCTGGGCTCTAGTTTGTTGGGAGATTTTTGATAACTGCTTCAATTTCCTTAGTGGTTGTAAGTCTGTTCAGGTTTTCTATTTCTTCCTGGTTCAGTTTGGGTAGTTTATACATCTCTGGGAATGCATCCATTTCTTCCAGATTGTCTAATTTGCTGGCATATAGTTGCTCATAATATGTTCTTATAATTGTTTGTATTTTTTTGGTGTTGGTTGTGATCTCTCCTCTTTCATTCATAATTTTATTTATTTGGGTCCTTTCTCTTTTCTTTTTGATAAGTCTGGCCAAGGGTTTATCAATCTTACTAATTTTTTCAAAGAACCAGCTCCTAGTTTCGTTGATCTGTTCTACTGTTCTTTTGGTTTCTATTTCAGTGATTTCTGCTCTGATCTTTGTTATTTCTCTTCTCCTGCTGGGTTTAGGCTTTATTTGCTGTTCTTTCTCCAGCTCCTTTAGGTGTAGGGTTAGGTTGTGTATTTGAGACCTTTCTTGTTTCTTGAGAAAGGCTTGTATTGCTATATACTTTCCTCTTAGGACTGCCTTTGCTGCATCCCAAAGATTTTGAACAGTTGTGTTTTCATTTTCATTGGTTTCCATGAATTTTTTTAATTCTTCTTTAATTTCCTGGTTGACCCATTCATTCTTTAGTAGGATGCTCTTTAGCCTCCATGTATTTGAGTTCTTTCTGACTTTCCTCTTGTGATTGAGTTCTAGTTTCAAAGCATTGTGGTCTGAAAATATGCAGGGAATGATGCCAATCTTCTGATACCAGTTGAGACCTGATTTGTGACCTAGGATGTGATCTATTCTGGAGAATGTTCCATGGGCACTAGAGAAGAATGTGTATTCTGTTGCTTTGGGATGGAATGTTCTGAATATATCTGTGAAGTCCATGTGGTCCAGTGTGTCATTTAAAGTCTTTATTTCCTTGTTGATCTTTTGCTTAGATGATCTGTCCATTTCAGTAAGGGGGGTAAAGTCCCCTACTATTATTGTATTGTTTTTGATGTGTTTCTTTACTTTTGTTATTAATTGGCTTATATAATTGGCTGCTCCCATGTTAGGGGCATAGATATTTACAATTGTTAGATCTTGTTGGATAGACCCTTTAAGTAGGATATAGTGTCCTTCCTCATCTCTTATTATAGTCTTTGGTTTAAAATCTAATTTGTCTGTTATAAGGATTGCCACCCCAGCTTTCTTTTGGTGTCCATTAGTATGGTAAATGGTTTTCCACCCCCTCACTTTTATTTTATTTTATTTTATTTTTTTTAAAGATTTTATTTATTTATTTGACAGAAAGAGACACATTGAGAGAGGGAACACAAGCAGGGGGAGTGGGAGAGGGAGAAGCAGGCTTCCCACAGAGCAGGGAGCCCGATGTGGGGCTCGATCCCAGGACCCTGGGATCATGACCTGAGCCGAAGGCAGACGCTTAACGACTGAGCCACCCAGGCGCCCCCACCCCTGGTTTTTTATTTTTTTGCATCAACTATTTACATTGCTTCTCTCACCACCAGCAGCTACCTTCTCTGTGAGGTCTTCTCTGACCAATCTATTTAAAATTACACCCCGTTCCCTCCTCATAATTCTCTTTGTTTTTATTTTATTTTATTTTTTCAGTATGATTGGTTATCATACAATATAGTTAAATATGTTATCAATTTATTTTGTTTATTTTCTTCCTGTCTCACCTAGAATATAGTTTCTGTCTGTTTTAATCATTAGAATATCTCTGTTGCCTAAATATCGTTGAGAACATTGTACACACTCAAGAGATATTGGTGGAATAAATGAATATTTGAGGTCAGTTATCTTGGTGACCAGATACTTGTGCCTTCCAGACTCAGTATTTCTTTGCCCTTGATAGTGCTGTACAAAAACTCGGAGATTCTTGGTCTATGACCACCCCCTCTTTCTTTTAGACTTCACACAGACCACCCTCTTGCCACATTCTCTTTTTGCAGGCAGGTTACATAATAACCCACGACTAGCATAGAGCTTTCTTTTGTATTCAGACATATTTTCCTGGTTTTGCACACCAGTTATTTTGCTTGGACTTAGAGGTCCCCAGATAGACTCAGTTGTATATCTTTTACCGTGGGTTGCTTTTATTGAGAACAAATTTTGTTGTTTGTGATTTCTTTCTGAAGGTTTCATTCTCAGCTGGCAACATTAATTTAAATTCCAGGGCAGCTCATTGTAGTCACGAATAACCTCTTTGAAAGTGTTAAGAATGGGTTCAGTTCAGCTGTGAGCATTTGAATTCACATAATCAGTGTTTATTCCTTGCCACCTCCTTGTAATAAATGTTGGTTAGGTGTACAGGCCAACCCACAAAAGCCTATTTTGTTCACATGAAGCTGAAAAGTAATTCTAGTAATATCATTGTACCTACATGATTTATAACCTTTTTTTTATGAGAAAGTGTATCCAAGTTCAAAGCAGCTGTGAGGCTATCTGGCTGCAAGTTCCAAGTAATTGATTTGCAAACATTTTTGAAAGTAGCTTGATGCCGTGCTGGGGATTACGTTTACTTAGAAACATTTCATTATACTGGATAAAATGTGACAATCCATGTTGAATTAATGTTATATACAGAAGTTGGAAGTTTTTTTTTTTTAAAGATTTTATTTATTCATTTGAGACACAGAGATACAGAGAGAGAGAGAGCGCACGAGCAGTGGAAGAGGCAGAGGGAGAGGAAGAAGCAGACTCCCCGCTGAGCCAGGAGCCCGACGTGGGGCTCGATCCCAGGACCCTGGGATCATGACCTGAGCCGAAGGCAGACGCTTAACCATCTGAGTCACCCAGGCGCCCCCAGAAGTTGGAAGTTTAAAAGCATGAAGTTATGACGTTTAGGCTTCATTTAACAGTTTTTTCATCCTTCCTTTTTTTCCCCCAGCCTGTATACAGCATTCCCTTCTTTTGTGCCTATATCACCTGGCTAGCAGATCAGATACTAGGGTTGGCCATTTTAACATTTAAAAGCTTAGCGGTTTTGTTAACAGAAGGACAGAGAATTTATCACAGAATGGTAAAGGGCTATTTCTGTGGCCCTGATTTTGTTTGCCAAGCAACTTCTTAGCAGGGTAAATGAAAGGCGATGCAGTTAAGCTCTGAATTCTGGTCTGGAACATTGACAAAGATAATCTATGTTCTTATTATCATGATGTTGTAACTGTGGTCCTTTAGAGTCACAGAGTGACCTCTAGGAAAAAGAAACCACTTCCTTCTCTAGAAAAGTGAATAGACTTCTGGATCTCATGAGGGCCATGAACAGTATGTGATTAGACTATGTGATGTCCTTGGGGAGATTCAGGAACTTTACAAAGGATTTTGTACTTGTCTCTGTCTTTGTTCTCTTTAGCCTCCCTCCCATAATTTAACAATCCACATTCTGGTAGTTGACCATTATCAAGAGAGACAGGAAGAGGGAGGCTTTGCTCCTATTTTAGAGGTATTTGCCTTTGGTAGTTTATGAAATCTTAGTTATCTCTGATGCTGTTTGAATTTTATTATTTACTCTACTGCCACATTTTGGCATCCATGTATTCTACCTCAGATATTTGTGTATTTCCCTTCTCTGTCCATTGTTTCTCAGACTGGCATCTATAGATACCTAAATCTTTGAGAACTTGTTTTTGGCTATCCCTGAGTACAAGGAGAATGTTTAGATGTTCCATTTGATGAGATAAGGTAATTGACATAAAAAGTTCTAGATTATCTGGATGCCCATTTTCATTCTTTCTTAAAAATTTTATTTATTTGATGGGGCACCTGGGTGGCTCAGTCGTTAAGCGTCTGCCTTCGGCTCAGGTCATGATCCCAGGGTCCTGGGATCAAGCCCCATGCTGGGCTCCCTGCTCTGTGGGAAGCCTGCTTCTCCCTCTCCCACTCCCTCTGCTTGTGCTCCCTTTCTCGCTGTGTCCCTCTCTGTTAAATAAATAAAATCTTTAAAAAAAAATTTATTTATTTGAGAGAGAGAGAGAAAGGGAGAGAGTGAGCACACACACAGGAGCAGGGGGAGGAGCAGAGGGGATGGGAGTGGGACAAGCAGATGTGGCACTGAGTGCAGAGCCCAGTGCGAGGCTTGATCCCAGGACCCTGAGATCATGACCTGAGCCTAAACCAAGGGTCTGACACTTAACCAACTGAGCCACCCAGGTACCCTGATGCCCATTTTCTGTTGAATTTACATTTACATTGGAACAAAGTGAGTCAATTGACATCAGAATAATTAATGCTAAAGTTTTGCCTTAGTTTGAATTGAGAAAAGAGTTGAGAGGATTTAATCATCAGAAGTTGCTGGTATAGGGATCTCAAATATAAAGAATATGTACCATACTATGTTTATTTTGCATATGAATGTACTGGGTGATTGGGTAGATTCTATCTTTGTACAAATTGCAGTATTTATTTTTTTTGTTTTGCATTTCAATGAAGTTATGTTCATAAGCAATATTTTAACAACATTGGTATTGCATTTTAGTGTACTAATATATTTGTCATATAAAATGACCAATTGGTTGTCAAAGATGAGTTTGCTGTTAAAAAGGGAAAATAAAAATTAATCAATGGTCAAAATATGCTCAAAATAATAATAATCAAACCAGTAGTAACTGACATAAAACATATAAGTACAGCTTTCTGCTAGTTTGCTCAAGGTTGACAACTTAGTTTTGTAAAAAATTATATATCACATTAAATTAATGTAGTTAAATTGATTGGTAATTGTTTTGTAATTTTGGTTAGAGGAAATTTCTCCACTCTTCTTACTTCTGTGTAGATAGATACTCATTAGAGAAACACTCCTGACATCTTGTTGCAACCTCCATCTTGACCATGGAGGAGAAGAATAACCTGGTTGGAGGATGATAACCATTGATCCATTATAGATTGTGGCTGTTCTGTAGAGCTAGACTTTCTATGAATCAGTTGGAAAGGCTGGACAAGCATTGGACTTGAAGGGTTAGGGCAGGGAATGCTTATCCTAATACTAAGCCAAGTTCTTTAATAGCCTTATCAGTATGAAAGATGATATTTTGATCTCTATCTTTCTTTTTTCTTGGTTAGTTCCCATCTTTGGAGGGAGAGGAATTAATCATTATCAAGCCTGTCAAACCCCAGTTTTTTTCATTCATTTATTTTGTAAATTTGCTTTATTTTTATGGTTATATGGAAGCAATATGCAAAGGATTTCATTCCTTTTTAATGTTATGCAAATATAAGCAAAATTACAATGAAAATAAGTTAAGCCAACACCAAGAATCCCTGAACATGCTCTTCCTATAATATGCATTCATATATCACGTAAGTTACAGAAAATCTGAGATAAGAGAATCATCCTAGCATTCCCAAACTCAAAAATAAAAAAGGACTAACGCAATTTTGAAATTTTAACTAAAAAATAAAGTCAGTTTGAAGAAGTATTTTTAGAATATGATAGTGATGATAGGTAGTTTAAAAATTTTCCTGAATTAACCATGAAAAAAAAAAAAAGCAACCAGGATAGCAGGCCTCAAACCTATAGACATTATCTGTAACAAAAAAGTAGCTGACAAGGTATGAATCCCCAAATACAGTCAATAGCAGTAAGACCTGCATCGTTACAACCTCTAGATGTGACTACCCAGTTCCTGTCAATATGGCATAGGGACATCTTAAACCCCACTACGGGAATACAGTCAGCATATTCTGGACTGTGGGAAGAAATTCTACTGAAGAAATGATACCTTTAACAAGTAATGGAATCAAAAAAAATAAAGAGACGTCAGAGACATATTAACATTTTAGCTGATTATGATCTATAGATTATATTAGGATCTTCATTCAAACAAACTATAAAAAATAAAAAAAATTTAGAAAATATGAACATAACTGGTTATATTAGGGAATTATTATTAATTACAAATTTTTAGATGTGATACGTGTATTGTGGCCATTTTAAAAAGAATCCCTAACTTTTGGAGTTGCATAATGGAATATTTACAGATAAAATAATATGATGTCTGGTGTGAGGAAATAAAATGAGGTATAGATGGAACAAGATTGGTCATGAGTTAATAATTTTTGAAGCTGGATGATTGAGATTCATTATAGTATTCTTTCTATTGTGGAATACTGAAATTTCCTGTAATAAACATTTTTTAAAAATCCACTGAGAGAACAAAAAGATGTTTAAATGAGACTATAAGGACCAGAGGATGGGCTATAAACTCAAGAGAAAGTGAAGGAAGGCCAAAACAGATTTTAAAATCTTAGATATCTAGTAGAAATCATTCTAGTTCTGTTCAAATATTATGGCTCCTAGCAATCTACAATAGCAGGTAATTTCAAAGTCCTTTCTTTTTGACTTTGTAATATATTTGTATCTTGCACTTAAAAAAGTCTGTCTGACAGATTGGCAACTCTCTTGACATTTTACCAAACCAGGGCTTCCCAGCATGGGAGATGAGAATGGATTACAGGTTTGCTTTAGCTTTTGGAGTGGCTGAGTCATCTAATCTCCTGGACTAGGACTTTCAGCTTTATTTTTTAATTATTTATTTACTTATTTGACAGGGAGAGCACAAGCAGGCTGAGCAGCAGACAGAGAGAGAGGGAGGCAGGGGGAAAAGGAGGCAGAAGGAGAGGGAGAAGCAGACTCTCCCCTGAGCAGGGAGCCCGATGCGGGGCTCCATCCCAGGACCCTGGGATCGTGACCTGAGCCCAAGGCAGACGCTTAACCGACTGAGCCACCCAGGTGGTCCCTTAGGACGTTCAGCTTTTGTTGTAAGCAGCCTCGTCTTTTTGCCTTAATATATTATACAGATATTATAATTTCTTACATGTGTCATACCCTAAAGATTCTTGGAAAGCACTAAACTAAATCGTAAACCTGACTTATTATTCTCTCTACTTAGGAACTATTCAGAGTGGTCAGTGTCTTTTTTTTCAAACAGGGGTACACACTTCAGGAAGGAGCAGATGCCAGTCTGTCAACCAACACATACTTAGTGATTTCCAAGAGATGGGGGGTAGGAGAATATGTACTTTGCCTCACCATCGGTTCTTTATAAAAAAAATCCCTTTATTTCTCCACTGACTCTTATGTTGCAAATTCCCCTGACACTGCTATTACAGAAGTCACCTGTGAACTCACTCAGTGGTCATTTAATAAACATTTACTGAGTGGCTAACAAATATCTGCTCAGGGCTGGGTCCTGGGGGTACAGAGGCGAATCTGTGAACCATGGTTCTTACTCCCCTGTCCTTTTCTTAGGACTCAGTCTGTCCTCAGTGCTAAATTTGACATCTGTGACCTCTGCTTTATGGAAACTTCATCATTATTGGAGTTCCAGATGGCTCCTTAGACTCCCTCGGGCCCCAGCTTATTCCATCTCTCATATAATTCACCAACTGCTGCTGCCTGTGAGGAAATATAGGCATTCTTAGCGTTATCATCTCCTATTAATTGACCAGTAGTTGACCATCCTACTATGTTCCAGGTTCTGGGAATCTTGCTGTCCAGTGGGAGACTGTTCAACACTGTACAAGTATACACAAGGAACAGAGGGAGTTTTGGACAGCACTGCAAGAGAGGGCTTCACAGAATGTGAAAATTAGGCTGAAGGATGACATACAGAGTTGGGTTAACATTTTCCTTCCACTGACCCTCCCTTCTGTAGGTAGCTGGGGTTAGCAACAGAACACTCATTTATTTATTCATTCATTGAACAAATATTTATTAAGCACATACTATGTGACAGGGATTTAGCAGGTGAACAGGCACCAGTCCAAGAGAGACAACATGGTGAATACAGATGATGTGGGTCAGGGATGGGGAGTGGAATAGGATCAGACATTCACAGATCAAGTCCAAGTGGGGGAATGGGAAGCCCGGTCCGATTCTGGGTTATAATGAGATAACTTTGGAAGTATAGATAGATAATGCAGTTAAATCACTTTACATTTTAGGTACATTATGCACCATTTACATGGGTTCGCATCCCCCATGTATTATTTGTGCAAAGCTATCCTTTCTGTGCCTTTGTTTTCATATTTGTAAAATGAAGATAAAGGTAGCCATTCTTAAGATTTTGGGGAGTATTAAGTATAACTTATGTAACTCAAGAACTTTTGTCACCGGGAGGTTGCTCAATAAATATAACTGTTTAAAGTTTGGGATTTTGAACTAATGTTAGTTGTGGCATTTCTGAAAGGATGAAACAGCAAGGTGTGTGTGCGTGCATTGTAAGTACAAAGAGTTCAGGAGCTTACAGAATGTCATAGAATTAATTTATGAACCACTGATAGTAACAGATGTTATCATGAAGAATCATTTGTCAGTTCCAACAGCAGGAAGTACATCCAAGAATGTTGGAACTCCACCCTCCAGAGGGAGGCTGCATGGTTTCTGCACATTTGTCAGTAGCTGACTGAAATTTACTCCTGATAATTTCTAAGGTGATATTTGTATTAATTTATTTGTTTTAAGTTTTAGTCACTAGAGTGCCCCACCAAAGACCTGCCTTTATTACATTTTTAAAAATATGAATTTCTGAGTCTCTTAGTATGAAAGGCAAGAATTCCAGTTTACTTTAAACTTGCTTATAACTAGTGACTTTTTTCATCATCTCAGGGAAATGCTCCCATAACATAAAGGCAATGAGAGCCTTTAGGCCTTATCTCTATAACTTTGACTGCTTTCATTAGAGATGGTAAAAATGTGAGTATGGTTGTGGGAAGGATTTGAGAACTAAGACAGGTCATATATGTCATAAGATTAATTTTAGACTAGATATTTTTTTCATTCAGTGCTCACTTTCTCCATTTATACAGTATTATGCTAAGACTTAAAATATCCATTAAACTTTTGACCACAGAGATAGAATTATTTCCCAAGAGGATTGATTTGTTATGCATTAATATTCCTCTCCCAGCTGAATAAATTTCAGAGGTAGGCCCAGAGATATGGTTTACATATCTTAGCCATTTCTCCAGAACCAAAATATTCATGTTCTCTTTTTTTTTTTTTTTAAAGATTTTATTTATTTGACAGAGAGAGACACAGCGAGAGAGGGAACACAAGCAGGGGGAGTGGCAGAGGGAGAAGCAGGCTTCCCGCAGAGCAGGGAGCCCGATGCGGGGTCATGACCTGAGCCAAAGGCAGACGCCCAATGACTGAGCCATCCAGGCGCCCCCAAAATATTCATGTTCTTGGATGTTATTTTGTCCTCAAATGACGTCCCAGAATGCCCATAATAGCACATTCTACTCTTTATTGAGCACACAGTTATTTTATCAAAGGATATAATTTCTTAATAGTCCTCTACTAAGCCCGTTACCTCTCTTACCATTAGTCAAAAAAAAGGCAAAAAGTTAAAGAATAGACAAGCAAAAATATTACTTTCTAGTTAGAACGCAGCAAACTCATCCAGAGGATATTTGGACTTAATTTGGAAAAAATAAAAAAATTTCCATCTGGGTGCGTTGATGGCATCCCTCTGTAAAAATCTTTGGAACTAAAAAAGAAAATCAGTAAAAAAGTTACAATACACTAATTCATCTATCAAATCATGAATAACTAATTTATTGATTAGTCTTTAGTGGGGAGAGGGACTTCATTTTCATTTTTCCCATGTAGATCAGACTATTTAAGCAAACTATCAGCAGTAAGATGAGTATCTTATTGTCACCTTGCTTAATTTAGAGCCATGAAAGATTATCAGAGAGCATAGTGATAGGTAGCAATATGTTGTGACCTGGGTGGGTCCAGGTGTAGGCAATTTTAATGGTCTAAAAGCCATGTAGGTAAGAAAGAGAATATGTGGGTCAGGAGATCCCAAATTAGAGGAAGGACCATGCTATGAGCGTGATGTGCAAAGGCAGCACTGCAGCCCTGGGATGTGCTCAACATTGAGATCCTGGACAGAATATTTAGACCCAGGAACAGGAGGCAATAGCAGGGAACCTAGCTATCAGAACTGGGGCTCAAGGTCAAGATTTACTGTAAAGGAGAAGATAGAAGCTTGGCAATTAGGGTAGACCTAGAGTCAGTACCCTTCATGTGGCAGACTAATTTGATCTCTTTTTAGTATGCTTTCAATCTCCCTATAACTAAGGTCAGACTTGGTCTCAGTCTGGGGGTGGGGGGCGGTTGGACCACAGCCTGCAGGTGAGAGTTAAGATATAAAGCTTTCTCATTGATGATTCATCCCCTGGTGAAACACAGTTCCTCTTCGCTCTCATATGAACTGGTCTGTTAGTTTAACTGCTAACTAACGTACAGCATAGTGGTTAAACATAGCAGTTCTAGTATTAGATCCCTTTACTAGCTTTGGGATCCAGGTCAGGTTATTTAACCTAAACAATGAAAATAAGAAAATTATTTCACAGCCTCATTAGGATTGATGTAAAGTAGTAGGCATAATTCCTGGCACATAGCTCATTAGAATTTGTACTTTATTTTTAATTCTAATTACCAGGTATAAAAAGAGGTCTTTAAGTTTGCCTGAAGGATTGATACTCAGGCACCAGTTGGCAAACAATCTTCTTTCATCTGACTAGACACTCTGCAGGCTACCCTTTGCCTCTCTCATTGTGCCTGTCAGCCTGGCTGAACTGTGTGACAGTTCTATAAGAGGTATCAATAAAAATCCTGTGATAATGCTTACCAAGAAATAAAACATCTGAAATCCTATCTCTAGAGATCTGTTTAATATATTAATCAATTTTGCCTAAGCTCTGAATATGACATTCCATTCTTGAATATAATTTAATATGGAGATTGTGTGTGTGTGTGTGTGTGTGTATAATTCTTTTTCTTTTTAGAGAGAGAAAGAGCGTGAGCTGGTGCACATGCACAAGTTGGGGGGGAGGGGCAGGGGGAGAGGGAGAGAGTGGATATTAAGCAGGCTCCACGCTCAGCGCAGAGCCAGACCCGAGGCTTGAGCTCAACCCTGAGATCATGACCTGAGCTGGAATCAAGAGTCAGTTGCTTAATGGACTGAGCCACCCAGGCACCCCTGTGGATATAATTCTTTTGTTCAAAACTGAGAATTGGGGGCGTCTGGGTGGCTCAATCATTAAGCATCTGCCTTCGGCTCAGGTCATGATCCCAGGGTCCTGGGATCAAGCCCCACATCAGGCTCCCTGCTCGGTGGGAGGCCTGCTTCTCCCTCTCCCACTCCCCCTGCTTATGTTCCCTCTCTCGCTGTGTCTCTCTCTGTCAAATAAATAAGTAAAATCTTTAAAAACAAAAAACAAAAAACAAAAAAACAAAACTGAGAATTGTAGTAAGAATAAGATGCAAGTATGCTTTTAAAAAAAGAATAGATGAAGTTAAAAATTGTTCTCTTAATAGTTACTGTTTTGGTTTCATGGTTAATTTTATGGGAAAAACCTACATATGTAATTTGTAAGTTTTTATCTAGTTCCTTCCTCATTGCTTATCAAACTCATTTTTTTTCAAATTTATAAGTGCCAAATTTAGCCACATTTCAGAAACTGTAAATTAAAAAAATTGCTGACTACACACCAAATTATTTAGGACTTTGAAATTACTTTCAGAAAAATGGTTATGTTTCTGAGTAATGAAATAATGATTACGTTTATGAGTAATGAAATTGCATGTGCAATTTATTGAAGAATTGATAATAATTAATGACAAATAATGAAACACAGTAAAGAGATTCTGGCCTCAAATAATGTACAGTCCTTAAAATGCAGTTGTGAGCAGATACCTCTCCGTAAGTTCGGTGTTTCAGGTGATGCTGGGTTCACTGCAAGAATGGGAAAGAAACAAAGAACAGTGGTGGTTTAACCATACCTTACTTAATACTTAGATCAAAGAGTTATTAACAATTCCGAACCATAGCAGCTTTGTAATCCTGTGCACTCAGTGAATAGATTTCTGGAGTAAATCTCAGTTCGCTTAGTGTCTAGAGAAGAGAAAAAAGCAGCTATTTAGCCATCATAGTTTTCAAAGGAGGACAGAATGTTAATTGATGTGGAATTTTTCTCCACCTTCAGTCAATCAGCATGCTTCATTGAATACTTACTGTATACAAAGAACTGTGGCAAAGTACGGTATATTAAGCATTGTGGAGGGGTATAAGAAAGTACCATATAAGCATTTTTATCACATTTCAAGCAAAGAAAATCTTTCACATGTAGCATCTCGTATGATCTTGCACCATCCCTGTGAGGAAGGAATACAGATGTTACTATTTTTTCCACTTAACGACATCTTGGGGTTTTTTGAAATTAAATGATTTGCTCAATCATCTGCAGGCCTGGCATCTGGATTCGCATCTTCATATACACATATGCATCCATTCAAAAATATTTATTGAGGGCCTACTATGTGCCAAGTACTGGTGCTGTGATAAAAAGCCCCTACTTCCCTGGGGCTCACATTTCAGAAGGGGAGATGGGAAAATAACACTTCCAAGTAGAAAATCCTCGGCTCGGGGCACCTGGGTGGCTCAGTTGGTTAAGCATCTGCCTTTAGCTCAGGTTATTATCCCAGGGTCCTGGGATTGAGCCCCACGAGGCTCATGGCAGGTTCCCTGCTCAGTGGGGAGCCTGCTTCTCTGTCTCCATCTGCCATTCCACCCCCTCCCCCGCCGCCTTATGCTCTCTGGCTCTCTATATCTCTCTGTCAAATAAATAAATAAAATCTTTGAAAAAAAAAGAAAAAGAAAAGAAAATACTGGGCTCTGGATAGATGGTGCCGATGCAAGTGAAAATGCACTGAAAATTCAGAGAGGGAAGTACTTTTCACGCTGGCAGGGAAGACAGGGTGTTTCTGCTTGGTTTTGAAGTTGTGGGGGGGCAGGGGGTGCAGGGTGCTCCCCTTCAAAGGGAAGGGGAGATGGCAGGGGCATCAAGATAGAGCCCAGGACTATAGGATAGGCAGATCAGCTGGCTAGAGGCAGCAAAGATGCTTGGAGAGAAAAATTGGGAATTACGTCCCAGAAAGCCAGGCACAAAGTTTGAGCTTTATGAGGTAAGGGATCACTGAGGGTTTTTAAGCATTAGGGTGATCTCAAAAAAAAAAAAAAAAAAGGAGATTAATATGGTACAGTGTGATGTGTGTAATGTAAGGTGTGAGATGAGAGACGAGAAACCGGGTTCTTAATGATCACTTTAAAACATTTCTCTTCTAAAATTAACTATGTTATATGTTATATGAAGCCATTAGTAGAATTAGTAGAAGGGTGATCACAAAACTTTCCTAAATTGTTCTTTGGAAAAATATAAAAGACATTAAAAATATTTTGGGAATTAATTAGGAATTTAATATAAAAGAACTCTTTTAATTGAATATGTGAAAATAAATAATTCTCTTTGCTATCAGGATTTTTTTTTTCAGATTAATGTTCAAGACCTGTATTTTATAGAAGTATTGAGTTCTATAAATATGTGCTGGGGCTTGACATGATACTTCATAAGTAGAGCTAGAGATTTTGTAAAATTCTGATTATTTTCTCCTCCATATTTTATTCAAGGATATTCTATGTAAATTGATTTTTCTTTGTATTATATTTTTGATCTTCATCCTATTGCAGTGGATTTATTTTCATATACAGTCCAAGTAGCTCAAAAATTGATATAAAGTGGACTGGCAGGATGAATGTCTTAGGATTTAAAGAACAACGTAGATGAAAAATTTTGTTATATATCCTAAACCTTCACCTTTAACTTAAATCACTTAATAATTACTTCACTATTGTTTTTTTCTAGATTTCCCCACTATTAACCAGTATATACACAGTACAAGTTTTTTTAACCATAAACATTTCTTTATATAATTAATGCCATCAACCCTTACAAAAATATAGTTAACTAAAATATAGTCTCTAAGAAGTTGTTAGTATCTGTTGCTTAGGATTATAAAGTTTCTTAGGAATATCACAGCACACGATGGAAAAATAGTATTTTGTCAAATGATTGAAACAAATATTAACGGTTACATATATATTACATATACATATACACACACATATATATATACACAAAATTTTATTGTTAGGTTGAAACTTATTAAATTAGAAAAATAAAATCAATATATTGTTTTATTTAAATCTTTTTATATTAGTGTCAGTGCATAGGCCAAATTCTTCAGGGTTCTTTTCAGTAAATTATTTCAATTACTGGTGATCAGAATTCCCAAAATATATGATCTTAAAGCTGTTCATTAATAAATTTTTATAACACAGTTTACATATATAGTTATTAATCACTGTTATCTGTATTCATACAATTTGCTATGTTTTCATGGTTGGAAATGATAGTCTGTAAGTATATTTCTGTGTGACATTTTCAAATTAATGTAATTAGCAGAGTTTTAAAAAATTATAAAGTCAATATGAAAAAATTTAGAAAATACTTAAATAATGAGAATAACTAATTAATGAGGGGTTATAATGTGCCAGGTATTATCTGAACTCTTCATAAACTTATCTTCATGCATACTCTGTAAGATAAGTATTATAATTCTCATTTTAGAAATGAAGAAACTGAGACTCACAAAAGGGATACTATGATTTCCTCCTTCCCCTTGCCCACCAGTCTCCCACCAGTGTTTCCCTCAGCTGACCCAAGCCAGAAGTTACCGGTCAGGAGTTCCCCGGAAATGCAGTATTCAAAGTTCAATACCCCTGAAACAGACCAAACCAGGAGAAGGGAAAGGAGTAGATCCCAGGACAAACAGGCCCAGGACTAACATGTGCCTACTGTGTAACAGGCACAGTTGTATGCTGCTTTTCCCCCTCCTGGTATTTCCAAAGTATCGTACGAAATTTACTCGATCATTCATTTGTTTAACAAATCTTAAGTACTTGCTAGATGAATGCGATTCAAAGATACATAAAATCAACAGCTTAGTAGAGGAAGAGACAAATTCATAAATAAATAACATATGCAAAACATAAATGATATAAAGTATGTATAAAGAGTGTTACAGAAGAACAGATGAGAAAAGTTTTAATTGGGACCAGAGGAAGCAGAAGTGTGAAAAGCTATAAAGAATGTGATTTGAGCTGGGTTTCGAAAGAAGGAGATTGTCTGGAATCCAGTTAGTTAGGCATTCAGGCACAGGGAAAGCATGAATACAGTGAAAGATTTAAAGGGAGTTGTTTATCAGGTACAGTGAGTCAGCCCTTAGAGCTGGTGTACAAGGGATATGAAAGAAAATGCAAAGAGAATGGTCAATTGCCCTTCAGCCCAAGGTCACTTATGTATTTGAAGAGTATCGATTCCTAACCAGAATTAAGGACTGTTTACTCCCCAGGTTATTGAAGATGAGTTGTATCCATCTTCTTTCCGTTCTCATTGCTTGCACACACCAGCACACCTACCTCCCAGACCATAGTTTTGGCACATGTTGTGTTCCTTTGACTCAATCTTGCCTCCAGCTCTTTTCAGGTTTCAGTAGCACTGTACCCCTCCTCACTGGGCCTAGAGGTAGAACAACAGCAGCTGTTGCTAGTCCTTTGGTGCTTCACCATTCCTCACCAGTTTTCTTAACCCTGCCTGTAGCTCTGTAAAATGTGTCCCTTCATTAAATGCTCTTAAATTAAACCCTGTGAGTGTGTTCTCCATTTGTGTTTTGGATACTGGGCTACACGCTGCAGTCCCTCCTTCAGGACTGATGAATGGCTTTCTGCTTTCTTAGGAATTGCCCTTAGTCAGCGGCCCTCACGAAGGTCCTGTCTCTTTCCTGGAGCAGCCTGCATCCAGTGACTGATTGATGTGCGGGAGATGAAGGGTTTGGTCCTTTGGACCCAGCGGGGGACAGTCATAGGATTGTTTGAGACCTGTTTTGGGACTGCACTGAAGCTCATCTTCTCCCCCTGCCAGACCTGTTTCTTTGTCCACACTTGCACAAATACGGATGTCGAGAGTGCTCCCCAATAATTATCTGGAATGCTGATCTCAGCCTCAGCGTTCACTCCACAGAGAGCCCAATTTACAACACTCATTCTTAAAAAGCATGTGTGCTGCCAATTCTTGTTAAAGATTAATTGACTTCTCTTGCCTGTAGTTACCAACAAGACCCACAATGGACATAGCTTTGTTTTTGTACCTTCCCAGTTCATTTTCTTGGGGTCCCTTATGGTCTTCTCATACTTTTAGGTCCATGTGTACTCTTGAGGAAAAATGAGTGAAAAATACTAATTAAAGGTACCCAGACTACCAATTTATGCCTACCTAAGTCAAGTCAGCAAACATTTAAAAATATATCATCCAGCATTGTTGAAGTTGTTGTGGCACAGATATATTTATACTCTGCTGACGGCATTGTTAATAAAAATAACTCTTGAGAAAAATAGCGTATTATACAGCATTATGCTACTTGGCCTAACAGTCATTTTCCTGAGAATATATTCTTACACAATTAAAAGGAATAACAAAGCTATATGCACAAATTATCATCTTTGTTGACAGAAGAAGCTATTGCTCAATATCTGAAACAAAACACTAAATTTCTTACTTTTTTAAGGAAGGGAGAGTCTTGCTTTTTAGGCACAGGCCTTTCTGAGCAAAGCATGAATCTGATTTTGTAAGATTTGGGGAAGCATGAAGTTTAAGTATTTGGGTGCCTAAAACAACATGGAACTGTTTAACGATTGGTTGACCCGTGGTTGTAGAAGCATGGTTACCAGTCAGTCAGCTGATGGGCTGACTTTCAAAAGTGTGATCACTGAAGCGAAGCTGCTTTCATTTGGCTGACTTTCAGAATCCTGAGGTGTCTTTAATTGGCTGACTTTCAGAAACTTGGTTATTGAGGTGAATTGTCATTGACCAATTAAATAAGTATAAACTTGGCTGGGTTACTACTTATTACCATGGCTACTGAATAATCAGTCTTTCCCTAGAAATGTAGGAATTTTTTATTCTCAGTAGCATAGTGTGTAACAGAAATCTGGATATAATCTCAATGTCTAATAATGAAGATATAATGAAATGTTATGCTGTCAATAACTGCTATTAATATTGAAAAGCCACATAGTGAAGTGTTTACAACGTAAGGGTAGGTTAAACAAGGGATTTTAAATTGTATTTTCTTGTTGACTGGTAACTACTTTGAAAAAAAATGATGTATATGTGAAAGGATCAGCCCATGGGTAAAGAATGACATTTTTAATGTTTATGTAGGTTTGTATGGTATATACACACATACATGCAATGTTTTTCAAAAAGTCTGTACAAGAAAAGTAATCTAATAATGCAACAGATTATAGGAGTGTTTGAATTTTAAAAGAGAACATTGAAGATCAAAATGCCTCTAAGATGCAAATGAACTAATTTAGACCATACGAATGGAAAGAACATTGAACTTGGAATTAAGGTCCTAATTGGAGTCCTTAATTTGTATTACATTGTTAGTTTTCTGACCTTGGACAAACCATTTGCCCTTTCTGAGCCTCATTTGCTCATCTGAAAAGTGGGACTAGAAATTATCTACTTTGTGGAGTTAAGAGAATTAGCTGAGACTCCTTTGTGAAAATGCTTTGTAAACTGTAAAATGTTATGCAAACTCTATTATTAACTCCCTTCTTTTCACACTTAAGTATCTACACCATGGATAACTCAAAACCAAGTGCTAAAAATACGAAATAAAATAAAATCATAAATTTTTTTGAAAAATAAATGTTCTATAATATCAAGTATGTTTAGAATTGAAGCCAAGGAAGGCACATGCTGCTGCTGGAAAATATTTGTCCTTTTAATGATGTGCCAGATAACTCAGCATCTGACTGAGAATTGGCTGGGGGAGAGACAGGGACAGTCTTCCTAGAACATTCCAGCAGCCTCCTATTGGGTGGCTGCTGATATGGTGGGGGCATTTCAGAACAGACACATTGCATTAGCATATGGGCTACAATGTGCCTTTACTCAGAAGTTCCATTTCATTTGGAGTCATTGTGTTTAGTAGACATCTTCATGAAAAAGTTATAATTCTGTGCTACAGAGTACGTAACTATTGCTATGAACAACAAAGGTAGTACATATTCTTTCCTAGTGCAGAGCCTCCACTGGGTTTATAATCCTACAAAAATTCAAACTTATCCCCAAACTGAATCATGCCAAGGTTGAGTAGTTATTAATTTGGCAAACTCAAGAGTTTGAAAGTTCAGCTTTCTCCAACTTTAACAGCTAATCCATAAATTTAGAAAAAATCCTATTTGTACCATGAAGAATATGAGGAGTTTAGAATTGCTGGAACTGTAAATCTTATAATGACTTGGGGAAATTCTGTAATTTAAATCTTCATGAATTTGTTTTCCCCCTGACTGGGCAAAATCCAATATCGCTTTTGCTTATTTTTCAAATTTAGGTTCAATTTCCCTACTTAAACTAAAAAATTTAAAGATAATTCATTTGCCTTATGTTGCTTTGCATATGCTTGGAAAGACCATTCCTATGTCTGCTCGGATATGATTGTATGTGTGAATAAATGTGTTTGAGTACATGAAGTTGTATTTTTATTTTAATACAGTTGAGACCTAAACTTTTCTTACCCTGGAAACTTGAGAATTCTGAAATTAAATCAGTTGGTAAATTAGACACCATAGCAGATGCAAATATACTTAGTCTCAGTATTGCTTTTCTTCCTGTGGTCACTTGAGCATCCAAGCCGACTTAATCAGTTAACAAACTAGACATTGTGACACGTTGAAATAAAATATTTTCAGTCTCAGTGTACTTTTGTGGAGACAAAGTAATACTGACCAATTAAGGGATAATTGAAATCTGCTATAATCAGAGTTGAGAGAGGCATAGAGTCCCATGAGAGAGAGAGAGTTTAAGCTGATTTTAAAGAATTTGGATATATGGAGGAGAATGGACAAGCAAAAGAAAACTGTATGCAAACATCCTGAGGGGATATAGCATGGAATATTTGCATCTGTTTTGCAAGTAAATTGAAGGAGATCAAGTACTTGAAATAGAATCGAGCATGTAATAAGACTTCAGTAAATGTTCTTTGTGGAAGATGTTCATAAGTTTTTTACTTTTGTTGTATTGCTAAAGGTTCCCTGAGACCAGAACCTTTATTTATTTATGTATGTATGTATGTATGTATGTATGTATGTATGTAAATAATTACCAGCTGATGGAAATATATATATATTTTTATGTTAATCACCATACATCATTAGTTTTTGATGTAGTGTTCCATGATTCATTGTTTGCGTATAACACCCAGTGCTCCATGCAGAACGTGCCCTCTTTAATACCCATCACCAGGCTAACCCATTCCCCCACCCCCCTCCCCTCTAGAAACCCCAGTTTGTTTTTCAGAGTCCATAGTCTCTCATGGTTCGTCTCCCCCTCCGATTTCCCCTCCTTCATTCTTCAGGAGGGGGAGAAATATATATTCTTGTAAGGATTAGTAGTCACTTCTCCTTCCTTGGTAGTTATACTTACTACGGCTCTTATAAGGATATAGTATAATTACACTTCTTTGGTGTATCATCCTCTGTGTGTCCAAGTAAAGGAACTGGCCAATACTATCTGGTGGAGCTCATTGTTACAAAACACGCCTTCCTTGTTTCAGCAACAAAAGTCTGAATTACATAAGAAATGTCGAATAGATTACATCCCTGCAATTAATCTTAGTTATTTCATTTGTTTAATATTTCAGTGTTTTAATGGATTTAAGACTGAAATGCTTTTTCATTTAGTGAAGGTCATGACAGAATTTCCAGGGTCGAGTGTACTAATAGTTGGCATCTATGCAAATTGTTTTGAGGGATTGCATGATTACTATTAAGAAGAACATATTATTTTTACTTCTCACTGTGGAAAATGAAATAAGTGTATTTTAGAGGTAAAACAGTTGTTCTAGGAGTCAATAACAGATTGGATACAGCCTCAGATGGCCCATGATGTCATCCTTGATCTGATTATCTTCTTTATAACTGTCCTTTTCAGAAGTAAAGGTGCATTGTTAAATCTTGTCTGCAGATTTTTTATGTTTAATATCCATTCATCTAGTTGTGCTTTGATGTAAAGGAAACTGTTATAACAGTAATTCCCTTTTAAAACCTAGCAAAGCCACAGAATCATAGAATTCTAGAGCTGCAAGTGTAGCAATTGTCTTTCAGAATCCCTTTATTTTGTTTTGAGGAAACCAAGGCCTATGAAAATGTCTTACTTGCTTGAGTCCTTAGTAATTTAAACAGACTGGAACTCAGGTCTTCTGTATCAACCTTCTACAAATCAGAGATGTTCGCAATATTGATAGTAGGTATGTAATTTAAGAGCACATGACTTAAACATCTTGACAGGTGCCACCACAAATAGGTAATTATTTTAGGTTGAGTGACCTTATTTAGATAGGTCAAGATCTTGTTTTACTATGAAAGGGAATCACCAAACAAAACAAGCCTCAAAGCCTCTTTATGCCTTTCACTCAACTATTAAGTCTGGTAAGTCATGATGCCTCCAGCTTCCTAATATCGGACAGTAATTTTTAAAAGAAAATGGTCAATATTAGATATAAACCCTCTTCATTTAACCTATGTCACCAGTTAGGGAAGTGTCTTCATTGGCACCCATCCTAATCCTGGCCCATGCTTCTGTCTATGGCTAATTGTCTACGTGCTGTAGATCTCAATCCCCTTCTACGTCATCATTATCCTTTTGCCTTCAACCTCTCCCTTTGTATCAGCTCTTCCCTCTTCACAAACAGACTTATTCAAGTCCACTCCTACCCAAAACAACAATAGAAATCTTTTATTTGTCATCTGCTTTTTCTTCTCTATATATTATTCTCTTGGCTCTTTCTTCTCTATATATTATTCTCTTGGCTCTTTTTTTATATAACTAAATTTCATGAAGACATTGCCTACAGATGCTACTTCCATTTCAGTAATTCAAATGCACCCCTCAGTCAGTAGTGAGGAGTGAAATTGTAGTTAGTGGAATAAATAATACAGTGTTGCAAAGTTAATTATTTCTTGTAATAAATAACAATGAATAAAAACAACTCCCCCTAATAAATATATAAAATTAGTAACATAGATTAGGAGTTAAGTATCACACATAATTAAATATTATATTTAAAATAGACTCTTAAATGGGAGCCACCTTATAAATAAGCTACTTAATATCATTATGACAAGGTACAGAATATACCAGTCCCTTGCTTAATTAATTTGTTCTTTAAAATCCTGCTGATTAGTGAAAAGGCCTTAATGAAAAAATATTTTCATTAATTTTCAGGGAGAAAATATGATTGGTTTCATCCTATCCCATGATACTCAACAATTTTCATAAATTAAGAAAGTATCCATTGAAAACAAGCTTATGAGTAATAATAACATGATAAAAATAGTTTGTACTTAGAATGCAATGTAATGAAGGTTTATTGTACTTAAAGACAAAGAGATGAATTAATGGTGGACAATGGTTGTGCAAGGAGGGTGTGTGGGAATCATTCTTTGGAAGGAGTATTCTTTCCGTACCATTTTTTTTTTTTTTTATCAGTCTTTGGGCCTTTTTGGAATTCATGGCTACCTTTCACTCAAACTGCACTTAAAAATAAAGCTATAGTACCTTTTAAATATTTCCTGATTTACATTGAAATTTATATTGACAATATAGTGAATATATTGAATAGCTAAATAATTTTGATAGAGAAAAATAGAGAACTTATACTAACTGATTTCAAGACAGCGTGGTGTAGGGATAAACACTAAAGACCAATGGAACGTCATAGTCCAGAAATAGTCCATGCAATATATGATCAAGTAATTTTTAAACTACAGTGCTATATTAACTCAATGAGGGAAAATACAGTATTTGTAACCATTAGTGCTGGATATTTTCACATATATGTGAGAAAAAATAATCTGGACCATAATTCATGCCATATATTTAAAAAAAACCTCGAATTGGAACTTAAACATACATGTAAAATTTAAGTATATACAATTATTTTTGTTTTTGAATTCAATTTTTTATTTAAATTCTAGCTAGTTTTAACATATATGGTAAAATATATACAATTTTTAGGAGAAAACTTAAGAAAATAATCTGTGTGACCATGGGCTAAGCAAAGATTTTTTTTTTTTTAAAGAGTTTATTTATTTATTTGACAGAGAGACAGCAAGAGAGGGAACACAAGCAGGGGGAGTGGGAGAAGGAGACGCAGGCTTCCCACCGAGCAGGGAGCCCGATGCGGGGCTCGATCTCAGGACCCTGGGACCATGACCGGAGCCGAAAGCCGACGCCCAATGACTGAGCCACCCAGGCGCCCCTAAGCAAAGATTTCTTAGAACACAAAAAAACCCCACAACATAAAATAAATAAATAAATTGGAAATCATCAAACTTTTTAGCTTTGCTCTTTAAAAGACACTATTCAGAAAATAAAACTACATGCCTCAGCTTTGGAGGAAATATTTGCAAAGCATATATCTTGTATAGAATTTGTGTTTAGAATATATTAATAACTCCTACTAATCAGTAAGGAGAAAAACAACCAGATAAAGTTACAGATAAAAGATTTGGACAAATCACAAAAGAAGTTATATGAATGGAAAATGAACACATGAAAAGATGCTCAACATTATTAGTTATTAGGGAAATGTAAATCAAAGCCATAATAAGATACCAGTACTCTCCCACTAGAATGGCTAAAATAAGAAAACAAAAAACAAAATCCTGACAATAGCAAGTTTTGGCAAGGATGCAGAGCATCTGGAACTATACACTGCTATGGAGAATGCAAAATGATTTAGCCATTTTGGTAAACAACTTGGTAATTTCTTATGAAGTCATACACTTACCAAATGACTCAGCTATCCCAGTCATAGGGATTGGAAAACATGTGTTCTTACAAATATTGTATGATACTTGGATGTTCACTTCAGTTTTGATCACAATCACTAAACCCCTGAACAACCCAAATGTTTATCAACTGGTTAATGGATAAATTGTGGTGTATTCATTCCATGGAACACCACTCCGGACTAACAATAAAACTGTTCATACATACGGTAACATGGGTTAATTTCAAAGCATTATGCTGAATGAAAGACTCCATATGTGAAAGTCTGCATGCTATGTTCTTTTATTCATATTACGTTTTAGAAAAGGCAAAATTATAGTGACAAGAAGCAGATCAGTAGTGACCAGGAACTAGTTGTGGGAGAACAGATTTATTGCAAATGGGCAAGAGAGAACTCTTTGGGGTGATGGCAATACTCTATATCTTGATTGTGGTGGTGTTATAGAACTGTACACTAGTCAACTTAAAGTTTGTGACTTTTTTTTTTAAGATTTTATTTATTTATTTGACGGAGAGAGACAGCGAGAGAGGGAATACAAGCAGGGGGAGCAGGAGAGGGAGAAGCAGGCTTCCCACCGAGCAGGGAGCCCGACGGGGCTCGATCCCAGGACCGCGGGATCATGACATGAGCCGAAGGCAGACGCTTAACGACTTAGCCACTCAGGCGCCCCAGGTTTGTGACTTTTAATATACTATTTTTACTTCAGGTATGCTGATTTTTACAATGGCACTTGAACCCAAGCATTAATTTCATATAGACATTATATTTAACATAAAGGATAAGATTATAAAACTTCTAGAAGAACATGAAAATAGGACAATAGAATAGGAGAAGCTCTTTGTGTTTTTTAGGTAGGCAAAGATCTCAGACTATAAAATAAATGTAAATGAAAAAAATTGATAATTTGACTTCACCAATATTAAAAACTTCTCACAAAAAACACTTTTAATAAACTGAAAAGGCAAGTCACAAACTGGAGGAACTATATCTAGTAAAGAACTTGTATCAATATTCAGGAATGCCGACAAAAATTAATAATGAAAATACAAACAATTTGATTTAAAATGTCTAATATACTTGATCAGACACTTCATAAAAGATATGCCAAAGGCAAAATAACACACGACAAAATTCTCAGCAGTACTATTATTAGGGAAATGTAAGTTGAAACCACAATTTGATACCATTTCATACCTTGTAAAATGTCAAAAGTTAAAAAAACAAAACAAAACCTGACAATACCAAATGCTGGTAAGAATTTGCAACTACTGGAATTCTCATATATCTCTGGTTAGCATATAACATAGTAAAATCACTGGAAAACAGCTTGGCAGTTTCTTTTAAATTTAAATATTCTCTGTGATTATATTCAGAAATTTCACTCTGAAGTAATTTCTAAGAGAAATAAACATATATGAACACACAAAAACTTGTGCAAAATACTTCTAGCAATGATATTTATAATGCCCCCAAATGTTAACAACTCAATTGTCTTTCAGTAGGAGAAAGGATAAACAAATTTTGACATATTTTTAAATGGAATACTTCTCTGCAATAAAAAGAAAAAATGAACTGCTGATAGATGTGACAAAACAGATACAACTCAGTGACATTAAGCCGAACAAAAGAAACTAGACACAAGAGAACATATTATATAATTGCACGTATGTGAAGTTCATAACTACATATCCTGGTAGAAATTCTTTTTTTATTTTTTTAAAGATTTTTTTTAAAAAAATTTATTTATTTGACAGAGAGAGACACAGCGAGAGAGGGAACACAAGCAGGGGGAGTGGGAGAGGGAGAAGCAGGCTTCCCGTGGAGCAGGGACCCGACGCGGGGCTCGATCCCAGGACCCTGGGATCATGACCTGAGCCGAACGCAGATGCTTAACGACTGGGCCACCCAGGCACCCCTTCTCTGCCCCATCTATACTCTTTTATTTTTATTTCGGTCCGTGTATATCTTCAAAAGCTGTTTTTATAATTCTTCGGGAGACAGGGCCACTATTTTTTTTTTTAAGATTTTATTTATTTATTTGACAGAGAGAGAGACAGCGAGAGAGGGAACACAAGCAGGGGGAGTGGGAGAGGGAGAAGCAGGCTTCCCGCAGAGCAGGGAGCCCGACATGGGGCTTGATCCCAGGACCCTGGGATCATGACCTGAGCCGAAGGCAGATGCTTAACAACTGAGCCACCCAGGCGCCCCTGAAATTCTTTTTTTTAAAAATTTTATTTATTTATTTATTTGAGAGAGAGAGAGAGAGCAAGAGAGCACAAGTGGTGGGGGTGCAGAGGGAGAGGGAGAAGCAGACTCTTCACTGAGCAGGGAGCCCAATGTGGGGCTTGATCTCAGAACCTTGGGATCATTACCTGAGCTGAAGGCAGAACACTTAATCAACTAAGCCACTCAGGCGCCCCAGTGTGGTAGAAATTCTTTAAAAATTTTATTAGTGGCTTAATTTCTTTATTGGAATCTGAATAGATTCTTTTTTCATTTTTGAATCTATTGACTTCACTAAGATATGATCATTATGGGTCACTTTTTCCTGGACCACAGTATGTCTTTTCACTCTTCTTCAATGTTCTTTTATTTCTGGAAAATTATCTTAAATTATACCTTTAGATATTTGCCTCTTATATTATTGCTTTTCCATTTTTCATTCCTTTTTCAAAGATACTAATTATGTGTTGCATATTTTCCTTATTTTTCTAATCCCTTTAACTCTGTTCACTTCCAAATGCTTGCTTTTATATAGGTCTGTAGCCTAATATGTTTCTAGCATCATCAATTCTCCCTTTTGCTGCTTGCAATTTGGCTTTTATTTCTATGTTGATTTTACCATGTGCTTCCATTTCTTTACTAAGCTCTGCCAATTCACACATTCATGCCTTATCTTCTTTTGTTGTTTTACAATAGTCATTGCTTTGACAGGTATTTCTTGAGTCTCTACTACCATGTATTAAGTACTGTTCTCTCAACTGTGTCTCTCTTCTATGCGGTCTTACTTAATAGAAGTCCTCTTTCTCTCTCTTTCACCTTCTCTCTCTCTCTACACACACACACACACACACACACACACACACACACAATTTAATAGCAATGTGCTTGATTAAAATTTTTATAATAGTATTTTTCTGATGGTGTTCTTTGAACTAACTTCTTTCCCTCCCTCCTCCTTCCCTCCTTCCTTCTTTCTTCCTTCCTCCCTCCCTCCCTCCCTCCCTTCCTTCCTTCCTTCCTTTGCATAGATCTTGTGTTCTTTCTCTTTTGATTCACATTCACCTTTGAGTGAAGTGGGTTCTTCTTGGTCAATTATTTATTGGAGGTTTGTATGAGGATGGAGTCGGGACTTTGTTTTAGGAATAAAAGAAATTCTCCGTTATAGGGTTAGGTGATTTATTTTAGACTTTATTTCTTCGCAGCCAACCTAGACTGATTCTGCAATGTTGTTTTTATTTTGAACTGTACATAGGAATATACTCTAATCTTTTCGGTACTTAGGGACTCTACAGATATTAATTTCATCCTGCAGCCTCCTCAGACAAGCTTATAACTCTATAACTTTTTGGAGACTCTTCTTTTCAAAGCTGGCTAATGACCACTTAACTTCTGTGTTCAATAATCACTGCTCAGTCCTTATCTTGCCTGATCTTTCTGTGTCGTAAGACCATGTCTATTGTGCCTCATCTTTAAAGCTTCTTACACCCTTAGTTTCTGTCCCTATTATCTCCTTATTTTCTTCCTAATATTTTTGAGAAATCCTTTTGGTCTTATTACTGTCCTTCTTTCAAGAGCCTACTCCCTCCCTTGAAATTACTTTCTTATTGCCACAAGAATACATTTTCTAGAATGCAGAGTTGAACATTTTGATCCCCTGCTTACAATTCTTCAAAAATATTTCCTACTTCCATTCTATTTGGAATAAAGTCCATACCATTTAGCTTTATATTAAAATGTCAGCATGTTCTGTCTCTTACACATCTTCCCAGCTGTGTTTTCCACTGCCTTCGTCCTACAGATCCTATTCTTTGCAGCCATACAGACTAGCTGTAATTCACCCAACATGCCATAATGCCAAACGTCTCTGTGATGCTTCTTGTAGCTGGATTAACTTTCCAATTATTTTTCTTTGGTGAAATCTATTCATTCTTCAAAACCATGCTCTGGTACAAATCTAAGGCCCTCTTCTTTGTGCTAATCAATCCCTTCGAGGCGTTTCTTCTGTCCATAATGCGTAATGCTCCTTACTGCCCATTCAACACTACCGTGTCCTAGAACGTGACCTCTTCGGCAGCCAAACTGGTGTCCTCTGTTAGCAGTGCCCGTCAAATACTAGATCTATACCTCTCTTTTCCTTAACAATTTTTCTTTTCTTTTTTTAAATAAATGAATGATTTCTCATAAGATTTAGGCTTGAGACCATCACCTCATTTCCTATCAGGCACTTAAAAACATGACCAGATGATAAGGAACAGGAGAACTCACAGATACAAATTATGAATCAAGAGGTAGTTTTCTCTCTATTCAGTCTTAGTATAGTTTTAGATTTAATACATGCATAACAAATGATAATGGTGGTTGTTTTATTGTCATCAGGCAAAGATAAAAAATAACCACACTGCCTCAAATCATCAATAATATTTCCCTAAGAAGTGAATAGGAAGACCTGTGTAACTTTGCATTCTGTGTTTGGAGTCTGTTCACATTTTTACAAAAATTTGATCTACACTCTCATTATGTGTGTGTGCGTATTTTATATATATAATTTCTACAACACAGCCTGCAGAACAACTATTAAACTTTTTAATCTGGATTGGCTGTTGTTAGGACAATGACCCATTTATAGTGACAATCTATAAGGTATAAATAAGGCCAAAAGACTTTTTGTGACCCAGACGTTGTCACTTAGCTTTATGATGAAAGAGAGAAGTAGGTATTACTTGTTTTTCATTAATTACTGAGGGGAAGTGTTCTATATTATATTCATGGTTAGATAATGACTTACCAGTATTCGTTATTTCTTATAATCATACATAAGTGGACTATAGAGGATTTGGAATTACTGTCATTTCAGACATTATATTATTTTCTCATCTGATGATTGTCCTTTTGTGATGATTGTAATGTTTATCTTCTCAGATTCATCTTGACCCCTTGCTCAGATCCCTGGAGACTCTTTCCCCAGTGAAGCAGTTGTTATGTTCTCTTGGTAATAAGAAAATTCAGACATAAATAGCTCTAAGCAGAGTTATATAAGGTCTTGTTATTTCAGTTATGTTTTCTAAAAGGAAGGATGTTAAAAGTGGACATCTTTGTGGTAAGGTGAAAAGATAAGACTTAATGGAAATATTTTGATGAGATTGTGATTCAGCAAAATATTTAATGAGGACCCACCATGTACAAGACCCTTCCAGGCACCACTCACTATTTCATTTAGTCCTCACAATAGCCTGTGAAATGGGAGGCATTGTGCCTGTTTTTATAGATAAGAACACAGTCTCAGAGAGGTCAAGTAAATTGTTAAATGTGCCACAGAGTTGGAATCTCAACCTAGAGTTTTTTAAATTCACTTTCAGAGAGCTTTCCTTTATACAACAACTGGGTTGCACTGGATACAGCTGGTACTAGAGAACCTGCAGATGCCTATCACTGATACCAGAAATATACTGCTTCCATCATTCAAAAGCATGCGACGCTTTAACATTTTAAAATATTGATCATAGGGGCGCCTGGGTGGCTCAGTCGTTAAGCGTCTGCCTTCGGCTCAGGTCATGATCCCAGGGTCCTTGGATTGAGCCCCACATCGGGCTCCCTGCTCAGTGGGGAGCCTGCTTCTCCCTCTCCCACTCCCCCTGCTTGTGTTCCCTCTCTCGCTGTCTCTCTCTGTGTCAAATAAATAAATAAAATCTTTAAAAAAATATATTGATCATATATGATTGCAGCAATATCAGGAATAGATACGGCAAATAATCATTTTTCATTAATAGAAGCACAAGATTAGAAGGATCAAATGACTTATTAAAGATCCCATAGTCACTAATTGGGCTTTTATTGGTGGCTAAATTTCAGTGAGAGGATGTCTTGTTTTGTTTGGAATTATACTTTCCTTCCCCTTTCTGATAAAATCTTACATGTCTTACTAGAGCATGGTTTAGATTTACCTTCCCTGTGAGGTCTTTTCTGGTCTTCCTAGGCAGGCTTCTGTAACCTTCCTGTATGTGACTGCTGCACCTTGTAAATATCTCTGTAATATAATTAGTTGTATGAATGGTCCATTCCCACACTATCCTACTTAGGCTCTGCAGTCCTTGAGGACAGAAGTCATGCTTTTTCATCTGTATATTCTCAGTGCCTAGAAAGTACATGGCTCTCAGTAGTGCTCAGTGAATGGTTGTTGTATAAATGAATGCACACATGAATGCCTGAGTACATGAATATATGAATTCATAAATAGCTTGGCAATGAAGCCTTGTGTGTGTGTGTGTGTGTGTGTGTGTGTGTTAGCATGCTCTCTAATGCATAAATAAGCCTTTGCCAAAAACAATACAAACACAAAACAAAATAAAAGCCTTTAATTTAAAGGCAACACATGAAGGCATTATAGTGGAGCAAACTGAGGACCAAACCCAGATCACTGGAATTTTAGTCCCAGTTATGGCACTCACTAGGTGAATGCCAAGTCAGCTTTTAAGGGCTCTGTATTTCACCTGTAAGATGAGGAAATTGTAGATGGCAAAAGTTACAAAGATGGTACTTGAAAATTTTTGAAAAATACTGTTCTAAGGCATTTTATGGGGGTGTTATAGGGATCTTATAATGTGATAGGGTATTTTGGGGGGTATTATAGGGAGTACTGTAGTGGTTTTCAAGCTTTTCTTTTTGAGGGGTAGAACCTCTTGTCAAATAAAATCTTACAAAGAGACTTAGAATGTGAAATACATAAAAATTGAGATTTTGTGACTGCCAGCCCTTGTTGTTCTCTAATACCTTCTCCTTCTGTTCTCTCACCTCTTATATATCAGTTATATCAAGTGTTTGCTAAATTCATGAGTGAGTCCATTCTCAGGGTGAGGCCTAATTTTGCATCTTTAAAAAATAAGCAAGAGAGTTATAGTTTCTGAATATAAAGATACTTAAAGACCAGTAACAAATGTTTCCTTCTGTTCTTTTATGCCATATCAAAACAGTATTACACAGCATTCTGGTGTCACCAAATTAGTTTCAGCCTTCTGCTTGTGAGGTTTGTTTCTTTCATACGTCCTCTTAGATCTGGATCCTTGACCTTTTAGGAGGCCTGGGACAGACTGGCCCTAAATTGGGTGTCTGCTTCTAAATGGGCAATAATCATTGGCAGAATTAATATCCAATTAATTCAGTTAAATCAGCAAGTGCCATACCATTAATTCACTTGAGGTCCTGGGAAGATTCCTTACATTTCTTGGATTTTTCTCATAGGAAGTCTGTAATGATGTAGTATTTATATTTCTGAGAAAGGAGCACACAGGAGTTTTGTATGCTTACTTGCTCAAAACAATAATGAGCCGCTACACTTTGTGATTTTAGTCTTCTCAGGAAAAGAGAAAAAAAATAAATTTATGGTGAGTGTCTGGTGTCTTTGAGCCTAAAAAGAAGACTTTGATAAAAATTCTGCCTATCTCCCACATGTCCCATGAAACATGCTTGAAGAGCGTTATGCTGGTGGACAATTTTTAAAAGCCTGGGGATGTAGCACTTGTGGATGAGTATCAAGAGTCTTCTGTATTAACTTAAAAAAGTTTTAGATATTGAAGCAAAGACAGGAAAAGAAAATACTTGTGAATTCTTGCTCAAGTATAAGAGAAAACAGAGGCAAATTAGTATGCCTTTTTAGTTATGTTTTATACACATAGTCTAAGTTTTCCAGCTTAATGTAAATCTGTATGAGATTACATAAAAGAGTAGCTTTTCATAGGCTCCATATGTTCTGAGAACAATAGAATCTCTTTTTTTTGTTTCGTTATTTTAAAAATTATCTGGGTCCTATCTTGTCCTGAACTTCCACTTTTGTTCCCAATTATCCTCTGTATCATGGCCCTAACCCATCTTCATTTGCTCTTGTTCTCTGATAATAATGCTTGTTTGCCTCTGCCAAGAGGCAGTGGAGGATAATGGTTAATTGCATGAACTCTGGAGGCACAGTTCCTGGGTGTGAATCCTGTCTCTGTCCTTTGCTAGATGAGTTAGCTTGGACAAGTCATTTACCCGTTTAATGCTTCAGAATTCTTACTTGTACAATGGAGACAATGGTAGTTGTGAGAATTATGAGATAATATGTTTAGGGACTATAAAATAGTGCTTACCGCGAAGCTATTACTATTCCTATCACAGGAGTAAGAACATATATTCTATCAATATTGGTTATTTGTAAGATGATATTTGTAGTTTATCAGGCATTTTGGTTCAATCTCCTGCCCCCTCCTATCTGCTGCTTTTGGATTATCACACTTTTAGTGTTTCAGGGAGAGGCATAGAGCATATATATTTTATTCATTCAAACATTTTTTTAGTAAATATGTATTGCTTGGCACAGGGAATATAGTGACTAGCAAGATTCACTATGAGCTTCTGAGAGGTACAAAACTATGCATTTTTACAAATAAGTATATAATTATGATAAATACTGTGACTAAGAAAAAAGTGATGATGTGGTAAGACCTTGTGACAAGAAGGGTAATTCAATAAAGATTTTTCTGAAGGAAAGATATTTAAGCTGAAGGCTGAGGAATGAGTGAGCCAGGCAAAATTTCGGAAGTATTACAGTGCAGGAAAAGTCCTGAGGCAAGGAAGGCATGTTGGATAAACCCCAAATGTAATTTGGCTAAAGATAAATGAGATAAAGGGAAGAGTGATGTGGGATTAGGTGGGGAAGTAGGTGGAAGCCAACAGAAGAAGATGAGGCTGCAAAGGCAAGGAGAGCCCAGATCTATAGGGACTTGTATGACATATTAGGGTTTTGGATTATCCTAAATGTAACAGGAAGCCATGAAGAATGTAATGCAGGGAAGTAATATAAGGAATTCTGCATTTTTAAAAGATCACTTTGGAGAATAGATAGAAGGTGGGTAGAAGGGCTCCTTTCTTTGTTCCCTAGCTACAGTACCTGTAAAAGAACTGTAACCTCCTCTTTGAAGCTTGCCTTACAATTTTTGCCTGCAGAGATGACCTTCACTCATTTGGTCACCTAATGAACCTATTGTCTCTTCCGTCATAGCACTTATGACACTGTGCTGTGATCCTGACACATGCCACGGACACATTAGGTATTGTAGAATGAATAATCATTTATTCATTCCTCTGAAGATGAGACTGTGGGCACTTTAAAGTCAAGGAGACAAACCATAAGAGACTCTTAACTCTAGGAAACAAACTGAGGGTTGCTAGAGAGGAGGGGGGTAGAGGGATGGAATAACTGGGTGATGGGCATTAAGGAGAGCGTGTGATGTAATGACACTGGGTGTTATATACGACTGATGGATCACTGACCTCTACCTCTGAAACTAGTAATACACTCTATGTTAATTAATTGAATTTAAATGAAATAAAATAAATTAAAAAAATAAAGTCAAGGAGGTTATTTAGCACCTAGTTTCAGGCTGATTGGAAACTAGACCTTTAGGCAGTGGGGATGGTCTTTTTATCCTTTGTTGTGGAGAAACAATTCATCTAGTTTTTAGATATTTTTCAGAAGCAAATGATCCATATGTAGCTGTTGATTTGATGTGTCTGTGGGAGGAGGAGTTCAGGATCTTCCTACGCCGCCATCTTGTGGAAGACCATTAAGGCATTATTTATATAAGTAGAGACATGGGAATAGTTTGTCACTTTCTGTCTGTTATTGTTATTCTGTTATTGTTAGAAATTAACATTTATCCAAACAAATTGTATACTAAGAATTTTTTCTCTTCTGTCAACCTGTGTACTGATTTCAAGTTTGTATCCTATTAGTAATTTACAGAGAACACATTTTATAGTAGAAATTGATTTTGAATGGTTGTTCAGGAGACACATTTTACTCAGAGCAGCATTTAGCCTAGCTACTTTGCCGTCTGATGACTATTAAAAGAATTCCATTATCCCTTTGTTACTTATTATTCTCTCAGGCTAAGCTAATGGTTTAAGTTCATATTAATTCTTAATACTTTACAATTTTTATCTCAAAAGTCCTTGATGCTTATTGCCTAATTAAACAAACTGATTTTCTCTCCCAGAAATGCTTATATCTAAGTGTTGGGTACTTACAGTCTTAAGGAGTTTTACACAGAAAATGCCTTATTACATACACATTTTTTCTCAAATTTGTTTGCTCTCCATTTTTTTTTTTTTAAGATTTTATTTATTTATTTGACAGAGACACAGCGAGAGGGGGAACACAAGCAGGGGGAGTGGGAGAGGGAGAAGCAGGCTTCCCGCGGAGCAGGGAGCCCGAGGTGGGGCTCAATCCCAGGACCCTGGGATCATGACCTGAGCCGAAGGCAGCCAATTAATGACTGAGCCACCCAGGCGCCCCTGTTTGCTCTCCATTATTTGCATCCCACTACAACAGTTTTTAAGAGGAAGCACATTTGTCTCCTCTGTTTATCTTCCCTATAGTTAAACACAATATCAGTTGTAATTGAGTGCAGTGGTCCTAAGTTTCTGAAAGTGTGATAAGACCAGTAGCTGCAAATTCAAGAGAGGTGTTTTATACTTTATGTATTGAATTCTGGACATTTTTATGTATTTGTTGACTCTAGAGAGTTGATTTTAATAGTTTTTGTTTTCTTCCACTAGTTTACTAGAATTTCATTAGATTCATAAAGCTTATGGATAATTATAATACAACACCTGAACAAACCCCTTGACAATTGAGATGTCAAAGGTCCAGAGCTAGGTGGTGTTAACCTTAAAATTAAAAGTTTATTTATTTATTTATTTATTAAAGATTTTATTTATTTATTTGACAGAGAGAGACACAGTGAGAGAGGGAACACAAGCAGGCGGAGTCGGAGAGGGAGAAGCAGGCTTCCCGTGGAGCAGGGAGCCCGACATGGGGCTTGATCCCAGGACCCTGGGATCGTGACCTGAGCCGAAGGCAGACGCTTAATGACTGAGCCACCCAGGCACCCCAAAAGTTACTTTATCAGCAAAAATTTGGGTATAGCAGAGAATTGCAATTCAGGACATGCAAGCTATAGCAAAACGATAGGCAAGTCAAACAGAGGGAAGGAATGTTATTTTATGGAGAAGAAGGAGGAAGCTGGAAGGGGTTGTTTTGAATAGAAGTCCATTGGAGAAAATCAAGAGTTCAGGCTGATGACAGTTTCTCATTGACTAAGTTGCAGAGGTAGTCAATTTCTTATAGGAGATGCAATGCACATCTTTCCCTATTGGTACCTGTAATTAATGATTCTTTCCTGGTGATAATTCTTCTGCTGGAGTCTGTAATTGACAGTCTTCTTATTTGACATTTGAGTCATATGGTTCTCCTTTCTGTGCTCCCCTTTCTGGCCTCCCAACTCCATTTTAGTGAGGTTTCCCTTTATCAGTTTTCATAGTGGATAACTATAGTGTGGTGGTTATGGGCCTCTGAAAAGAGATACCAATTCAGACTCCTCTTTGTCCAGCATTTCTTCCCCAAATGCATACTATATTAGATGTTAGCCCAAAGCAGAAAACCCTCCCTTTCTTGAACTAGACTTTATGCTAGTTATTTTAAAAAGGTAAGACATTAATTGGTCTGGTGCAAAGGATCTTAGATATTTGTACTTTGTGAGTCAGTAAAATTTTCAAAGAATCAGAGGACTGACAGAGTTGCCAATGTTTAATTTTCTCAGTTGAGGCCACTGAGAAAAGAAAGAAGTGCTCATGCCCCATTATATTACCATCATTTCATGGAAGGAAATTCTAACATCTGAAAGAATGATGAGTAGGACTTTTCCTGTTAAGCTACAAATGGCAACTTTAATCCAGAACAGAGGATTAAAGCCATCAAAATATCTGTATGGAGAGCTGTATACAAAAGTGGTCAGGCAACTCCTTGTGAGAGTAGCAGATGGGTTCTGATACCGACCATTACTCCAGCAACCTTCCAATGCCCATATAATCACTCTGGGTGGGGAGAGGATGGATGTGGAGAGGTTTGGGAGAAGGGAGTTATTGGCCTACTGGAGATGGAAAACCACTTGTAGAGATCAGGGGTATCTTTCACAAAAAGAAGGTTAGCTTCTATATCCCTTAGATTCTAGTTAGGAAAGCAAAAGGGATTTAATACAAGAAATTGATTATGCAAGTGTTGAATGATGAAAGTGAAAAGAGGTCAGCCAGGTAACCCAAAGAATAGTGAAAGTGGCTTCCATTCCTGGGGAAGTGGGGGAGATGGTGTTATGAGATCTAGGCATGTATAAGAGGGCTTACTACCATAGGAGCTGGAACCACCAAAGGGTCGCTCTGAAGCTAGTGAGCAGACATTTGATGGGGGTATTGTGTGGGTGGTTCTGAATCTGCCAGAAGGGAGTGCCAATGTTGTCTCTACTCTTGGATGGAGGAAGAGAGTCCCTTTTCTCCAATTCTCTTCCAGCTTCCTACTAGTGATTCCCATTGTCAGCACCTAAAAGAAGCTAGCTAGGAAGAGAAGCTGTAAATGTAGTTTGCAAAGTCTCTGCCCCAGCATCACAGAACAGGTTTAGAATGATTAGCTTGGGGCTGAAAGTTATTAATAAGTAACTGACATAGTATCTCATTTCTCCATTGATCACTTATACAGAATACTTTTTGATCTGCTCTTTGTGACTTCTTGAGCAAGGGAGAAAGAGAAATGGAGAGAGCTAGCAGGGCAGAGGGAAGAGATAGCGGCAAACACCCTATACTCTCACCACTTGGTGTGACAAGGATTTTGGAGCTTATTCTGGATCAAGTGCATTGTGGCCTGAGCCATCTTATCAGTACTTCAATCAAGAGAGCAGACTATTGCACAAAGGGGTCTTATCAGCAAGAGTTTCAATGGGAATCAATGGGGATGGGAGCTGAGGAGACTAGAACGTTTATTTTCGCAATGGGAAAACTCCTACTTACCCCTGAGAATGAACATTTGGACACCCCTTAGAGAGGGCATCAATATGTAGTGCCTTTTGTTGGAAAAGCAGTGGCACTCAATAGAGCCGCAATTAAATTCCCAGTTAAGTAAAAAGACTTTTGCTCCTCTTCATTAATTCTTCCTCTCTGCTGCAATGTGGAAAGAACTAGAACCTGAAGAGAAGGGAGGGAAGAGGAATAAACGAGTAGACTATTCCTTCTTTCCACTCCAAGTCCTAAACACTGGTCACTGAGTGGTCCCACAGAGCCTGGCCATTGAGCTAGGAAAAGAGAAGGAGATGTGATTTAAAGCAGTTATAAGCTGCAGTAATGGACTCAGCCTGAACTGTTGTTAAGGAAGAGAAAATGGATTTGACATTGCAGATGGAAATCAGTTACTGGAGAAAAATTAAAACTATTACATACTGAGTTCAGATTGTTCAGTAAATCAATTACACAGAAATCAAAATCAAACTTTTTGGACATCATCTCAGAATAAAGGGCAATCTTTAAATGGGAAAAAAAAGCTATCTTAAAAACTCAAAAATATTACCCTTATTTTTCTCCTTTTGTCATGGTTTGGTCTAGCATGTATCCATGATGTAGGATTTTAGAATGTTTATTATTAGTCATTGAAATTTTTATCAGTCAGGGATTACTAGTATTGATAGCTATAACCTGTCAAAAGAGAAATTCATACTAGTGCTACTGCAACCAGAATCCTCTCCCTCATTTTAGCTTTTAAATCTCTGTGGAGAAAGGAGAAAGAAGGGAAGGTGAAATTAATGAAGAACTGTAGTCTTTGAACGTAAGAGAATGTTATAAAAGAGTAACATACGCTTAAAAGCATCATTTAGGTAGTGAAATATAAAACCATAGGAAAACTATTAAAATATACCAGAAATGGAATTTATAGTCATCATACTTACTCATCACCTTAGAAATTCTTAGAAATATTTTGTTTTAATGAAACATATGGTGTTCTGTGTATTGAGAAGCAGATTTTGCTAATGGAAGGATAATCTCAAATTAAGAGAACTTGATCTCTTCTCTTGTCTCCATTTGCCTTAAATTTGAGGCACTTAAGAACTTCAGTATCTTTTAAAAAGTATTTCTTTTTGTCCTTACATGATTAGGGAGCACGGTTCCAGAAAACTGATCAACTTAACTTGTATTTCCAACATCAGAAAATGAAGTAAAAATCACTTCATTCACTACTACCTTGAAAAGATGTGAATAAGACCCAATCAGCTGTACAGTGATAGGTTGAGAGGCTTGGCTTTAGAACCAGAATGCTCTGGTCTGAACCAGCAGAGAGTGTGACTTTGGGCATATTTCATTACTCTTCTAAGACTTGATTTCCTCACCTGTCATTATTATTGTTCCCACCTCCTTTGGTTGGCTGCTCTTATGAGACGTATTTGAAATCACATACGTATAGTGCTTAAACTGGCAAAACTTCTCAATTTATGTTAGCCTCAATGAAAGGCAACTGGCACTAACAATCAGCAATAGAATGGTTTGTAAAACCCCTATTCCCCAATATATATATGACATGATATTATATATATCATAATATAATATGTAATGTGTTAAATTATATATTGCTATATAATAATAGTATAATACTGTAAATTAATGTAATATTAACATATTATAAACTTTCTCAGAATTCCCAAATAAAATCACTATTGCCATCATAGAGTGATGACATAAAACTATTTCTGCCTTACAAAAGCAACTTGAGATAATGACGGCTGACTTTCTTTTCTAAAAACCATAAAACCATTTTAGAACTCCAACTACATTTACTCATTCATTCCTTGAGCAATTATTTATTGAGAGCTTGCTTTGTGTCTGTCACTATACACTGTACTAGGCACTGAGGGGGGGGATACTTTGAAATTGCCATCGGCTTTGTAAAGTTTTCGGGTCACATCTGTTATCAGTCAGGGTCCCAGCAGGAAATAGGTTGCACACTCAAAGGGGTGAAAGAGAGGTACTATTTAATGGAGGTACTATTTACAAAAGTTGTGGGCAGGGTTGAGGTTAAGCAGAAAGGCGTGATGAAGCACCACAAGACTAGCCACAGTCCTATGTCTGAAGGGTCAAGTGGAGACACTAGTTAATGGAACCTAGGGACTTTCAAAGATAGGTGCCTACAGAGCTGTGGACCTAGAGTAGAAGACTTTAGCCATTGCTACACCATGGCCAACAGAGAGGGACCTCTCTTTCCTCTTGCCTTCCAGTCTACTGCCTCTGTTTCCCATTGACTGAACACACCCAGGAACCAGAGGGGTAGAGAGCCCGTGGACTATGCCCAGGATAGAAAAGGTGTAGGGGTGGATCTTGATTGGAAAATGAGGAATATCCAGAAAATATCTCTCCTCTCTTTTTTTTCCTTGTTTTATATAACAGATGTTGTGTTTTATTTCTGAATATAAAGTAAAAATATTTTTAATATATAACATTTGGAAAACTGCCTTGTAAGTTGAGATCCTGCTTTTTCCTAGCCAGGACATGCTCTCAGTTAAAGGCATATAAATTTATCCAGTAAGCTCTCACACTCAAAGTGTCATAAAAAAGAAGTTTATTTCCATGGCTTAGACCTCTTAAAAGTACTCTTGCTTGCCAGAAGACCTACTGATGTTACCCGGGAACATTTTATCTTTCTGCCAGTCATAAATTTCCTTAGCATAGCATCTTTCTGCATGTATCACACCCTTCATGTATTAAGTTCCATTCCATATTTTTGCATACCACATTGTTCATCATTATCTCCACTAAACAAATCTTACTTATTATTTAAGGCTACAAAGAAACCTCATTTCCTTCTCAACCTCATTTCCTTCTGAAACACAGCACAACTACTTTATTTCAAAATAAAGAAGAGTTTATCTACACATAGGATTTTAGCATTTAATTATATTCTTTGATTTACTAAATTTACAAATATTTTTGAGAAGCTACTATCTACCAAGTACATATTTAGTATGTGTAAGTTTTTCCTTCCACATTAGACCTAAAATTCTCAAGGGCCAGATTTGCTTTGAGCTTCATTTTTTAAAATAAATTTTTTGTATTTGAGTATAGTTGACACACAATATGATATTATTTTCAGGTGTACAACACAGTGATTCAACTTCTGTATATGTTATACTCTCTCATTTCAAGTATAGCTACCATCTGTCACCATATAATGCTATTATAATATCATTGACTATATTCTCAATGCTGTGCCTTTTAATCCCATAACTTACTCATTCCATAACTGAAATCCTATATCGCCCACTCCCCTTCACCCATTTTGCCCACCACTCCTGCACCCTCCTTCCCTCTGACAACCATTGGTTTGTTCTCTGCATTTATAGATCTGATTTTGCTTTTTGTTTGTTTGTTTAATCATTTGTCTTGTTTTTTAGATTCTACATATGAGTGAAATCATATGGCATTTGTCTTTCTCAGTCTGACTTACTTCACTTAGCATCATACCCTTCAGGTCTACCCATGTTGTCATAAATGGAAAGATCTCACCCCCTTTTTAATCACTGCATAATATTCCATTGTCGATGTGTACCACATGTTCCTTATCCATTTGTCTATGGGTGGACTCAGTGTTTATTGCAGCATTATTTACAATAGCCAAGATATGAAAGCAACCTAAGTATGCATTGAGCTTCATTTGGATCCCATCATACTTTGTGTTAGTCTGAGAAGGTATAGTTAAGGTCTTTATTTCTACTGGGGAAACTTGATCATTGTCCCTCCCTGCTGAAGATAGCTTAAGATTTCTATTCCAGTTGCAGTGTTTTATCCTATTTTTAAGTGCAATCCTACCGAGCAAAATCGATGCAAGATAAAAAGTAAATTTTGCCTCATAGATTTTTCCTACTAATTTAGTATGTGAAGCCATTTATTAGAGATCACTTTGATGTTCTTATTTTTTTCCCAGACCCACGCTCTATTAATTATGATTTTTTGAAATTGACTGCAAATAACATTTGCATTGTGATAGTCCTTTTTCCTTCCTTCCTTCCTTCCTTCCTTCCTTCCTTCCTTCCTTCCTTCCTTCCTTCCTTCCTTCCTTCCTTCCTTCCTTCTTGAGAGAGATAGAGAGAGAGCAAGAGTGTGAGTGGCGGCAGAGGGAGAGTGAGAGAATCTCAAGCAGGCTTCACGCTCAGCGTGGAGCCTAATGTGGGGCTTGATCTCATGACCCTGAGACCATGACCTGAGTCAAAATTAACAATTGGACACTTAACTAACTGAGCCATCCAGCTTCCCCACATCTTGATAGTACCGATGCTAAATTTACCTGTTACTTGTGTTTGCACCATGATGTGACATAATGCTGCATGTATTTTATTAACTGTGCAAATTCATTTGGCACTCTCCAAGTAGATATTTAAGAGACCACATAATTTATCATCTAGCTATGGCCTAACACTTAAGTCCTAGCCTGTCACTGTTCTTAGTTTCTTCACCCAAATAAGTAGATATCATTTACCTCACAAAAAGATGGCCCATCAAATATATGGCACACTAAGTTTTGTAGAAATAAAATAACTTAAAAAATAAGTTAATATTCTTATGTATTTTATGGGTCCTTATTTTATGTGTATATATAAAATACACATGTAAATATATTATATATAATATATATTATAACATAATATATAATAATATATAATAAAATATATAAAATATATATGAAATCAGTTTTTGGCTTATAAAATAATACATCACAAAAAATTTAGAAAATATGGAAAAGAAAGAAAAACCTCTTATAGAACCCTTACATGATGTCCACTGTTACCATTTACACAGCTTCTTTAGTATTTTTCCATGCTTTTATTTTACAGAATTATAATCATTGGGTATATCTAATTGTGTATCCTGAATGTAAAACTTAAATTTTGAATCCTGCTTTTTTTTAAAAAAAAAAAACTTAGCGTAAACTTTGTTTTTTTCAGATTCTACCTTATAGAAGCCTTCAAGATTGAAGATCCCTATGTGATAAAATACTATTTGTCTATTTTTGTTAGGTGTCAAGGAACCTTTGAGTAAAAGCTCTAAAATTCTGGCTACTCCTGTTTGGTCAGCATTAGAAAAGTTCAATCATTCCTTGGTGTATGCTGAGGAAATGCATTTCCTGGGCATATTGAATCAAACTCCTGAAAAACCTATGGGATTCTCTCCCCAGAACACTTTACAAAGGCGAAGTTTCTCCCTCCCCCACTCTCTTACCCACTCTGTCAGTTCTGCTGCCAACTCCTGCATAATATAGTCAAATTATGTGTTAGAAATTCAACCCTGGTTTCCTGGGTGATGGTACAATGCCACTACTTAGTATTCCTAGTCACATAGCTACAATTCCATCACGCTCTTAATCTATATATATCTTCATGTTCAGAGAAGCAGACTTTTCAAATCAGGCATGTATTAAGAGTTTAAATGTACAGAGTGAGAAAACATAGGAGCTTCTTAAGTTCAGCCATGATGCAGGACATTTTTTTACCAAGATTTTGAGAAACGACCATATGGACTAATGAGTCTTGGATTCAGGGATTTCTATAGGATATCTTTTCCAGTTCAATTCTGCAAACAGAATTCTTTATATTCTCTTGTAGACTACTGGATGCCTAAACTTGAAATTTGGGCCTTTTTTTAAAGGCCTGGGTTTTCAAAACGAGATTAGTTTTTCTCTGGAGTTGCACAACCAGGGTGCACCCTTAAATTTTGGTAACGTTATTGAGGTTCTTTATTTCTGAAGTGGCTTCCAATGATCTACACAAAACAAATGTCATGAATTGCAGCATTTCTTCTTCAAAATGGCCAGGTTTGTGTGATTTAGACCAGGGAATTCTAGCTCTTTCTAATTAAAATTTTCTGTGATAAATATTTGCCTATGTGCTTATACATATAAGAGATTTAAACTGATGGTAAAATTGAAATTAGGTTTTTCCGGTGATGTCTATTTTCTGTATTGGTTTGTTTTTCTTTTTCTTTTTTTGACCGTAATATCAAAGACTTGTGTTCCTTAAATTCTAAATCCGCCATGTTTTAACTGTTACCTTGGTCCAGTTATTTTTATGATCATTTGTTCCCTCATTAGGAAAAAAAAAATGAAAATAATCTCAGAGACTGTTATGGGGATTAAATGAAATATTGTAGGAGAAAGTATAAAGCCCTTCACAAATATGTATTATTTCTATATTCTTAATGATAATGGATTATTTGGGAGCCTAAGTGTTACCCTCTTTTCTTTTCTCTCCTCCTGAGTAACTTTGCACTGATTTCTTGGATTTTTTAATTTAGTGAACCTCTTTTCTCACATATCAGATTGAATGGACTTGGGAAATTGTGATATTTACTTATACATGTACATTGCATACATTCAAATGTTAGTTTGGAGAATACAAAGAAGCCATGTATTTGTATTCAACTAAGGATACTGAGCTCTTTTTTGTGTATGTGTCTCTTTTTTTTCTCCTATAGGTCTTAAAAATTGTTAGCAAAACTGCTGAACAACAGACATCCTATATCTCCTATATTTTTCACCTCTACAATGAAGAAAAGCAGGAGTGTTATGGCAGTAGCGGCTGATGATGTAAGTTCCAAAAATCAGAGTAGCTTGATTCTACCTGCTTTTTGTCTGCTCAATGAAGAAGTTGCTCCATAATTTTATCCAAAGAGTGGGCAAGGTTGTTTAACATCAGCACTTTATCACTAGTTGTTTCTGTGACCCAGGCATTGCCAGCACCTGGACCCAGAATTCTGCGAGGTAGACAGCAGGAACACTGCTCTCTCTGCAGCCTTGAGATGGGCTCAGGTTGAGGTTTAGGGTCTCATTCACAAAACCCCCAATTTCTGATGGATGCCCGCCTTCTAGCTCTTAGAAACTCCTCTTTCTACATTGCCTGCCTTATCAGTTCCCTGATTACTTTCTTCCCTGTCTTTACCCAGGTACAGCTAATCCTTGAGAGTCACCTCGTACAGTGGGGTCTTTGACAACTGCTTGTAAGAAGCGTGTGATGTACACATCCTCTAGGTCTTGGCTACTCAAGTGTGATCCTCAGAATAGCAGCATTAGCATTGCCTAGAAAATGCAGAATCTTAGGCTACATCTTAGATCAAAAAACCAGACTGTATTTTAACAAGATCCCAGAGTGGCTAGATACATGCATTCTTTTAGAAGCCCTGTGCCAGGTCATCTGAAGAAGTCTGTAAACTCACCATCTCATAACTTTGCATCTTGGGCAGCTGAGATTAATTATCTCCTTTGCTTTCAATTGACCAGTCCCCTATTAGTGTGTCTTTAATTGTCCAGTTTTTACTCAGTTTCTGTTTGTAATTGAGCTAGAAATTATATGCCACCAATCTGATGTGCAGAAGGAAGGGAGGGAGGGGGGGAAAAGTAGTAATTTTCCTTGCTTTCTGTAATAACTCATCTTGTTGTTAAGCTCCTGGTTCAACAGAAGGGGAGGGGCTGGGAGGAACTTGAACTTGCCAGTTTATGTAAAATTCTGTCTTTGGGTAAATGGTCTATCTTTCAGGATTTCTCCCAGTTCTTACTCCTTCCCTTTAATCACATGGCATTGGGCAAAGGGACTTAACATTAATTAACATTATAGTAATAGATGTGTGGTATTGTCCTTATCTTGTATTGTCCCCTTTCCACTAGCATCTACTGTTGTTCAGTGGAGGAACCACTCATTTCCCCAGGTCTTTTGTTGTCAAGTCTCTGTCCTTGGTCCAGTGCTGCTTAGGCATGATGTGTATCAGGTGATGTGTATATCAGGTGATGATTACTCTCACTGTGAGCAGTGCACCTTCTTAGTGCACTTAGTGTGAGTTTGACCTGCCCCTTCACTGTCTGGATTCTTCACCTAACCTTTCAGTGGGGGCGTCTGGTTGCTTAAAAGCTTTGCTTTCTGTCTAGCCCTTACCTTCGGTCTGCTCACCCCACAGACTTCTGGTCCCTTTGCCTCATGTTGAAGCAAATCTCTTAGCAGGCAAGCTGAGGCTAATTCTCAGCTACTTTCTGTGTCCCTGTAGGTACTTGTGGGAACTTCTTGGAGCGACAAGTCCAGAGGGAGACTTAGCTATGCTGTGAGGCTCTCACCCTCCAAAACACACCCCTTTGCCATTGCCATTTCTACTCTTGATTAGTGTTCTAGTCTCATCACATGTGACAAGATTTCCTTTCTTTATTTCTCCCTTCTCTGCTCCCTGACCACAAGGGAACTTCCCTTATCTCATATTCTAAGTTCTCAGTACCCACTGTAAAAAACGATGTTCATATTTCCATGCTCTGCTCTGGACATCTAAAGGGAAACTTCTGGAATTTATTTCACCTGTTTCTTTTTTAGTTTTTTAATGTGGCTATTAGAAAATTTAAAACTTCATTTAGTACATTTGGATCCCATTTGTGGCTTGCACTTTATTTCTAGTGGAGAGTGATGACCTGGAACTTTTGCCAATGCACCTTGACTCTTTGAGAACAGTGTGAAAGCTCATACTTATTGTTACACACAGTATCTCCTCCCTCACAACAAGAGCAACTTAGCAGATTTTACATTTTATATGCCACACTCTGAAGTAAGTCTTCACCCTTAAGTCAGGAGGATTTTATCATATTTCTATTTATTTTAATTCAGCATTTATTTAATGATTTAAATATTCACTTAATATTAATTTAGCACTTGTTATCTTCCAAACACTGATTAGGTTCTAGAGAGTCAATAAATAGTGTTCATGTCCCTTTGAAGCTTATATTCCAGAGAGGAGGGGAAAAAATCCATAGATAGATTATTAAAAAATCCTAAGTATGATAAGGGCTGTACAGAAAAATGAAGTTGGTCAGCGGGTAAAGATCGCTTGGATGGTGAGAATAGAGTGTTTATGGAGGGATAATGTGAGGAGATGACATACAGACAGAGAGGACATATGGGCAATGAGGGAGTGAGGCCTCTGAAGAGGGAAGAGCATTTCTTTTTCTTTCTTTCTTTCTTTCTTTCTTTCTTTCTTTCTTTCTTTCTTTCTTTCTTTCTTTCTTTCTTTGAGAGAGCATTTCTGGTAAAAGGAACGACATATGCAAAGGCTTTTACCACATGTAAGACACTATGTTTAGCTTTGTCAGAATAAGCAAATGAATAACTGTGACTACTGTGTTTGCATACAGTTATTTGCAGTACACAAATACCTTTAATAGGAGACTTAATATGATGAGTGACATAGGAACAGTATACATTAAGTACTTTGCATTTGGGAACTAAGTCCCAGAAGTGAGGGACAAATTCAGCACTATTCAGGTAATGAGCACAAGCAATTAATTATGACTCTAGGGATTACAGAGTAATTTACAGAGGTGGGAATTACTGGTTTGGGGAGGAGTTGAAAGGGGAAAATGGCTAAAGAGAGTAGGCAAGAAGAACCAGGGAATATGTGTGTGGGTGACACACACACACACATGCACACACACACACATACACACACACACAGAAAGAGGGAGGGGCTGATTTTATACATAAAATATATTATTTACCTCTGGGCAACTACTCATAATTGATGGTGATTGCCTATGATAAAACTGTGTTTTTCAAAAACAACATTACTTTTGTTATTGTCTCATGGAGCATCGTGACATTTAGTCTTCACAGAGTCCCTAAGTGTCACTTGATGCTTCCCATAATTTCCATTTCCGGTTTTATAAGGTTTGAAAAGCTCTGACCTATGGTCCAGATTGAATTGTACCCAAGCACACTAGAAGTCCTTGGAAATACCCAATCTCATTTCCTCACCAGGAGTTTAATCAGAATTCAAAAATTGGAGCAAGCTCCAAAAATGACTGGGACAGACTTAACAAAGGGAAAATAAAGCAAGAGCAACACCAACAAAGTCGTAACTACTCAGCCCCTGATACGCCTCAACTGTGCATTTCAGTGGTCCTAAATGAGTCAGTTTTGATACGGGGCTAGGACTGAGTCCCTCTGGCATCCCCTTCCCTTCCTCCCTTCAGACTTTTCCCGTTTAGGTGCAGGGTTTCGCACCAGCTTCTCCTTTGTGATAACCTTTTGGAATTATATTGGCAAAAATATCAATTTTTAAACAAACAGTTATCAAGGAGCATGAGGATAATCCCAAACTGGGTTATATCCCTTGGGATTATAGAGATATAGGGTGAATCTGGGGCAGTATGATACATTTTAAAATTCGTGATTTCCAGAAGTAACATTCAGATTAATGTTCCTTTTCCCCAAATCTTTGATCTGGTGAGTGGTGTAGTCAGCCAGAATCATGCTAGTTAAAATAGGAATATAAGTCTAAGATCTCAAATTCGGTAATTGAGAATTGACTGAATTACGTTGTTCCCTTGAGGATGTTAGCAATTTGGGGGGGGGGGGGAGAGTGCTATATAGATTATGAGTATGAGTGAGAGAGTTTGAGGTAATTATGAATAACTCTAGATGGGCTAATGAGTGTGAAACAATATTAATGTTCCCAGTGTTTAACTTAATTTCTAAAAAGCCACTCCATTATGTTCTTTTGTGGCAATACATTTTCAAGGAGTCTTTTAAAATGAATTCTTTTAATTCAAAGAATGACTTCAAATTTGTAAATTCAAGCCTCTTGGCAAGTCAGTGTGGGAGATATTTTTTGGCAGGTGTGACTTTGTTACTTTTCAAATAGCAAATACCAAATAAGCACCCATTTAGTTCATTTACTACAATTAAACCTAGTTGATAATACTTCCTTTTTCTAAAAGAGAAAAATATCCAAAAACCTTATTAAGGAGACTATAGTGGTTGGTGGTTTAACTAAATATCCTTATTTCTGTTGTCTGGTACAAAGTCTCTTGCATAGCTCAGGTGAAATATATACTCATGACTTGCTTTCCAGATAACCAGTACTTTCTTTACATGAATATTTGGAAGTAGTCTGACTTACAGTCATGAGTTCTGCTCTTAGTTTGTTTTTGAATCTCTTCAAGAATACTTTGTGTATTCTGTTTCATTAACTTGTCTTTATGTCTTTTGAGAAAAAACTTCTATATACAAGCTTTCCCCTCAGCTTCTTATTTGTAAAACACACACACACACACGCACACACACACACTGACTACACTAAGTGCTAGGCTTACAATGGATTTAAAATAATAGCCAGTTAGTAAATAATGAAACACTGGACACATTCCAGAATATTTTAAACTCTGGAAAACTACAGATTGTTTTGTCTTCTTGTTATTGAATTGTGGTCCTACTAAATTTCAAATAAATGGTATTCTTGTCAAGGACAAGAAAATGTGATGATATCCCATTTCAGGTAGGAAGAGTGGGGCCCCTGCAAATTGTCAGGCCTATTCATGCCCAAATTGCCTTCCTCAAAATGTGGTCTTGTGTCAGATAAGCATAAATCACTAGAATATTGGTTTCTGTGAGCATAGATACTGTGCTTCCTTTTGCTGTTGTATCCTTCTTGAGTAGCACAGTGCAAAACTGTAATAGGTGTGCAACAAATATTTGTTGCACGAACCCAGCTAGACCCTGAAACTTGAGTTAATTCTTCTTGTATGAACGAGGATAGGGATGGGTGGAGTGGGAGATAGAGAACTTCTGTTTGTTTAAACCTTTGGAGGTCTATTCCCAGGTTCTCCTAAGTCTTTTCTGAAAGACTAGCAGGAAGGACCAGTCTTTTTAGGGCCACAGAGTGAATTTCAGGTGAGACACCTTGGCCCGGTGATAGGACTTCCATTATTCCATGTTAAGATAAGAGGAGAGAGCGACAGTTCTATCTTTTGAACTCCGCGTTGCTCTCCATGGGTATTTGCTGTGTTATGACGTTTTCTGTCTTTGAGCCTGTATGAATGGTGCACAGGCAGTGGCTCATTTGGGGCTCTCACTCCCAACAGTACCAGGAACCACAGTCACTAAGAGATCTAGGAAAAATGAATAACTCTTATCAGTGGTTATAGTACAATGTCTTTATCTTCTCACAACTATTTCATTCATGTCAGCATTAGGGGATGCACTGAACACATGAAGTTCTGTTCAGGGTTGGATAAAGTATGCTCTTCTTTTTCTGAGCTCTTACATAATTTTACCAAAAAAAAAAAAAAGAGAGAGAAAGAAAAGAAAGAAAGAAAAAGAAACTCTGAGTAGATCTTTTATGGGAACAGAGATAGTCAGTTATTCATAATTATCAACATCTTTCTGTCCTAAGATAGAAAGTATTTTTACTTTAAAACACTAAACAAGAAAGTATATGCCTTAGCTAATGTAGTTCTCCCCCATGTTGCAGAATGATAACATTGATTTCCAAAATATATGTTCAATTACAAGCTTTCATTTTAGCAAGTTAAAAAAAAAAAACAAAGAGAAAGAAGGGGAAAAAAAGAAAGAAAAATTTACGAAAGAGAAAGAAGATAGGAAGCCCTCTAACCCACATGCTATAACTGGTAACCTGTAACGGGGACCCTAAAAATCACCAAGAATTCCAAAAGTTGAGAATTAGCTACCCCGCCCACTTCTTGTTTTCTCTCAAGGCTTTGCCGTCAATGTTAGATTCTGATTGTGAGATCATGAGTCAGGACTTTATGACGGATGACTTGATCATTTGGATTCTTATTTCACTCTACTGTACATCATTTTAAACATTTGAATCTCATTCTCCTTTTCTTCTCTTTTCTTTCCCTGTGGTTCCTCCAGAATGTTAAAGATTATTTGGAATGTAGCTTGAGTAAATCCTACAGTTCTTCTAGTAACACACTTGGGATTGACCTCTGGAGAGGGAGAAGGTGTTGCTCAGGAAACTTACAGTTACCACCACTGTCCCAAAGACAGAGTGAGACAGCAAGGACTCCTGAGGGAGATGGCATTTCCAGACCAACCACACTGCCTTTGAGGACACTTCCCAGCATTGCTATCACAACTGTAAGCCAGGAGTGGTGAGTAGTTTTACAATTAAATGTCAGTTCTAAGTTTTACTTTCTGATTATTCCAACATAATTTCCTGTTACTAAAATGTTTGTTATTTGTGGAATAACTAAGGCTATTGACATTTTGAGAATTTGTTTTCCTTTGGGTAGCAAGAGGAGGCCTTTTACACAGTAGAGATATTTTCAGCCTGTTAAGATTGGAAGGAGCCTATTGAGGGAGGAATGAGATACATTTTTATTAATGTCAAGCAAGGGAAAACAAAATTACTGCCTGTGATCTGTTTTTTTTTTTTTTAAGTAACTATTCAGTGAGCATCAATATGTTTCCATTTAGAAAAGCACAATCCTATGAGAGTACCTAAAGGAATTATACATGTATATATGACAGGAGATATTCTTATTGCTCTGCTCTACATATAATTATTCCTAGCTTCTTCTTATTACAATACCACTTTACTAATCTCAGTTTATGATTATGTATGAAATAAAACACTTCATTATAAGTCAAAAGAGGAATGAAAATTATACTGTGAGGGATGGTTGGACTGTTTTGCAGGGTCTATACTTGTAAAAAGAGGCTATTTTAATCCAGGGTTGAGAAGTTAATCAAGTACATATAATTTTATAACTGTGGTTAAAATTGTGCCGTGATGCTGCTTCAAATGTTTGTTTTATCATATATTTAATAATCAGCATTTTCTTTTTTCTTTTTTTTCTCTATGTAATTTTCAAATATTTTCCACAAATGGCCTGCTTACATAACATGGAGTTTTATCATTAAAATGAAAAATATTTTCTCTCTATTTATATAATTTTAAATTATAAAACTATGGTACACTTTTTGTTTAAATCATTTATTAAGGAGAAGGACTAAACATAGTCAGTCATTAAAATCTGATTTTTATGGTGTGCCATATACACTTGGTACATGCTGAGCTCTGCAGTGCTGATGAGTAGCCCAATATATACCCATTGAATAATGCAGGGCACTTGTTGGTGGTTATCAAATCCACTCAGAATTAGATCACTGAGATGCTAGCTATTCTAGTTATTGGCATGAAATGGTTCATCAGACAGTCTGGGTGTGATACAGAAGCATGGTAACACATTGTAGGGAGAATGGGTTAAAAACTTGAGAAGCACTGACTTACCATCTTCGGTTGAGCTGAATTCACATCAGAATAGTCATAGCCAATCACTGAGAACTAAAATGGGCACATCACTCCCAGATCGCTTACTCAATTGCATAGCTTCTGTAATTAGTCTTGGTTATGCTTCTGCAGAATTGCAGATTTGCAATTGTAAAGAATTCCACAGATTTATTTTTCAGCAAGCTGGATACTGAAATGCTTTCGTACCAGTTGGTGAATGTATGTTTTCCTGAGTTCTCTGATGGCCCCTTGTACCATCCCAGACTCTTTCCCAGAAGTAAATTGCTCACAGTCCAGCAACTAAAGAGGTGATGACTGGCACAGCGGGGGTCTGGTTTTGGCAGGTGTTGATGATATACTTTTTAGAATAACAATCTGGATAAAATGTACCTTGCAAATTTTGAGTTTATTTAACTCAAGGACGTCTTGAGAGTTGTGGAATTGTCCTCCCCATAGAAGTATCCAATCCCGACCGACATTTGGGATAAGCTTGTCTATCTCTCTCAGTTGAGGGTATTAATCTGTACAGAGACAGTAATAACACTCACCTCATAGGCTATTGTGAGGGTTAAATATCATAATCTCTATAAGGTACCTATCTTAGTAAAAAGCACATGTTAGGTTATCAACAAATGTTAGTTTCTCTCCTCTTGAACATTATCCAGTAAAGCCTTTTGAAAACTAGAAACCATGTCTCAAGTATCAGTGCCCTCATGCTGGGTGTCCATAGTTCAGATTGAAGTGGAGGATTTAGCCATTATCCAGAGAGTTTATGTTGTGCAATTGGTAATACTACAGGTTAGTAATTCATTCATAGCATGTCTTTCATTTCAATTACCTGGATACTTTTTAATATAGGAGAGAGTATCAGTCATTGACTCTAAATTTATTTTTAAATATAAGTAACTAAAAGCATTTCTATATATTCCTTAAAAATGTTGTCACCAGAGTATTGATAGTTGCAGACTGATAGAATCTCTGGCTGAGGAATCTGACTGAAAGACATTTGATTAGAAGTGAGGAAGTAGAGCTCCAACTATCATTATTGCCATCAACTTGATGCAAGTTCACAGATGTAAAGGATACAGCCTATGACCATATGTGAGAAAAAATTATACTGACCACTTAGAGTACTGAGAATATGGAATCAACCTCCACGTCTAAACTGGGGGTGAGCAAACTTTCTGTGAAAGGCCAGATAGTGAGTATGTTTGGTTTTGTGGGCTTTGCAGTCTCTGTCCTGACTATTCAACCCTGCTGGGGTAGTGTGAAAGTCACTGTAGATAATGCATAATAAATAAATGTAGCTGTGTCCCAGTAGCACTTTATTTACCCATACAGGTAGTGGGCTAGCTTTGGCCTGCCAGTCAGTTTGGTGACTCCTGATCTAGACTGAAAAGATCTCCTCTGGGACATGATTCTTGCTCTGATAATTGCTTTGACAGTTACAACTGGGTGAAACTGATCTCGAGTTCCTGGTTAGTGTGGTAAATGAGCCATAGGTATAGGGCTGTGTGCTAGAGATAACATTTTTAAAGCTAGTGAAGGACTTTGAGTGAGTGCAAATGAAAGGTGGTACCCAGTGTATATAAGGTTAAATAGAAAACCACTAATATAAATTTAGCCCTTGTTTGGGGAGAGCACATGGATGACAGTTTCATCATCCCACAGAAACCCAAATGAACAAACAATGGAGAGATAGTACCTACTTTTCAGAGTTGTGATGAAAATTAAAGGTAATGTGTGTGATGCATAGAACATAGTAACCAGCACTTAGTGGTTGTTTTGATGTTGTTGCCGTTATTATTGTTGAGGTTATTGTTATATATAGACCAAGTAGCCAGAATTATGCATTATCTATTGTTGGGGATTCTGGGGGAAATTCACCACCTGAGTTATTGGAACCAACTTGGAAATATGATGAAAAAAAAAGTCAGATATGAAAACAAGGTGTTACATCAATTACTGGTAAAATTGATGTTGGAATATATAATCTCTGTCTGGGCAAGAAGGCTTCTTAAACTGAACACCAGAATTACACAGACTTACCACCCAGTAGCAGGAGATGCTGGGCCTGGGCAGCCTCCCCTTCAGAGGGAGAACCTAGCCCTGTAAAATGTGTAGCAGGGAAGAGCTGTAGAAATCCTGCTCATCTGAGGAAGTACAGGGGAAGGACTGAGTTGTGCATGCCCACCTTTTCCTTCTGGAAACACCAGCACAGATTAAATTATGCCTTCTCCCTGAGGAAGACTGAGTAAGGAGCTAGAAGGAGGCTGGGACTGTTAAACTGGTGGCATTCCTAACACTTGGAAGGCACATCAAAGAATGGGAAAAACATATTCTTCTTTACCATTCCCCCAATTGTTTTCCTCTTCCTCTTAAGTCTGGGGTCCCCCCAAGGATGTGGCTGTTCTTTAGAGGGACAGAGCAGGAGAATATCATTAGGACAGTATGACTGCCATCTTTGTGAGCTTGTTTCTCCAATATCAGTCACTGCTTGAGTATGTAAAGATAATAAATCTGAAACCAAAGTCTCTTGCCCTTGTAAATTAAAGCTCAAGGAAGTTGAGGCCTCAAATTTATTCACCTCACCTTCTTAATTTTCTCATTTTATTAGAGGGTTCTTCGGCCTTTTGTAGGGTGAGGGCTTCCTAACCAGTGTGAGCCTAAGTCATCTTCCACTGTAAGGCTCTAGTTTTCTTTGGTCCCATATAAGTTGAATCAGTCCAGTACCACATCTATGGTGTCTTCGCGTTTTAAATAGTTAAAGGAGTTTTTTGATTACCACGTTTATCAAAGCAGAGTCACTACAGCCAGATTTAGGAAATAAGCCAATACTCAGCCTTGAAAGTTGACAGTTAACTTTATAATTTTATCTTATAATTTTAATCTTCCTCCAAGGGGATCTTAGAATACTTTACCTCCTTCCAGCTAGCCCTTCCCTGTTTACAGTTTGTTTTTATCTATTTTAATTATCTCTATTTTTTTTTTTACCCCACAGTACACTAGCTTTGCATTTAGTCTTTGATTTATATTTAGATGTTTACCAATATCTTTGCTTTTAGTTCCCTTTTGTATCTCAGACCCCCTGGGATCACTTGCTTTTTTGTTTGGGTCAGTTCTCTGGAATTTATGCTCATTTTTTTATTTGGCTGAAAATGTCATTTGCTTTCATTCTTGAAAGCATTTTTTCCCATTGTGTAGCAGTTACTTTATTTCAACACTTTGTAATTATTTTCCCTTGTCTTTTGGCTTCCATTGATATTGGGAAATTGGCTGTAAATCTAATTGTTTTTCACTGTAAGTAATCTGCCCTTTTTTGTTTATTTGTTTCTGAATTTCTGAAGTCCAACTTTGATGTGTCTCTGGGTGGGTTTCCTTTTATTTATCCTATATGGAATTTACTGGATTTCTTGCATATGTAAATTGGTGTCTTTCTTATGATATCTGGAATATACTTTTTCATTTTCTCTTCAAATATTTCCTGTGCCAACCTCTCTCTCCTCTGCTTTTGGACTTCTGATTAAATCTACTTTGGACCTACTTCTTTATTTTCCATTTTTGACAATCTCTTCCATTTTTTAAAAAAATCATTTTGGGGCGCCTGGGTGGCTCAGTTGGTTAAGCGACTGCCTTCGGCTCAGGTCATGGTCCTGGAGTCCGGGGATCGAGTCCCACATCAGGCTCCCTGCTCAGCAGGGAGTCTGCTTCTCCCTCTGACCCTCCTCCCTCTCATGCTCTCTGTCTCTCGTTCTCTCTCTCTCTTGCAAATAAATAAAATCTTTAAAAATAAAAAAAAAAAAATCATTTTGTCTTTCTGGGCTGTATTTTTGTAATTGCTTTGATTTGCCTTCCAGTTTGCTAATTCTCTTTTCAACTGTGTCTAATTTTCTGTTAAACCTGTTATATTTTTTCAACTTTTGTTATTGTATTTTTTATTTTTAGAGTTTGTATTTATTCACTTTTTAAATATGTTAGATAATTTTATGTAGTTTTCTATTCTGTGTATGTGTTAGTTATCTATTGCTGCATAATCAATAACCTCCAAAACTTAGTAGCTTAAAGTAACAAACACTTATTATCTCACATTTTCTGTGGATAAGGAATCCACTTGTGGCTTAGTTGGGTGCCTCTGACTCAGCCTCTCACAAGGCTGGAATCAAGTTACTGGCCAATGTTGCAGTCATTTCAAGGCTTGACTGGGTGGGTGGGATCTGTTTCCATGTTCATTTGGTTGTTGATGGGGTCAGGTCCTTATTGCCTGTTGACTGGAAAGAAACGGTCTGGCTTCTCCTGTGTTATTCCCTCAAAGAAGATTATAAATATCAGTTTGCTTGTCTCCCATCTCCGTTTGCCTGAAGGCCGTGCTTTGCTTCTCTAAATGCTTCAGCTGTGAACAGGATGATTATATTTGGGCATCTTTAAATGAGGTGTGATGTCCTCCATGTTAACTCTCCCAGCTTTTACCTCCATTTGGGAGAATGGTGCCATTTTCTCCGTTGCTGGATGGAGGGCTAGAAGGAATTTCAGCTGTTCTCATTATCACAGAGGAGGAAAGTGGTCAGTCGGCTGGGGTGGTGACTCAGAAACATGGGATGTGCTTTATTGCTCCTACAATGTGTCACAAGTTTACAGTCTAATGAGGTTTTTGATAAAAATATTTTACACTTCTGAGCTGCCTCTCAACTACAGATCCTAAAGCCCTATTTTAGAGATCAAAATACCCACAGATGCTGTGTGCAAATGCCACAGATTCAACAAAAGCTGGCGCGAGGATGGGAAATTGATGACACACACATCTGTTTAGCTCCCACCAGGCTTTACCACCCACTGACATTTTTTGGCTACAGAAACTGTATTTGTGACTTGTGACTTGAGCACTGCTATCTACAAGTCAGCAATTCACAAAGCACCCCCTGCCCCAGGTCCCCATCTCAGGTATGTGAGATAATGGACAATGATATTTAAAATCAAATGTCATCCCTGCCACTCATCATTGCTTATAATTCTATTGAGATATGGGAAGTGCGGGTTTTATGCAGAAAGTACTTAGGATAGGATCTAGCCTGTATGATTATGACAATTGGTGTAATACTTTACAGTATAGATAATATTCTCACTATCATACATTAGAGTATATAATGTCCTTTCCATCTCCTATTTTATTTAAATTTAATTCCACAACAACCCTGTGAGGTGGGCATTATTTCTGAAGGTAAAAACAGAAACAAATAAAAAATGACTTCAAATAAAGTATAATCATTGGAAAAAATCATTTCATACTACAGAAAGAATTTATTTTTGATGTTTGATGGCTGACAGCTTTCAGTTCCCCACCTCTCCCCTTTGCCTCACATCTAGGAAAGATTAAAAAAATATGCACCCACCCCCTTAACCATAATAAATCCCTAAGCCACTTTCCACCCCCCTCTCAACTTTGTTTCACTTTAGATAGAACCTGAACTCTTCTCCCTGGGTAATCCTTTTGCTCTTTGCTCTGTGAATAGTAAACTTTATTTCATAATTGTTATTCCTACATGTCATTCATCCTGACATCCATAAATTCCTGGTCAGGAGCAGCCCAGCATCCAGCAGGGGATGCTAGGTGCCCAGATAAAACAGGTTTCTTAATTCTAGATAAAGTAATGGTGCTTTATTCCTTCAAACATGTGGTCATTGCAGACAGCAACAAAAAAAATATTGTGCTTAACTCACGGCTAAGAACTGAAAGATGAACAAGACATGATCTCTGTTCTTCCCTTCAGTAGTAACAGCCCATAGAAGAGGAAGATGTTAAATTAAAAATCACAAAATAATGTCATTGGTAGTATGTACAAGATATTGTGAGAATGCAGAAGAGTGAATGGCTATTCTTCCTGGTTTGGACAGTATGTATGTAGACACATAAAAGCATGAAAGAGAATGGAATGTTGAAAGAACTATATTCAGCTTTATTTGGCTGGAGAACGGGGTGAGTGAGGTGAGATGTGGTTGGCAAGGCCCTTGAAGTCTCTGCTGGTAAATTATCCTGAGGATATTGGTGAGCTATTGAAGGGCTTTAAGAAAAGAAATAAAAGAAGACTGTTCCTATTTTAAACTGTTAGCTTTGATGGCAGTGTGGAAGATAGATTGGCGTGGAGACAGAAAAGTAATTTAGAAGGACACGGCTTATGTCCAATGAGTGGTGATTGATGAGGGAGCAGAAGGCAAGCTGAGGAAAAAGCACAAACTGACACCCCACAACCCCCCCGACTCAGGTGTGATCTGTGTGACATTCCCCAGGCACTCCTGGCTGCCCTAAAGCTAAGGAAGAGAAAAACAAATGGTTAACTATATTATAGAGATCACAGTCCTTCAAGACTTGAGCCTCCCTCAGTTTACAAATGTCTTAGTGATTTACAAGAAAAAAGCAATCTTATCAATAACCTAACTTCCAGAAGGAAATGCAAATAAAATTAGACGTCCGTACAACCTGCAGCCAGTTGAAAAATATTTGAGGCAGGCAGAGTATAATGGTCCTCCAGGAAGCTCCCGACTGTCTTAATGTTAATGATTTGCTAGAGGGAAAAACAACTTTAGCTTGACAATAGGAAGGCCTCTGGTATCCTGTGAGTTTTCTTTAGCATATGAAAATCCTTTTGGAACCTCCCTTATCTTTACCTCCCCCAGTCCCAAAGTATGTAGTAAGTCACTCCTCACAACCCCGGGGGCATAGCTCTTTCTGCCCAGGGATCCTGTCCCTGTGCTGTAAGAAAACCATCTTCTTGCACCAAAGATGGCTCAAGAATTCTTTCTTGGAAGGGGGGAAATCGGAGGGGGAGAAGAACCATGAGAGACGATGGACTCTGAAAAACAAACTGAGGGTTCTAGAGGGGAGGGGGGTGGGAGGATGGGTTAGCCTGGTGATGGGTATTGAGGAGGGCACGTTCTGCATGGAGCACTGGGTGTTATGCACAAACAATGAATCATGGAACACTATATCTAAAACTAATGATGTAATGTATGGGGATTAACATAACAATAAAAAAATTAAAAAAAAAAAAAGAATTCTTTCTTGGTCGTTGAGTCCCGACCTCACCCCACCAAACCTCACCTACATTCAAAAACTACATCAGCGATGATGGATGAGTCAGGACAAAGGCAAGGAAAATGGTCAGAGGAAGATGAATGTACCAGGTACTGTTCTAGGAGCTGGGGTATAATGGTGAAAAAGGAGAAAAATTCTCTTTTTATGAAGTTTGCATTCTAATGGGTGTATGAGAGAGAACTCCCTAATATCCAGTCTTCTTTCCAACAGTAAGAAAACTCCAGAGTTGTAACTGAGCACATGGCTACCCAGGAAGTAGACTACCTTTCAGCCTTTCTTGCAGGTTCCTCTTAGTCTAGGTGGAACCTACGTTCTGGCCAGAACATGCCCTTGAAATAAAGAGGCATCCTTCTCCTTCCATTCTTCCCTTTTCTACTAGCTGGAATGGCCATGCAGTGGTGGGATTTCTTGTACCTTGTGGCCCAGGTGAAACCACAGGGCTGGTGATGCAGCAAAACCAAAGGGCCCTGAGCATGTGACAACTTCATGGAAGTGACCACACCAGACTGGATTTGAATGTGAAGTAAATACAATTCTATTGTTTTGGGTTTCTGTCTGCTACAGCAGCTGAACCTGTATCATAAGTAATACCGGGAGACAGAGACGATTATAGTGGAGGTTTACATAAAGGGGATGCCCAGATCATGAATCCCACAAAGCAGTCATCTAAAAGTATAAATAAATTATATGTAAGTATGTTGATTACCGCTGAATCTGTTAAGCTTAACGTATTATTCAAAATAAGTACTAGCCGTACTTTACATGCAAGGAAGAGGTTTACTAAATGCCCAAGCTAGTCAGTCACTTGCTCCTCAGACAAGAGAGACCTACTTGTGCAAGGAATTTACACTTGGGTGTGCCAGCCAGTGTGATGAAAGGGAGACTGGGAGCTGAATATCCCTTCATTACGTCTTCTCATCTGATGTACTTCATTATGTCATCTTATTATCTGTTGTACTTACGAATCCTATCTCAAGTAAATTGGTTAATTAATAGATAAAGATATGAGTCTGTTTATTGAAGTGCAAGCCAATTACAGTAGTGATTATAATAATTAACAGAAAATATAAGCTGAAACAACATGAGGAAGGAAGCAAACAAGGTGATGTGATAGAGTAACAGTGAGCTGAGCAAAGGAATGATTTTAGATAAGGTAGCTATAGAAATCTTCCAAGAAGAGATAATATTTGATTGATAACCTAAATGATAAAAAGCAGTTAATTGGCAAAAAGTGTGTGTGGGGGTACTTCATAGGCAGAGGGAACAGAAATGTAAATGTCCTGAGGTGGGAAAGAGCCCAGGATGTTTGAATAGGAGAAAGGAGTCCAGTGTGGCTACAGCACAAAAGGCAAGGGAGAGGAAGACTATGCGGGGATTAGAGAGACAGGGAGCCGCTAGATTACCTGGACACTTGTGGGCTAGAGTAAGGAGTTTTGTTGTATTTTAAGAGCAATGAGAAGCCCTTGCAATGTTTTAGACAAAAATGTGACATGATCTGACTTTCAAAAAGTAGTGTTTTGTATATGGGTACGATGAATTGTAGGGGCAGAGTGGAAGCAGAGACTATTGCAGGAAGGTGATTTGAAACAGGCTGATGCCAGAGTAGATGGAGAGAAGTGAAAGAATTTGTGTTGTTTAGAAGGAGACTGATAGGGCTTGCTGCAGAATACTTGTAGAGGTCTGGGAAAGGGAGAAATCAAGACCCAATGCTATGCTTTTTGCCTGAGCAGCTGGGTTAATGGTGGTGACATTTGTTGAGATTGAAAACGCCTGGGGAAAGATTTGGCTGGGTGTGGGGGTAGGGTAAACCAAAAAACCTGTTTTGTTTCAGGAGAACTTTGGCAAAAGTTTCCAAGGGATCTCTAATGCTCCACTGGTTCCATAGCCAAGCCAGGCTCTTAAATTGGTTATAGCACTTGTGAGCCATTGAAGAGGCTGGCCCTGGGTGGCATCAGGGGAGTGTTAAACTCTAACAGCACATTATACATCATTAGTCTACTCATTGTTATCTTGACCAAGAATCAGTACCTGACTTCCAGTTGTCCCTGAAGATGAGCAATGAACTCTCCCAGTTCAGCTCTAACTCTGTTATACATTTCACCCACCTGACTCTTGGTCAAGGCTTCTTAATTATATATTGCTCATTATCGTTTGTTTTCCTGAATCTTTTGCACCATTTATGGAACAACAGCAACAAAAAAGCAAAAATACAAATGCTAAAATATGAATTATTTGTTTCATCCAATAGAGTATAGGTATTGCTTTAAAGAAATATTTCAGTTTTCCAAATATCCAGCACAGATATATTTGTACTCATGCACATATTCATCAACCCTTTTACTTCCTTTCATCACCAAATTGTGAATTTCATCTAAGGGGTCAATAGATTGATTTAATATAAAGATTAATTGATTGTCAAGTAAATCTAGTTCCTCCTCTGGCCAATCAGCTTTCATTGGAAGAACAACATGTGAGGGTTTTAATTTAATTTCCCAATACACTTGATCACTGATATCAGTGTTATGATAGTTTTTTTAAAAAAATCAAATTATTTTTACTAATTACTTCATTATTATACCAAATAGTAGTTACATTATGAATTAGGCTAAGATCATTACAGAATGTCAGTTAGAATTAACTTTCTGGCAAGAGTAGCCCTTGCCTACGTAAAAAATTGTCATGGACTGGAGTATAAATTTAAGGGCCAGATCTCAGTAAGTTCTGATTTCAAGTCTCTTATCAGCATAACCATATGCCCCCCATTTCATACTACAAGATTGTGCTGATACAGGTTCCCAAAGGACTTTATGTTTTAAGTGATACCTATCTTCCCCTAATCTGTAAAATTCTAGTTAATTGTTCTACATTTCCAATTCTGACTAACTGTACTATTCGGATATGTTTGATTTTTGTTATGCTTAGGGACTTGGCAGTTAGAGAGCACCTAAACAAACTATGTTCTCCATTTAAGAATTTTATTCCTTGTACTTTTGCTACCAACCCCTGGATGATAGTCCTTTAGATACTTCTGCTTCCATCTGAAGGACCATACTTAACAGTCCCTCTTTGGCTAGTATGAATGCTGCTTCCCATATTTGTACTCTAGTAGGTTAATTATCTGTTAAATTTTTATCCATTTTTATAAAGCTGTGTTATCTGCCCAGGCCATTTGCCGTTCTTTTCCTTATTCCTGAAACAGCATAGTACATAGTACATAGTACAAAGTATAAGCAGCAAGTACAGGCCAATACATCTTTTTCCTTAGTATGATTCTTTGTATTAGGGTCAAATTTGGCTTGTCTTATAACTTCTAGATCTGTGCCAGCTTTCTCAGTATTCATTTAGAGCATTTTGGCCAGTGCTGGTTCTTGAACAAACATTTTATTATCATAGAATGTGTATTGCTTAACTACAGGTTGAATATATATTTTGGAACCAAAAATGTTGAGTTCCGCATATAGGTACTAGTAGTCTCCAAATATATTTTGTTTGAGTATGTGCATTTTTAGGTGGAGGTCCAATACACTGTCAGATTTTTGAAATGTTAAAAATTACTGTTCTCAGATAATTCCTTTACTAGATGAGCTTTCAAGAGGAAGAGTCCATTATGTTGTTAGATCCATTCATATTCTCCATCTCTACCACTCTGGCCACTCTATTCATAAGACCACTGATGATTCTGCAAGGTGCCCAAGTACAGAAACTGGCTGACATTTACTGGCCAAGTCATCTTTGATGTTTTTAAGGTTTCTTCTGCAGTGGATTCTCTCTGGTTGGCATGAACATGCCATAGGACAGTCTCCACACTTGGTGCCCACTCCCATAGGCCCATCCACATGCCTCTTACCCAGACCTTCCTATACCTAGTCTTCAAATCTTGCTGGTTCCAGGGTCCTGATCAGTCAGTCAGCCCAGTCATTAGACCATATATCCCAATGCCAGGCCACTTTTCTTTTTCTTTCCCTAATTGGTATTTTTCAGGGCTACTCTGTAGTGTAACAGCAATTTATTTTCAGCTTATACCCCCATACTGGACCCCATTCATGTACCAATCTTGAACTTTTCCCTTCTTCATCAGCAGATCACAGAAAAGCCTCCATGTGTGCATAGGTGTGAAATAGGGGAGAAGCACGGCTACAGCAGTGACAGATGACATGGTGATTAGGGACATATTTGTGCCATTCTCTTACACTCTCTGGACCTGCCCAAATTTGATCCTAGATGTGCTGCATCCCTATTATGGTGGATTGTTGCTGGGGTCACCTGACCTTATGATTTGTTGGGTCTGTTAGTATCACTGGTGTGCTGGTAAATGTTTAGTAATCATCTCTGAAAAATACCATCCTAACTTGTAGCATTTGCTGAGTTTTGTGGTATAAATATCCCCACAATGGCTGATTTCAAGCTGCCAAAATAAGATCACAGGGAGATGTGCTGGTATAAACTCTCTCCATCACATCACTATATCCAGCTGGTGATAGAAGTTTTGGCTGCTTGATGTCACTTGGGGTCCTATGGTTTGATGCTCAGTTTTTCTTAGGGTCCAATGTCATGCTTGGAGTGGTTTGTTAATAGCCTATACTTTTATTTTGTTAAGATTATATTTATTTATTTGACAGAGAGAGCTAGCGAGAGCAGGAACATAAGCAGGGGGAGTGGAAGAGGGAGAAGCAGGCTTCCTGCGGAGCAGGGAGCTCAGTGCGGGGCTCTATCCCAGGACCCTGGGATCATGACCTCAGCCGAAGGCAGACGCTTAACGGCTGAGCCACCCAGGTGCCCCTAGCTTATACTTTTCTGCCACAGATGTCATAGCTTTTCTCTAGAACCCTAGGAATGTGTACTGTATATAATATATTTTGCTGCCACAAATAATTCTAATACTATGAGTGATGTGGACCGAGCAACAGTCCTAGACCTTATGCAGAACCTTTCCTTGCCTTGGGCTCCACTCAAGACCAATAGCTTTCTACATCATCTGACAGATCGGTCATAGCAGTATTTTCAAGCATTCATTTTCAAGCTGCCTCTCAGACCTAAAGAAGCCTGTTAAGCATTCTGGTTCTTTTTTAGTGTTAGGAGTTGCAAAATAATAACTTATCCTTTACTTTTGAATATCCCAGGTTGCCCAGAACACTGGACCCCTAGAAACTTTGCCTATGTGGAAGGCTCCTAAATCTTTCTGGGTTTTGTTTCTTTCTGGAACATGCATGTCTTTCTAAGGTGTCCAGAACACTTGCTACTTCCTGCTCTTCAGGTATGACAAAAAAAAGAAAGCATTTGTCAGTTCAGTGGTGACATACCAAGTAGTCAAGGCTATTAATCTGCCCTGGTAAATATACCTGGTATATTTGGTAAAACAGCTGTAATTGAGGTGAAGGTGCTTGGTTAACTTGTGGTAGTCGATTATAGCCTTCTGTAGATTATTTAGTTTCCACAGGGACAAGACTAGTATATTAATAGGGTCCTACTTGGGGCCACCACTCCTATATCCTTTAAGATTTTGAGAATGGCACTGGTTTTTGCTATCCCTTTGAGATGCTATTGTGGGTTGAACTGTATCCCCCAAAAGATGTTTTGAAGTCCTAACCCCTAGTACCTGTGAATGTGACTTTATTTTGAAAGAGGGTCATTGCAGATGTAATTAGTTAGGATGAGGTCATACTGGAGGAGGTGGGCCCTGAATTTAATATGACAGATGTCCTTATACAAGATGGAAATTTGGACACAGATACAGATATTCAGGGAAGATAGATAGAGGGAAGCCAGATGAGGCAGAGACTGGAGTTACGCTGCCATAAGCGGAGGCATGCGGTGGGGGCTGCCAGAGCTGGAAGCGGCAAGGAGGGATCCTCCCTTAGAGGCTTTGGGCAGAGCATGGCCCTGCTGACATCTTGGTTTCAGACTTCTAGCCTTCAGAATGGTGAGAGAATAAATTTCTCTTTTTTAAAGCCACCTGGTTTGTGGTACTTTGCTATAGCAGACTTAGGGAACTAATACAGAGGTGATATAACTATTTTGTAAGAATTATTATCCTCTTGGAGGGAGGATCTTCCTTATGGCTTTCCTATAATAACGGCTCTTACTTTATAATTCAGAGAACAAAGTGAGAATTCTGCCAATTGCCAAGTATATTCATTTCACTATAAGACATAGTTGGAACTCAGTTTCTTAGCTGACTTCCGTATACCTCTACTCTCTTTTTTTTCTTTTCAAGATTTTATTTTATTTATTTGACAGAGAGAGAGAACAAGAGAGAGGGAACACAAGCAGGGGGAATGGGGGAGGGAGAAGCAGGCTTCCCACCGAGCAGGAAGCCCGATGCGGGGCTTGATCCCACAACCCCGGGATCATGACCAGAGCCTAAGGCAGACACTTAACGACTGAGCCACCCAGCCCCCCGCCCCCCGCCCCCCACCCCCTGTCTACCTCTACTATTAGTGAAAGGTCATGATGGTGTTTGGGATCTTTGGCTAACAGTTCAATCTGTATGCAATAGTTTTGAAAGATCTGAGTAATCCACAGAGCTAGCTATGGTATTGCGGGATCTTTCCTTTTCTTTAGTTGATGTGTTCTGGGTCAGAGAACTGGGCATGTGAATATAGCTCTTCATTGGGGCTGGCTGACCTCAAACTTTTGCTCATGTGTTCTTGATCCCCATTGCATGTATGTGTGTATACATGTACATACATACATGTACCTTTTTTGGGCTGCATATCTATCTTGCTCCTAGGGATGAAATGTCTTATAAGTCAATTCCATAAATTTCAGGCCTTGCTGACTCAATCTGGACTTGTTGCAGTTTCTAGTCATTCTGTTTACCTTCCTTCTAACGGGTATATGCTGCCACTGATGTCCGCTATTCTTGGATTCTATCATCCGCATTGCTATTAGGGAATGCAGTACTAAATAATATCTCCTGTCATTATTTCTAGCCTATTGAATGATGTGATGTCTTTCTAATCTCTCTGCCTTGATAAAGTGTTCCTGTGACGTCCTAAGGAACATGGTCAGCCACAAGATTTTTTTACCTTAGAGAGTAGACATGCTTCTCTGAGCTTTTAAACCCTTCCTCCATACTTTGAAACAGCAACTGTGGCATCTCTGTGTTGTTTAATACAGGCCTTTGCCTTTTTCAGGTGTTCAGGGGCCATTCATTCCAACAGCCTATTACAGCTGGCATCAGGATCTTTTCTGGGGTATTAAATCCTGTATCACCGGAAAGTACCACTGTATTGATAACTCTCCCTAATTCAGCTTTATTTCCTGTTTCCTCTTGACCTAGCCCCACCAGAAACCATTCCTATTTCCTCAAGGTAGCATCTCTTTAGGCATATACTTTCTCTTTTGCTTTAGCTGGCTAAGCACTTCCTAGATCAGTTTATACTGCTATTTGACTTTAATTATGAGCCAAGAGAGGAGGTGAGGCTAATCATGAAAAGGGTAAGAAATATCTTCTAAGGCACTTGCCTCATTTGAGGACTTTGTAGAATTTCAAGCATGTGTGTGTGTGACTAGCTCTATCTTCTGATAAGGGGGAACTGGCCATTTCTTTAGGCCCATAGGATTCAGAATTTGAGGACTAAGGAGTTGAGGTGGTTTTTTTTTTTGTTTTTTTTTTTTGAGAGAGGGAGAAAGCAGGGTGGGGCAGAGGAAGAGGGAGAGAGAATCTCAAGCAGGCTCCACACCTCAGCATGGACCCCGATGCTGGGCTCAATCTCAAAACTGTGAGATCATGACCTGAGCCTGAGTCAAGAGTCGGATGCTTAAACAACTGAGTCACCCGGGCGCCCCAGGATTTGAGATTTCTAACCGTGACTACACAGATAACCCCTTCCAAGTGTCAGGTTCCCACTTCTTCCCCTTTAGGGCCCTGAGTTTGTGTAAGAGAGTAGCCTAGGCTGGGATTCAGCCTTTCCTGAGGCTCTGCTAACAATTCAGTCCTGTCCCTGTTCTGCTATGACTGTTGTCCAGCTGCAGGAGCAGAAATGCACTTTAAATGCTGCCATGGAGTCCCTCTTACTGTCACACTTTGATTTAAATTGTTCATTAATAGACCCGAGCCTACCATTTTCTCTTTTCAATCAGTGGTACCTAGCAACAAATAACCAATTCCACAGTTCTTAACGTTATTATGTTTTCACACCTCTAAAACACCCAGGATGTTGTTCCAGCTGTTGCAGCCTCTTGCACCTGTACCCATCACAGGCTGTCATAGGTGGAAGCCAGAAGATGCTCTAGCGTTCCAAGGACTACCCATGTTTTCCTTATTTCCCGTGATGGGATTCTCATTGACATCCAGCCAGAAAATGGTCCAATTCTAAGATTCCCATATTTAGAGTCTGCTTCCTGGGAACACTTCTGGTGTCAACTGTCTTAGATTGGGTTCCTTAGAACAAACCTGGGATACGTATTCTTGTTTAAGTGCTCTTTGGGAATATACTCTCAGGAAAAGGGAGGTGAGGGAAACAGAACAGGGCAGGAAAAATGGCAAACACGAATGTGGTCTCAGTAGAGATTAGCTTCAGTCTGATTCCCACAAGATAATCCAGAGCACGAATGACATGACCAAGCCAGTCTCCTACTGGGGCAAGTGGGCTGACCTTTTGAATTCCATGCCAGCAGGTCATTGGCTGGTCCAGTAAACCCTGGTTACGGGTGGGGAGAAGTATAGCTTCTCAAGCAAGATGCTCTCATTCCGTCCAGGGCAGTCCTCTGTATTTTTATCTCCAACAATCACAGCAAATGGGACAGGGGTGTACCAGCCAGAATAGGGGATGTGGGCAGACACCAACCGCATCCACCACAACAATGTAGAGCTATTATTAACTGCAATAATCAGCAAATTTTTTGAGTTATTCTGTATCTAAGGAAAAGAAATGTATTGCTTTAAACTGTTAAAATCTTCTCTAGCCTTCAGTAGGACGGTTGTATTAATCTTTCCTTCTTTTTAGTGGGATTACACTCAATTCCACTGATTATAAAACCCAAATTTCCAATTCACCATCTTTGACTAAGGACCCTCACACCAATTAGATCTCCCCTCCCCTCCCCAAATTGGGAGTGTTATTTCCCACTGTGACCTTGGTTTATTTCATCAGTTTTTCTCTCCCCCTTTTACCTTTGTTTTTACTATATAATGATTGGAGTGAGAGATTATAAGAACAAGTTCCTTCAGATACATTGTCCCATTTGGAATGGCCTTTTTACTTTCCATACGCAGGTGAAAATGTCTCTATACTAGTATACATTGTTTCTGAAAAGGGGACAAAAAGTAAAAAAGGAAAGATGAAAAGGATGATCCGAAAGGAAGGTACTGGTTGAGAATGAGACTTCTATTTCCTATTTTTTTTAGTGTGAGTTTGGGAATTTGTGTTTTTTGCCAGCAAAAAAAAAAAAAAAAAAAAGTATAACTTCAGCTCAGGGCTTCAGTATTCCTGAAGGGTTTGTAAATAAGTCATTGTCTCCCCAGTTGACAAAAAGCAGTATATGATTAGAACCATCCTGTTCTTCTTTATTCCCCAAAGCTCTGAGAACACTGTGGAATGAGTAGCCTATGCTCCATAAACACCAGAAAAATGGTGGCGCATGCGGAAGTGCTTTGAAAACTGAAACTTCACATAAAAATAAGGCATTGTGGCTGCTTTAAATTAACCTCTCCGAAGTCTGTACTAAAGTTGTATTCACATTATATCCCTTTTCACCCCAGACATAAATCCCTTGTTCCAGCCTGAGATTCTTCCTCCCACTTGCTGCAGTCCCCTTTTTATTTTCTCTTCCTGAGGTATCAAAATTCCACCCATAATTCTGGTTTGAATCCCCGCTGTAGGAAACAAATTCTGATACTCCAGGATTTGACAACAGAGGGTGCATCTCTCTGTGGGGAAAACCATACTGGAAACCCGTGGGCCTCACTCTTGTCTACTGAGAATCTCCTGCCTGAGGCAAATTCCTTTTCTTAGGATGGCATCCTCAAAGTGTGGTTGCCAAATGAGAGTATTAGCATCACTAAGGAACTTGTTAAAATGAAAGTTATTGGCTCCAACCCAGTCCTATTAAACTAGAGACTCTGGGTATGGGGCCCACCATGTGTTCGTTTTTTTTTTTTTTTTTTTTTTTTTTTTTTTTTAACATTCCAGGTAATTCTGAGACGTTGCTCAAGTTGGAGAATCACTCTCTGAGGGACTCTCTTACTGATCACCTTTGATACAGTTTTTCTGGCCTCAGGGAGTGCTCCCTCATTTAGCACTCAAGCCAAATGAACCCTTAATTGCCAGAGCACAGTTGAAACATTTAAACTAACTTTCCTAATGGTTTGTCCATAATAAAAGGAAAATGAATTTCTAGAGTAAAATATAATTAGATACAATGATTCATAAAATATGGAAATGTGTTATAGTGGTTAAAAGCACCAGTATAAACTTTGAATCCAACTTGTTACTTAATCATGTTGGTATTAAGGCTCTGCATCTGTTACATGATGATAGTAATACCTGCCTTTTAGAGCTGTTGTAAAAATTAAGTGAGGTGAAGAAGGTAAAGCAATTAGCAAAGCTCCTGACTCATACAAGGTGTTCAGTAAATGGTAACAAATTGTATTTTGCTTAGTCATCATCAGTACCTAGCCCCTCTTTGCAGTGGATCTCAGCCATGAGTTCTCAGGCCACCTCCACAGGGCATGGAACGTTTTCATCCTTGGAATTCAGAAGCACCCCTAAGCCTGTCTAGGGTCCTTGGAGGCTAGGCCAAAAGAAATGCAGGGATTCTCTCTCCCATGTCTGATTCCCATAGTCCAAATTCCAGTTCACGGTCTCAACACCCTCCTCTTATCCAGGCTATTGTTTTTGGGAAACATCAGGCCCATCCCCACCATTTACAGGGCTTGGAGCAAGAGTACAAATTAAAGGCCCACACAACATATATTTATAGTCATAATTTACAGAGCAAGCTAAAAAATGTTTTATCCTCTGTATAGGCAGGATAACAGCCCCCACAGTCCCTGGAACCTGTGACTGTTACCTTACATGGTAAAGGGACTTTGCAGATGTGATTAAGTTAAAGACCTTGAGATAGGGAGATTATCCTGGATAATCTGGTCAAACGTAATTACCAGGGTCCTAGGATCCTTGTAAGAGGGAGGCAGTAGAGTCCGAGGAAATGTGACAACACGCAAAAGTTGGAGTGGTACGGTGCCATGAGCGAGGAATGCACACAGCCAGTAGACGACAGAAAAAGGCACGGAAATAGATTCTCTTCTGGAACCTTCAGGTAGAATGCAGCCCTGCTGACCCATTTTGGACTTCTGAGCTTCAGAATTGTTCGGGTAATACATCTGTGTTGTTTTAAGCCACTCAGTCTGTGATAATTTTTATAGCAGCATGAAGGAATCCATAACCCTCCTGCTTTCATAACAATGAAATAAAAAAAAAATGTGGATGTATGCTTTTATAAGACTGCATAGTGGCAGAATATCAGTGATGATTGAATTTAATGATTGTTTTGTGTAGTGAATGGTCTGTGAATGACCCAGTGATATTTAAATGAATAATAAAATGAATTCCTTAATTATTTTTATTTCATTTCATTTATTTTTCTTGTTTTTATTTCAGCATAATTATGCTTTATATTGTTCAGAGAACTTGTTTTTAATAGACAGGATTGCTAAATTAGACCACCTTGAATTATTGTAAGTTACCTTACAATTTGGAGAAATTTGGCTCTACTAGGGCAGGAGCAACTGAATTGTCATTAAAACTCTTAAAGAATACTTAGATTTAGAAATAAACTATTAATTTATATATCATGTTTACATATTTTAAGGGGATAACATATGATAAACTATTATGGTCTCAGGAAAAAAATCCCCAAATATTTAATTTAAGCAATAGATTACTGTCCAATATAGATGTGTTTTCTGACATTTATAAAGTAATTTCTAGATGCATAGAGTTCTACTTAAATTCTTTTTTTTTTTCTAATTTATTCAATCCTGGGATGTTAAAAGAAAATGTAAAAAATAGAAGTATGATGCTTGATTTGTTCAAAACTTTCACTTCAGTTGAAGTTATAGGATGACCTGGAGTGGCCAGAATATAGTCTCACGTTTATTTGTACACAAATCTTCTTCACTGTTACACAAATATTTTTATCTTGTTTTTCTAATATTTTGTTGGCATGTCACTTTGTTGCATATTTCACACGCAGCTTATTTTAATTTGGAAAATTTTTTTCAAGAAATTTAAAAATGCTTTTTATTCTTTTAAAAATGAAGTAGTCAAACCCATACCTGTGTTTGTGTTCTTGTAAAGCTTTTACTACATCATCGATAGCAAGCAACAATTCATATTAAATAATGATGAATTATTCCAATTTAAAATTAATTGCATTTTCACCAAGCATCTCGATTTGTTCCTACTTGAGGATATTCTGTCGTTTTGCTTATTTTTTTTTAGGCATCCTTTCTTATGTTTAAATAAAATCTTAAATAGCATTTTGTTGGCATTCCCATCATGTGCCATGAGGGGTTTTAAGGATAAATTTGGTAAGTATCTTATTAAGATGTTTTATTTTGGGTAGACCTGTACAATATTGTATGTACTATTTGAATTGTTCACAAACAGCCCAGTTGTGACTGTTTTTTCTAGTAATAGATTCAAACTGTGTATTAGCTGTACCAGGTACAAGGAATGCTTCTGGAATTTTGGCCAAAATTCTGTCTTGAGAAAACTTTTCTCTTGCCAGCTATTTAGCACCAGTCACATAGACCTATCCTCAGTAATATTTCAAATTATTTGGGATGCCTGGGTGGCTCAGTCGTTCAGCGTCTGCCTTCAGCTCAGGTCATGATCCCAGGGTCCTGGGATCGAGCCCCACATCGGGATCACTGCTCAGCGGGGAGCCTGCTTCTCCCTCTCCCATTCCCCCTGCTTGTGTTCCCTCTCTTACTGCCTCTCTGTCAAATGAATAAATAAAAGAATCTTTAAGAAAATATTACAAATTATTTAAATAAAATGGTAATATATTTGATATTTTTGAGAATTTTATTAATCTTATTATTTTATGAAAATAAAACTATTAAAAATTCTAGGTTCCATGTCTATCTGGTTGCCAGTGTAAAAAAAATCTGTATCACGTGTTGTGCATTTTACATCTAGGTTTCCATATATACCAGTTTATTGTTAATACAGATAGTTTAATATTGCAGAATGTTCTACAGTTTCCATGTGCAGATGTTGAAAATACTGCTCCAGTTTGTGAGTACCTTGAGCACCATGAGCAGGAGCAGAGAGAAGCGAGAAAATGGGTGCTTGGCATGGCTGGAAAATGATATAATATAAGAGACTCTGGGCATTATTCTGTATGAGAGGGTATATTTAGGTATTTTATCTTTTCTTTTACTGAAGTCCTTCCCCATACTCTGAAGCTACGTCTGTCTCAATCTCAATGCGCAGACTGTAAACCTTCAAGTATTAAGACATAATGAGCTTTTATTTTGAGCACTAGGACAAGAACTCTAGAGAAGTGCTTCTCTGGGGCAGGGAGTTTATGAACTACCCTCTAGGGTTAAGCATGGTACTCAGTGGGGGAACATCCACCCTTTTAGGGGATATTCTATTCTCTCCCCACAGAAATGTGTCTTCCCCCTTTTGCTTGCGGAAATTGATGGTGGCAACAAAGGCGTGATCCATTATTGCAGAACAACATCATGAGCCATGTGGTACTTCTCTGCAGGCTACACACACACACACACACACACACACACACACACACACATGCATAGTGAAGAATTGTTGCTCAAGCTTGTATTAATAACATGGAGACTCAGGATTCAAGCCCAGGTTGGCTTCACACAAAGCTTGTTCTGGTACTCCAGCCTGTTTCCTTAAGAGGAGTATTTCTACTTCTTTCTCTCATTTAATTGTCTAGCATCTTAACCATACCTTTTGTCACCCAAAACCAGTTCATATTTTGCTTCTTTGGGGAAGGCCTCTCGATCCCCTTTGAACTTTGTAAACATAATTCTGATGTTACAAATAGCACACGATTTAGGGATTATATGCTAGTCTCCTACTGATCTTTGAGGACAAGGAGGATCTTTTTCATTTCTGCATTTCTGAGACCTAACAGAGTGCCTAGAATCTACTAGGAGCTGAACAAATAATTTTTAACTAAGTTAAATAGAACAATAAGAAAGTTATTGATTTTAAAAAAGAAATCTACCACCATTGGAATTCAGCAAATATAGAATCATAAGTTATGGGCATGACATTCAGAAGTCAGTCAAATGTCTTTGGGTTCCAGACTGATTAGCTGCTGGGATGTTTTAAGAGAAATCCTGAGACAATTCCACAGTTTTCTTCAGTAGTTTATTCAAATATGGGTTGTTCCATACTGTCAGCAATTTCTTCCTGATATTTCACCTGAAGCAGTACTTCTAAATGATGTGCAGCAGCTAGCTCTGAGAGCGTGGCCTTAATTGCCAAAGTTAAATTCTGACTCCTGGGGTATATTTTAAGGTTTGAGAATATTAAACTCAGCACATTTTAAAGAGCAGTATTTTTAGTTTCTTGGGCAAATGGTCCTGTTTTAATTCAGGAAACAAAAGGTGTAGGTTTAACTAGCAGTGAGAGCACTTTACTGTTTCCTCTCTGAAGATTTTCCACCAACCGTTCTCCTTTTCAAGCAGAAGCGTTCACTCCTTCCTTCCTCCATGTTCTCAAAGCCATTTCATTGAAAACACACACATGTAGGTCCTCAGGCACACACATATACACACAGAGTATCACATCACATAGAAATGCTATTTTAGATGCAGATGTAGAAAGAGATACAGATTGTAGTTCTTTGAGTTTCTGAAGATTTCCTCCTGTGTGAGTCTATGGTGACTGTCCAGTGACATAGAGACTTCCAGTAAATGTTTGTGAAATATCTGAGTAATCAGTGAGATAAAATGAGATGGAGCTTGACATAAACTTGCTACTTTTGTTTCTATTGTGAATGTTATGATACATGCCTCCCTGGTACACTTGTGCAAGATTTTCTCTGAGAGGTATGCCTGGTGATGGTGCAGCTTCGAGGGTGTGCACACATCAAACTTTACTAGGAAACACCAAATAATTTTTCAAAGTGCAGAAAAGCTCCTACCAGCAGCTCCTATTTATTGATATTATATCTGACCCTTGATAGTGTCAGACTTCTTAATCTTTGCCAATCTAGTTGGTATGTAATTGTATCATATTGTAGGTTTAATTTGTGTTTACATAATTATTAATGAAGTTGAGCAGTTTTTCAAAATTTTTGAAATTTGCCATTTAAGACTATTTTTAGAGCAGTATTAGGTTAAAACAGAACTGAGATAGAGGTATAGAGATTTCTCATGTTTCCTCTGCCCCCCACATGCAGAGCCTGCCCCATTATCAACATCACTCATCACAATGGTACCTTTTTTTTTTTTTTTTTAACCAAGGATGAACCTACATTGACACATCATAATTATTCAAAGTCCATAGTTTTCCTTAGGGTTTACTTTTGGTGTTGTACATCTATGGGTTTGGACAAATGTATAATGACATATATCCATCATCATGATATCATATAGAGTATTTGCCCCCAAAATTCTCTGTGCTCTGCCTATTTATCCCCCAACCCTGCAGCCAAAGCCATTGATCTCTTTATTGTTGCCATAGTTTTACATTTTCTAGAAGGTTATATAGTTGGAATCATATAATATATAGCCTTTTCATATTATCTTCTTTCACTTACTTATATGCATTTAAAGTTCCCTCATTTTTTTTCATGGCTTGATAGCTCATTTCATTTTCACATTGATTAATATTCCATTGTCTGGATATCCCCAGTTTATTTTTTCATTTATCTGCTTAAGGGCATTTTGGTTGCTTCCAAGTTTTGACAATTATGAATAAAGCTGCTGTAAACATTGTGTGCAGGTTTTTGAGTGAACATAAGTTTGAATATCCTTTGGGTAGATACCAAGGAACATGATTGCTGGATCATATGATAAGAACATGTTCAGTTTTGTAAGAGACTGCCAAAATGTCTTCCAAAGTGACTGTACCATTCTGCATTCCTGGCAGCAATGAATGAGAGTTCCTGTTACTCCACATCCTTACTAGCATTTGATGTTTTCAGTGTTCTGGATTTTGGCCATTATAATGGTCTTTTGTTGTTGTTTTAATTTGCATTTTCCTAATGATCTTTTCATATGCTTATTTTCCATTTGCATATCTTCTTTGGCGAGGTGGCTATTAAGGTTTTTGGCCCATTTTTATTTTTTTATTTTTTAAAAGATTTTATTTAAGAGAGAGAGTGCGTGTGTGCACAAGCATGAGTGAGGAGGGGCAGAGGGGAAAGGAGAAAGAATCTGAAGCAGACTCTGCACTGAGAGTGGAGCCTGAGATGGGGTTTGGTCCCAGGAACTTGAGATCATGACCTGAGCAGAAATCAAGAGTCAGATGCCTAACAGACTGAGCCACCCAGGCGCCCCTTTGGCCCATTTTTAGGGGTGCCTGGGTGGCTCAGTCGTTAAGCATCTGCCTTTGGCTCAGGTCATGGTCTCAGGGTCCTGGGATCGAGCCCCACATCAGGCTCCCTGCTTGGCGGGAAGCCTGCTTCTCCCTCTCCCACTCCCCCTGCTTGTGTTCCCTCTCTCGCCATATCTCTGTCAAATAAATAAATAAAATCTTAAAAAAAACCCCGAGATCCTAGAGTTGAAATAACTCACCAGAGGTTACCAACTCACTTTGTAGTCTCTTCTCACCTCCAACTGAAGGGAATTGAATCTCTTTTCTGTTACTCAAGTGATCTATGGTTCCTGTACCCTTGAGACCAAGGCACTTACCAGCCTTTAGTGCTTTGTTCCCTCTTTGCCTCTTTGCTGTGTTTGTTGTTCTTTCTTTGAATACTTCCAGAAGTTTCTTCAGATAGTGAGCTGTGACCCTAAAATGAAGAGTAGAGAGAAAATAGCCAAAGGCGTTATAACAAAGAAATTTAATATATTCTGCTTGTTTGTTTTCAGTAACATCCTTCCAACTAGTGGACATGGAGGTAGATGCGGGCCAGCTTCACGAGCATGTGATTGATACAGAGTTCCACATTTGGAAGGGCCCAACTCTTGCTTTAATGCTTTGTTCGTGCCTTGAAATTCATAATCATTTTTTTTTAAAGATTTTATTTATTTATTTGACAGAGAGAGAGACAGCAAGAGAGGGAACACAAGCAAGGGGAGTGGCAGAGGGAGAAACAGGCTTCCCGCTGAGCAGGGAGCCCAATGTGGGGCTCGATCCCAGGACCCTGGGATCATGACCTGAGCTGAAGGCAGACGCTTAACAACTGAGCCACCAGGTGCCCCGAAATTCATAATCATTTTTGAACTAGGAGCCCCACATTTTCATTTTTCGTTTGGCCTCATAAATAACGTAGCTGGTACTGGGTACACAGTTTGGTATAGAAAGAGGAACATGGCCCTTAGAAATCTGTAAGATGTGGAATGGAATCCAGCCTTGGTTCTCTACGTTGTATGGCCTTAGGCAGGATTCTTAAACCTCTGGACTTCTTTCTTTATTGAGAATATATTGATGACAGGGCTTATGTATGTTGAATATTTGCTTTAAAAAGTAATTAATAAATATAACTACAGTAGCTACCATGTGAAAAAAGAGAATTAGTGAGGTTAAGCTAGTGGGTTCTGGAATCAGATTTACTAGGTTCTTATCTGAGCTCTGTAATTTACCAGTGGTGATGCCTTGGGTAAGTTCCTTAAACATCCTTTGTGTCCCATCTGAAAATCCTAGGAGTTCTGTCAATGTCAAATGAGTGAATTGTAACTTCTCAGCATACTTGGTATATAGTATTCATTCAAAGGTTAACTGTTACTGTTTTTAAGAAAGATACCCAAACTCTTTTAAAACATGCGTGCTACTGAAGAAAATAATCAAAAGGATCTTTTGTAGAGAAAAGGTTGGGAACACATGTGAACAACATCACAGTGAAGGACATGAAAGCTGTAAGCTACAGACTAAAATGTGTGGCCTTGTCCATGTAAATTCCGCTTAGCATTCACCTCGGGGCCCGTCAATGTGTCCTTGAGGAGAAGGGATGATCTCTTGTCAATATGTTCTGCATAGTTAATTCTGGTGTACTGTTTTACATAGTTTTACCTTAGTAAGAGAAAACCTGTGAGCACAGCTTCTCCCTGATGTGTGTAGGCTCATTGTCTTTGGTTTTATATTCTCGGCACCTCATTAGAGGAACAAGACTCCTTCAGTTATGATTTACCTCATTAGTCATCCCAAAGTGAGTAAGGGGCCAGGATAAGCTCTGAGAGGGAAGTCCAGATTCTTGCAAAATTTTTCAGGATGGTCCCAAGGTATAGTGCCGTGATAACCAAACTGAAGGAAAATAAGACCCTCTTATTTTGTTTTGTTTTAAAGCAGACTTGTCCTTCCTCTAGATTACTGTATCCCTGCTGTGGACTGAGCTGTATTCCCCTAAAATCCATATGTTGAAGCCCTAATCCCCACTGTGGTGGTATTTGAAGAGAGGGCCTTGGGTAGGTAATTAGGTTTAGATTAGATCATTAGGATGTGGCCCTCATGATGGGGTTAGTGGCCTTATAAGAAGAGGAAGAGAGAGATTTTTCTCTGTACATGCCCACACTGAGGTAAGGCCATGTGAGGACACAGCAAGAAGGTGACCTTCTGTAAGCTAAGAAGAAAAACCCTCACCAAAACCCAGCCATGCTGGCACTCTCACCTCGGGCTTCTAGACTCTAGTACTGTGAGAAAAAAAAAATTGTTTAAGCTACATAGTCTGTGGTATTTTGTTATAGCAGCCTGAGCTAACTAAGATGATCCCTTTTGACAACTTTCTTTCATCATGTGTTTTTATTTCCCTGTCCTCATTTGGACTGATGCTCTCTGAGCACTAACTGATTAATTACTAGAAAGATTCAGGAAAAAATTGAGTGGATCCTCCCCCGTAAGAGTATCAAGAGACTATTTTCCTTGCTATTGTGGGTTGAATTGTGTGTCCTAAGAGATATGTGGAAATCCTAACTCCCTGTATCAATCAATGTGACCCTATTTGTAAATAGGATGTAATCAAGATGCTGCCATCCTGGCAAAGGGTGGGGCACCTAATCCAAGGTGACTTGTGTCCTTATAAAAGAAGAGGAAAATGCCACATGAAGACACGGACAATTGGGGGAATGCCTTGTGACGACAGGCAGATATTGGAATAATGTAGCTGCAAGCCAAGGAATGCCAGGGACCTGTGGCTACCCACCATCAGAAGCTAGGAAGAGGCAAAGAAGTATTTCACCCAGAATCTTAGAGGGAGCAGGGCCCTGATGACATCTTAATTTCAGACTGCTAGCTTCCAGAACTGTGGAGAATACATTCCTGTTTTAAGTTACCTGGTTTGTGGTACTTTGCTGTGGCAGCCCGAGGAAACCAGGACACTTGCCTTCTCTCCCTCAAGCAGCTTTTTATTCCTATTTTTAGCCTCTTCTCTGTGATTGTCAGCAGAATTGCCTTCAAAGCAAATGAATAAGATACACAGGCCTGAGGACCCACGAAGTCCTAGACATTTGGTTTCGTGGAATAAAAGATCACCTGGAGGAAAGAGCTGCAGTGGGGATGGAATCCACGCCACGATGCCATGTGATCCCCCAGGCCCCACACATTCTTTCCCTTGTTAAGTAAACCCAACCAACCACAACCAACAAAATGCACATGTATATTTGATAGTGTATGGGGGGTGATTTCAGCCTATTTCTTGCCCAGTGTGTGACTGATCAAAGGCCACAGTATGTTTGTCTCAGGTGTGGATAAACTAGAAGGGACACTAGACCTAAGTGGCAATTTATATTCCAGATGCCTTTGATTTATGGACTCTCACCCTCAATTGCAAGCATGCTATTCTAAAAATTTTTATTGAAGTACTTAATTTTATAATTAGGTATGAGAAAAGGATTATGGAGTATATTTAAATAATCATTTAAAATGTTGAATCCGTTCTGTCCCTCCCAGACAAGCAGAAGTAAATATTCCTTTGTTTTATTTTACAACACAAGGGGGCAGCATTGCTGCACCATTCATTTCCCATAGGCCTCGCTCTGCTGTATTTCTGTAGGTTTAAACACACAGGGCACCTCTTTCAAATGGAGAATCATTTGAGCATTGCACAGAGGGTGACCCAGGCTGTTTTTCAGTCACGTGAAATTCATTTTAATGCTAGTTTTGAAACCAGTACCCTTTGATGAGCATTCACACAAATTTTATACATTTTATATTTGCTTCATTGTTTCCGATTCTGTAACACTCACTTCTGAAAAGAAGACTAGGTAGTATTGTCTTTTGTAGCTTTGACGTGTGGGTAATTTTCTAGAAATCTGAATCCATTTAAATGGAATTTTCAATCATATTTCTGGAAAGTAGATAGAGTACCAGGTGGTAGGCCTGTGTGACCCACAGAGCAGGTGAGCTTCCTGTAAGGTATGACACAACAGGTCCGCAGGAGAGGAGGATCGGTGCCGAGCTGTCTCACAAGTCGGTACACATGGGTGCCCTTGGGGACAGGGAGTAGGAGGGCAATAATAATAGCAGTGGTGGTAGTTGCAGTCATAATAAGAAGAAAAAGTACTATGTTTTGGTTGCTTGCTGTATCCTTAGACCCTTTATTAGGATTAGCTTTGCCAATGATTCTTAATACTCTTGTAGAGTAGGTATTTTGACTCTCATTTTCATACGAAGGAAGTAGAGGTTTCACTGGGGTAAGTGCTTCACCCCTCCGTTCACGAAGCTCCTAAGTGGCAGTACTGACTACTTCGCATTGTCTCCCCATCAACTGTGAAAGAGATTGAATTCAGTGATTTGGCCAAAAAAAAAAAAAAATCTGATTTGATATTAAGACTTCTTCATTCCCTACTCCATCCAGTTCATCTGTGGGATTTCGTCGAGTCTACTGTCATGGTTGATTTTATGTGTCCGTTTGACTGGGCTAAGGGATGTTCAGATAGCTGGTAAAACATTAATGTTTGGTGAGTCTATAAGGGTGTTTCTAAGAGAGATTAGCATTTGAATCAGTGACTGAGTCAAGAAGATCACTCACACCAGGGGAGGTGGGCATTATTCAATCTTTTGAAGGCCTGAAGAGAACAACAGACTGAAGAAGGGTGAATTGCCTCTGAGCTGTGACATCTCCCCCTGCCCTCGGATATCCCCGCTCCTAGTTTTGAGGCCTTTGGACTTGGACTGCGAGTTTCATTAGCAACTCCCTGGTAATCAGGCCTTTGGGCTCCGGCTGAGATTACACAATTGGAAATCTATATTTCTTTCTCCTTCCTCTTTTTCCCTTTCTCCTCCTCCTTCTTTTGCACATACACACACACCCATTCAACAAATAACAGCCATATTTTTAAAATTTGCACTACTTTGGGGCAAGGGGACCAGCCTCTGACTCAGAGCCCTCTGCAATTCTAAGCAGTGCCCATTGAGGCCACTGGGTGTCTCTAGAAAGCTTGAGGTTTAAGAAAGAAGATGCTTGAGAACAACATGCTGTGTCTAAACCATGAAGCCTTGTAAAAATATACGATCATAATGGCTCCCTTCTCTGAATTCAGCTTCTGCTTGATTCATGCCCTTACTTTTGTACTTAGCTAATTAGTTCAAATCAATAAACTTTTCTTGAGCGCCAAACACATACAAGGGAAATATTCATTCATTTTGAAATGTGCACTATTCTAGGCACTGGATATTCAGCAGTGACCAAAGCGAACTAATCCTTTGCCCCCCCCCCCCCCCCCCCCGGAGTTTGTATTTGTAAGGTTGACAGCAAAGACATACACACGTGGAATGTTGGCTAATAACAGGAAAGAAGAGAAGAAGAAAAAGAAACCTTGGTAAAAGATTGCAGAAAGACAGTGGCTGCTATTTTAGATGGGATTGGCTTGAAGACTTCTTCGAGAGGGTAAAAACTGAGCAAAAATCTGAATTATATAAAGGACCGAGCCACATATCCATCTGGGAAAATGAGTTCTCAGCAGAGGGAACAGAAAGTGAAATGCCTTGAAAGATGAAAGTGTGCTTATTATGTTTGAGAAACAGGCCAGGAGACCTGGTGAACCATGCAAAACCAATAGGTTTCCTACATAATTCCTTGTCTCTCTAGGAGGTAATATCTATTATAACATGACTTTATAGCTCCTCTCTTAAAGGTGTCCATAATAAGAATAATGGCCATAATTAATTCTTACTATTTGCTGTGTACTGGGATAGTCCTTACAACCCTACCAAAGAAATATAATTATCTCTTGTTATTCAGAGAATCTAAATGGCCTTCCTAAGGTAACACATCTAGGAAGTTGGTGAGACAGCACTTGGTCTTGTTTGAAAGTGCAGGCTGCGGGGTGATTCAATGGGAAGACAAATGAGCAAAACATACGTAATGATGTGATGGGGTTATGGAAAGCTACCAAGGGGATGACACATTACTCGTGCCATGGGGGATGAGGAGGAGTTCCTTAAGAGAGCAGAAGATGGGGGTGGGAGTGGAGAATCTCCTGGCAGAAAGCAAGGCATGGAGGCTTGGAAGAGCATGGTTTCTGCAGGAAATAGCAAACAGTTATGTGTGGCTGAAGAATTTGTAACACTAAGTGTAATGGATATGTTCTTGTGCCTGGCAAGTGCCAAGGAGGATCTGCTCCTGTGACATGGGACATCTCCCAGCTGTGGCTGGTTGGGGAGAGATGGAGCCCTAACTCAAATGCAGCAGAACCTGTCTTACTAGGGACATATGGGTTGTGTGGCTTGGCCCAAACAGATGAGTTGGTTGAATCTGATTCTCTCTTTTAAGACCTTGAAGCAAGGATGCCAAGACTATTGCTACTCCATAGATGGCCCTGGAATAGGGAGGTTCTCCAAACTGGGGCACTCAGGAAGTTATTTGAGGCCATGTCCTAACTGCTTAGGAAGCTGTCTTTAGAAGGAGAACAATAAAGCAAGTGCAGAGATGAATGAAGATGGAGCATCCTGAGGTCTCTGAGAAGAACCGGAGACTGTGGCCCCTCCCTTTCTGCTGCACCTGCCATTCCCAGCTCCTTTGGCCTCCTGAGGCAGGTCTGTTTCCTGTCCTGGGTGCCAGAGATCTCTGTATCCTAAAATTAGGGAGTTTGTATAATTTATGATCCCAAATGGCACAGTTTTGAGAGTAAAAGTGGGTGCTATAAATAATTGCAGGCATAAGATGGAAAATTGCAGACATAAACTAGGATGTATGCAGTTGAGGTGGGACGTGTTTAACAACTTGCTCTCTGGGAAATAGCGACAGCAACACCAACAACAACACACCAAAATTTGATTTGTAAGGCTTTCCAGTCTCCGTGGCATAAATACGCCTACCATGGTTGATTCTAAACTCCCAACGCGGTATCAACTGGTTTGAAAAAAATCTTGAAAATTCCACAGTCAACTTTCTCAAGCTGTGACGAGCCACTGCAGCGCACCCTGGATGGTACCGCCCTACCTAAAACACTCTCTCTCCCAGGTCCCCTCCCTCGTATGTGTACGTAGGGTTTTGAGTGTATTGGATCCTTGCAACTCCAAATGCGCTGATTAGAACAGGAGTGCATTTGGACTTGGCAACCGTAGGCGGTGGGAAGTCTGTCCACAACCCGCCATTCCGGCTCCTTTTCGGAAGCGTCCTTTTTCCTTGCCCGTGTGCCCAGCGCGGTGAGGAATACACAGGAGTCAGTGAACAACGGCTGCGTTCCTGCTGCAGGTGTCACTCATTGGCTCCCCGGCAGGAAGGTTCCCCAGCAGGAAGGTTCCCCAGCTGTGGTTTACAGTTTGCCTGCCAGCAGAGGGAAAGCACCTTTGTGACAGCAAACACAGCTTCTCAGGGGATCTGGAGCCTGGGGCTCTGACATTCTCACAGAGATGCGATTGTTGTGAGCACACTAACCCCCTGTCAAACGATAGCCTACCCCAAGCAGAAAATGAAGTTTATTAATTCAGTTATGGGATGGTCTTACCCTCTAGCCACATGGGTACCCGCTGATCAGTGCTTCTCCTTAGCTTGTTCACAATGCCCTGAGGCAGGTGTTGCCAAACTGGTTCTTTGTTCTTCAAAGAACACCATCTTTACCTTCCCCAAACTGGAATCTTCCAACCTGTTGTAGAAATAAACTGATCACCTGCACTTACTGGTTAAGCCTAGGTGGTGCAAAATGTGTTCTTGCCGACAATCTAGATTTTTCGTTTCTTTTCTCCCCCTTTTTCGTCCTATTTTGTGTGGATGTAAAGATCTTTATACATTCTTGGAGATTGGTGAAATATCAGAATTCAGTTTCTAACAGTTTTCTAAAAGCAAATTTCCTTGTTTTTGAGAAGAGATACGACTGGAAGACATTTCTTCTGAAAATGCTAGATGTATTATTGTTAAGCGATTGATATTGCACCTTTACTGGGACAGAATTTATTTCAAGTCAGATACCTGTGTGCTCATGAACACACAGTCGTTCCCAGCAGTTCCCAGCTGAAATGAATCAAGCAAAATGCCTTGTACTACCACTGTCCTTTTTAAGTGAATTGCTTAAATAGTTGTTTATTTACAACAGTCTTCCCAGTTTATGTGCTGACCAATAAAATGGTTAAATAGCAAAAATTTTTCCAAGGGAAATTATTCCAGAGTACTGTAAAAATAAAGGTACAAAATCACACTTGTAACTAAAGATACTAAGTGTCAGCTTTCAGTAGACATGCATTAGAATCAAGATCAAGATTTACCACTCTTGGTACTTTGGGTTGTGACAAGAGAAATTAACTTTTATAAACCATAGTGTGACAATCAATTCACCACAAAATTCTGTGTGCTTATAATGTGTCCATTAATGTCCTTGCTAATGTAAAATGACACAAGTCTAAATAGATGTTCATAGACTACTGTATATAAAGATGTTTGTGAAAGCATTGCTTAAAATTCTGAAAAAAGAGTGGAAATTCTACATATCTAATAAATGAACTTGATTTAATTTCAGACAGATAATGGATTGCTATCAGACCTCTTAAAACCATGTTGTAGAAAATATTTGCCGCTGTAAAGATATTCAGAATATATTGCTAAGTAGTGAAAACTAGCTACAAAACTTTATAACATTTTTTACATATATGTGTGTCTTGTGTGTGTGTGTGTGTGTGTGTGTGTGACTGGAAAAATATACATACCAATATGATCTGTTGGCAGTTGTTGTACCTGGGTTGAATGATTCAAATCATATTGCTTCATTTCCTATTTACATTGTTCATTGTGTCCTATTTTACTGCCTTGAGCATATTTGACTATTTTAGTTAAAGGAAAAGTTATTCTCAGTGAGTTTTCTGGATTTTGATGGGGATAGTCATAGATAATTAACTATAAAATGAGGCATACGTATGTGCTAAATTTATGAAGCAGGGACATCTGAATAATTCATTAAATTCCTGCCCTTTTATTTAGGGATGGGTTTTAGAAAGGTGAGCAAAAGTAACCTAGAAGAATGAGAACACCTTGGATAAAAGGAATTGACGCCTGCTTAAAGAGTTAAGGCATCTCATTCCCCCACGGAGCAAGGAGAACAAAGCTTTTACTGTACTATTAATTAGAATTCAGCTTTGCATAGTCTGTGGTTACAAACTTCAGTGAAATTGGTGCAGGATCCTATTCTCAAAGCGTTACAAAGCACATATTGTTGTCAAAGTAAATCCAGTACGGAAAGATGGCATCCTTGAAATAAAAATTAAATATATTTTAAATGGAGCAAACCACATTAGACACTTTTATAGGTTTAAATGTTAAACAGTGAAGATAATTTCCGGGAATCTTGTTGGCTTTTTTTTTCTTTTTTTACTTAAACGTAAATGTCTTTATTTCCCATAAATCTAAGACAACATTTTTTTAACAGTTTATCTGATGGGGGAAAAAACTGGAATATAAACACTGTCAACCATGATGGTTCCCAATTAATGGATCAAGGTAACTGTGCACAAATTTCTATAAAGCAAACATCATGTCTTATTCGAGTTCTTGGCATACTCCCTGACACATAATAGGTGCTCACCAAAAGTATGCATACTTGATAGAACTTGAAAATGCACTTACCTGAAGTTTCCAATGTGTGCTTGCTGTCGAATAGAATGGGGTGAAAGAAAGCATAAAGGTCCAAGACCAGTGACTTGGGTTCTAATCCCAGCTCTTTTATTATCTCAATGTGACTTCTCTTTGTGGTTCCATTTACCTGTTTGTTAAAAAGGGGATTGGACTAGATTAACTTGAAAGGGAGTTTCTTTCATATATAAGTACCTACTATTCAACTGGATCCCTCAGGGTTTTTTTTTTTTTTCCTTCCTCTCCCCATTGCCAAAGCTCATGTATTTATTAATGTTTTCCACAGATGCTCACTGAATGTCTTCTCCGTGTGTCAGGCATTGTGCTGCGTCGTACAGAATAGGCCTGCAGGGGCACCTGGGTGGCTGAAAACCGTTTTAGACTCACACACACACACAGGCGGTTAAGCGTCTGCCTTTGGCTCAGGTCATGATCCCAGGGTCCTAGCCCCGCATCGGGCTCCCTGCTCAGCGGCGAGTCTGCTTCTCTCTTTCCCTCTGCCTGCTGCCCCTCCTGCTTGTGCTCTCTCTCTCTGTCAAATAAATAAATAAATAAATCTTAAAAAAAAAAAAAAAAAAAGAATAGGCCTGCAAACAAAGCACAGGCAGTCCCTGGCCTTGGGGTCCCTTCTTCCAGCGAGGGAGTTGTGGGCCCTCCTACTTGACTGACTACATTTAAAAAAATTTTACTCATTGTTTAAAATCTGACCTTGTAGTCAGTCATGGGAAGCTCTTCTTATTGGGAAATTGTTTGTCATCAGAGGGCTCTCTTTGATGAGAGAAATGAATTCAGAAAGATTAAACTCACAATTTGTATTTCCTTGTTAATTGTGCGAATAGGGGTGCCTGGGTGGCTCAGTCGTTAAGCATCTGCCTTCGGCTCAGGTCATGGTCCCAGGGTCCTGGGATTGAGCCCCACATTAGGCTCCCTACTCTGTGGGAAGCCTGCTTCTCCCTCTCCTACTCCCCCTGCTTGTGTTCCCTCTCTCGCTGTGTCTCTCTGTATCTAAATAAATAAAAAAATCTTTACCCAAAAAAAAAAAAAATTATGTGAACAGACCAGAGCCATGATGTATTTTGTGTTTCTAGCTTTTTAGTGACATAGTGAGTAAACTTCACATTACAATGTAGATATATGTTCAAAATGCAGGTTATAAATTATATTTCATAAAAAGTCATATTTTCAGTGTACCAGAGTAAATGGATGATGAGAAGGAATGTTTCAGTGCCTTACAGTGAAGGCATACTGTCAAGTAATTATGACCCAACCTACATTTTTCTTTTACTATAAAATTTTTCTTAATGCAGATCATCTCTGTACTTGAATAAAATGTGAGCAATTAGACTAAAATAATCATAGTCACATTTTGGCACAGCAGAGATCTTTTTATTACTTCGACCTAATTGTGGATGTACTAAAATATTCCATCTAGTTTTACTTAGGAAACACCTCGCTTTCTCAGGGTAAGTCAGGATAGGCTGGTTATGCTGTTATAACAAAAAACTCCAAACACGCAGAGGCTAAAACACTATAGATTTTTTTTTTTTTGCTCATACTACGCATTCATCTTGGATATCGATGAGCTAGACGTACTTAGATTATAATCCTTCTGGGACTCAAGCTGATAGCAGCCACCATCTCCAACATCTTCATGAGAAGTGCAAGAGGACAAAGAGAGCTCAGGAAGGTCTCACTCTGGCAATGAATTACTTAGTTACCTTGTTACCAATCCATTGGTCAGAATTAGGCACATGCTGCATATTCTCACAAGGGGGCCAGGAACTGCTATCCTACCATCTGCCTAAAAGGAAGACACCTGGGATAATTGATGAATAACACTAATTGCTGTCATACACAGCATGAAAGGCTTGTTTTCAGGCATTAGCTCTCTTAATTTGCTAGGGAATCAATTAACTGTTGGTTATCCTAGCCACTTGTTTAGTTGAGAAACCATTTGTAAAAAATATCAAAGCACCATCTTTCTTGAAAAGATCTACAGCATTATGTTATTTGTTGCTGAAATTTTATCAATATCTTCAAAATTTAGATTTAAGACAACCTTCTACACTCTTGCCCATGGATTTTAATCACTTTATTAATGTGATTCTCAAAAACATTTAAAAAAAGAAGTAAGTTTAGGTCATAGGAGAAGGTTTTTTTTTCTTTAATTCTTCTTTTCCCCTTTGTTTTCTTTTTTTTTATTATGTTATGTTAATCACCATACATTACATCATTAGTTTTTGATCCCCTTTGTTTTCATTAGACCCTTTCATAGTTTTGCTTTAATTGCTATTTCAGTATTGTTCTATTACAGTACTCTACTCATGTGCATACTAATTTTTCATTCTATTGCACTTCTGAGCCAGAGCAGATAGGACTTGGTCAGAAAACCGTTTTAGACTCACAAGACTTTTAAATGTCAATTTCCAAGATTCATTTCATTATTCAACTTTCTTAGGTAAAGTAGTAAACAATGTATGAATGCCTTTTACTTTACATTTTCAAACTGAAGCATCATTTTTATTTTTATTTATTTTTAAAGATTTATTCATTTATTTTAGAGAGAGAGAGTGCGCGCGTGCATGTGCGTGTGCACGTGCACGCGCACACACACACACACACACAAGTGGAGAGGGGCAGGGGGAGAGGGAGAGAAGCCGACTCCCCACTGAGTGGGGAGCTTGGACCCCAGGCTTGATCTCAGGAACCTGAGATCATGACCTGAGCCAAAACCAAGAGTCAGATGTTTAACCAACTGAGCCACCCAGGTGCCCCTAGAGGATCATTTTTATTTGCATTAATAATTTTATTCATTTATTCATTTGCTTATTCAACAAATCTTTATTGTACTCTTAACTGTAACAGGCACTCAAACTGATCTAACTATATTGATATTACTAAAAATGTATGAGGAGTTACAAATGGCTTTCTAAGGGAGTTAGCCATGCTTTAAGGGTCATAAATGAACCTTCTTTTCATATGTGGCAATACAAATCTAACAATAGAACATGCACTTTGGAATATGTCCAGTGGCAGGGGCTAGACTGCATTTTATCCTGTGAGGCTTTGCAGAAGAGTGCTATATACATTTGGAGGATTATTAACTAGTGGTAATTGTATGATATGTTGCTGTTAAATATTCTGGGATCCATTCTTTATTCACTTAACCAGCCAAAAGTGACTATCTGTCAAATGTGGGCCTTACACTTTGGTAGAAATTTAGAATATAAAGATCATTAAGACACAAACCATATTCTCATGGAATTCACAGCCAACTAGGAAAAATAGGTATGTTAATGTATAATTAACAAGTATATAATGTAATAAGTTTTATGGTAAAGTTACCTACCGAGGACAATGGAAATACCAAGAGGTTGTGGAAAATCCACCTGGAGGTGTCTGTGAAATCTTCCAAGAGTTGGGTAATCAAGTGACATTCACTGGGGTTCTGAGTGGAATTTTCTTGTGGGAGAGGATGGAGAAGAACATTGCAAGCATAACAAGCAGCATGAGTGATTAAATGCATGGAAGTGTGAAAACGTGCAGCTGGAGGGCTGAGTACATGGGTACGAAGAGTATTTGGGGAGCGTTGGCAGGAGATGAGGCTGAAAGAAAGCCCGGGGCCAGGCAGAACAGGGTCTTGGCTTGGGTTTGTCACAGAAGAATATATTACTTTTTTAGGATCAGAAAGGGAGAGGCATTAGCTAAAGGGATTGGAATTTATCTCGTGTGTGCCTGGGATCTTGAAACTGATAAAGCAAGAGAGTGACATGGCCAGGTTGATATATTCAGGAAGATAAGGTATTGTAGAGGGAAACAGAGGGGGAGAAACTAGACATAGTGAGACCTGGAGCAACACAGAACTTAAATCTTGGCTTCATCCGCTTTATTCTCCAGTGACTAGATTCTTGGCAATTGAGATAGGTGACTAATTCTTGTATTTAAATTTATAATATTATGACTGTGTGCATAGGAAATGGCAGCTGGTCCTTTAATAATTTGATTGCTTTTTCTACATAAAACATCTCCATTAAATTTTCTTTCAAGTACCAATGCATTTGTTAGAAAGCAGCATACATGTTAATAGCACCATTGCCTTCCTCAGCTATGAAAATCTATGTGGTACTGGGTACTTATTTAGGCATTTCTATTAATAGATAACAGTAGGTATCCTGGGGAGATTTCTAAGGGAATCATTTCATGCAGAGCCTTACGTGACTTACATGCAAGAACCCATCAGTGAATAAAGCCAAGAGTTGATGGCCCACATGTGGCCACCGGCAGAGTTGGGAGAATGATACGTAGGTGAAGTGATATGAAAGTGCTGACAATGACATTTATTCCAATTATTTTAAAAGTAGAGCGTGATAGGCCCTGACAGTGTTCAGAGAAGATGCTGTTAGCAGCTGTTTTTGACAAACCAAGAGAAAAATGAAGGGGAATGATTAACACCCAAATTTTTTTTTTTTTTTTTTAATTTTTTTTTTTTTAAGATTTTATTTATTTGCGAGAGAGAGAATGAGAGACAGAGAGCATGAGAGGGAGGAGGGTCAGAGGGAGAAGCAGACTCCCTGCTGAGCAGGGAGCCTGATGTGGGACTCGATCCCGGGACTCCAGGATCATGACCTGAGCCGAAGGCAGTCGCTTAACCAACTGAGCCACCCAGGCGCCCTAACACCCAAATTGACTTAACTCTAAATAATCATCTCCAGAAATGTCTGAGCAAGTGTTTTGCTAAATTCCTGTAGCTATAACAATACATAATTTGAGAGATTTTGGAAATGAGCATCACAATCAATAACAAAACAAAGGAGGTGATAATCCCTCTTCCTTTGGACTTTTAAATACCTTGTCTTATATCTTGTGAATATAAAAGCCATTATCTGTGGTACCAAGAAATACCCACCATTGTTGCTTCTCTCTCTTATGAAATCACACTATTCTTTCTAGCCAGGCTAGGTAGAGACTCTGGTACAAAAAACAAAATGAGACAAAACAAAAAACAAAAAGCAACTTTGTTAAAATGTTATTATACATTTGTTGGATTTTCTGTGGACTTTCTACAGAAAATGCACAGGGTTTTTTTTGTCTTTGTGATTATGCATTTATTACAGATCCTGAGTTCTCAGGAAATCCATGTATCTTCGCCTTTTGAGCCTTAGGGTTATTTTTTTCCTGCGGTGTTTTATCAATTTAGAATTATTTGAGAAGAGGTGTGATAAACCTAAATATTTCCCTGAAGAAGGGACAATTTGTCATTTTTCTGGATCAGTCTGTCTGGGATTGAAACTAGCATTGGCCAAAGAATGATGATATTCTTTGACTGGTGTCTGTGGAATTGGATGAGGCAGAGTCACCTGAAGGTCTTTTATTTACCAAAAGTAGTGGAAGTGAAGGGAAAGGTATAGGGATCACACTCCATCTAATATACTCTGATTTACTGACTGTGTCTGCATGGCTCTTTCTGGACAGTATTTTCAGTTTTTCCCCTTATTTATATGAATTTGTACTATAACTTACTAGTCTTCTTACCTTTTCAATAAAGAGAGGAGAAAATAATACATTCTACTGTTTTTAACTTCTTTTTTTTTTTTTAAAGATTTTATTTATTTATTTGACAGAGAGAGAGAGACAGCGAGAGAGGGAACACAAGCAGGGGGAGTGGGAGAGGGAGAAGCAGGCCTCCCGCAGAGCAGGGAGCCCGATGCGGGGCTCAATGCGGGGCTCAGTCCCAGGACCCCGGGATCATGACCTGAGCCGAAGGCAGATAGATGCTTAACGACTGAGCCACCCAGGTGCCCCTACTGTTTTTAACTTCTTTAGGACCCAACATTTATTGAATGCCCACGTTGCATCATGCATAAAGTTGAATGTGACAAATTGTTGCCTTAGAGAATTTCTAGCCTAGCAAATATTTTGTCTTGTACATTCTTTTTTTTTTAATTTTTATTTTTTAAAGATTTTTATTTATTTATTTAACAGAGATAGAGAGAGCACAAGTAGGCAGAGCAGCAGACAGAGGGAGAGGGAGAAGCAGGCTCTCCGCCGAGCAGGGAACCCGATGTGGGGCTCGATCCCAGGGCCCTGGGATCATGACCTGAGCCGAAGGCAGCCGCTTAACCAACTGAGCCACCCAGGCGCCCCGTCTTGTACATTCTTTTGATTGTCTTTAGGTAAAGTTCTAGGAGCAAAGTGTTCCTTTGGCTGAAAAATCTGCCCCTCCTGTTTCTGTCAGGAAAACCCAGGGCTAGCTAGCTTTGAGCATTAGTTAATGACAATATTGGAAAAAAAAAGTCATCTCCAGAACAAAGCCCTTTTTCTCATTAATCGGAAAGCCACACAGAATTATTCTTTAATGTAGCCCATTTCCATAGAACTAAAGTGTAAGTGGATGGGTGCCAGAGAAATTCTTTAATTCATAGATTATTATGAATGAATATATGTTTCCTAAAGTAGGTATTCAGATGCAATGACTATTTTTATATTTATATATGTATTTATAATAAACATATACTCTATTTTATAGAGTAACTGGATTTTAGCAAAGACATTCTAGTGGGAGAAAGAACTTTGAAGAGAGACAGAGCTGGGTCTGAATAAAGCCTTCTGGAATGACTAGTTTTCAGCTTTGAGTACCTTACCTCTCAGAACATGAGTTTCTTTTGCTGTACTACGGGAGGTAAAAATACATATTGTGAAAGTACTGTAATATCTGCAAAGCTACTAGAACACAGTAGACACTTAGGAATTAGCAGCTATTTTTCTCTTTTTGTTGCCTTATTTTGTAATGAATATTGAAGTTCTATTATGAGCAAAAGATTGCAGGAAGATATTGTGGGAGGGACACAAAGAAACAAAATAAGATCTCTGTCTGAAGTAGCTTGCCATAGTTTCGTTGGGGAGACAGACACATTCACACATCAGACAAATCTGAGACAATCCATAAAACACACAAAACAATGCAAACCCTGTATGGGGCAGAAATGTAGCGCTGGAATAATTTTTATGTCATGGAGGTGGAAATTCTGTATCATCATTGCCCTCCCTCCCAATCTCTACTTAGAGGTCTCAGTGTAAGAGAATACTTTCTTGTTGTTTAAAGGCTTAATTTTTTAAGAGTAATTTTAGGTTTACAACAAAATTGAGAGGGAAGCAGAGAGATTTCCCATATACCCCCTGCCCCCACACGTGCATAGCTTTCCCCATCATTAACATCACTTACGGGAGGAGTACATTTTTACCAAGGATGAACCTGCATTGACGTATCATAATCACCCTCCAGATGTCTACAGTTTACCTCAAGGTTTACTTTTTGTACATTCTATGGGTTTGGACAAATGTATTATGACATCTACCCATCATTATAATATTGGAGTATTTTCATTGCCCTAAATATCTTCTGTCCTCTGCCTATTCATCTCTCGCCCCGCTGATCTTTTTATTTTCTCCATAGTTTTGCCTTTTCTAGAATATTATATAGTTAGAATCATACAGTATGTAGCCTTTTCAGGTTGGCTTCTTTCATTCAGTAATAATCATTTAAGGTTCCAATAGGATACTTTTAATCAGCTCAAAGGTATTCTTGAGAACCATCATTGGTGACTGATGTGTCCAACTACAGTAAATAAGACTGTGCTTGTAATTATCATTAGTTGTTTCAATTCAACTCTGTATTAAATTCTCACTATTATTTCCAGGAGCCCCTCAATCTCTAAAATTATATCTTTAAGTTGGCTCCCTCTACCGGAAGTATTATATTCAATCATTAGCATAATTAGAGGTCCTCACAGTTGATCAGTCTATACTTCCTGGGTGTTGCTACTCCCTTTTCCCTGACCCATGGCAGACATTAGTAATTGATCATGCCATTCTTTCCCACTGAATGTAGCCTCACAAATCTTCTTATCTCATCTTGGTGTTTCAAGCAGTCACAACCAAATTGATTTGACTTGACACCTGAGATAACACCTTTTTGTCATTCTGACCTAAGCATTTCTGAATTTGAAAATTCCATGCTTGCTATCTTAATTGAAGGCAGATTTATCTAACCCAGGAAACCTGTATTTAGGAAACTTGACCTACTAACTGTATAATTTTGCTCCTTTTTTTTCTTTTGGTTTCATTATATGCTAGAATTCCATGGTATCAACTCTGAAAACATGGTGGAATGCCATAGTTTACAAACTTTGGTGTGCATCACAATCAACTGAAAATGTGTTAAAGCACCCTGCTGGGTCCCGCCAGTAGGTAGCAGTCTTTAAAAACAGGTTCGGAATAAGCTTTGGGAAATATAATCTAATGTGATGCTGGTCGTGCCAGTTATGGAAACACACACTTGGAAAAGCACTGTATAATGAAAAGAACAAAGAATAATAGAAAAGCCTCTGGCGCATCATTATTAGTACTTTGAGTAAATTTCTTAAAGTATCTGGGACTGAAGGTTTTCTCTATGAAATTTTCTCTATAAGAAAACCTGCGTCATGGAATTATTTTAAGCATTATATGCGATAATACTTCAAGCATTTAATACAAATAATCCCTCAACAAATGTTTATTCCCTTTTGAATTTTTTTGCACTCTGCAATGGAAAAAAACAACCAACCAACCAGACCTAGCATTATTCTGGTTACTATAGGGAAATGAAGACAGTGATGTATTGTTCTTGCTCTTTCTTCCAAGAAATGTTACATGTACTAATTATCAGAAATGAACTCCATGGTATTCTTACTATATATGCTCTTTGCTTTGAAAATCTTGCCTTAGGTCTTGAGGAGAAAGTTTTACTTTATTTAAATTTGGGAAAGTAGACAAAAGGTAACCTAGCAGGGAACTGTGCACAGAAGCTGAGGAGCCACGCTGAGGCTGGAATTTCCCTCTTTACAGGGAATACTTAAAAATGAACGTGATAATGTCTAACTTTTTAGGTCCTACAAGGGAATATACTATCTGAATGTGTGTACCTACCAGATTGCATTGCAAATGCAATGCTGTTTAAATTTTAAATTGGAGTTTGTTAATTTACATGAATTACCCTGCAAAATGCTAGGTATGAACATTTGCATCTTACAGGCAAGGAACTGAGAAACAGAAAGCTTGAACGAATTACCCTGTGATGATGAAGAAGCTGGCTTACGTTAGATCTCGAGGCACAAACTCCTGATAAATAATTCATTCTCTTAGGTCATTCTCCTACTTGATTGCTCTTCAATTTACCAGCAGTTTAATTTGTTTCCACAGAAGTATTTTCACATACAGAGTTTTATAGATTGCTGTATTTTTGTGCTTAGTAATCTTAATAAAAAACACCAAGAGTACTGTTTAGGAAATGTAATGTTATCTATGGCAAAATAATTCTTAATTATAATGCAGTGTTTCTGGACAATATAAATAATAGCTTAGAATTGAAAGGAGAATTACTATGCTTGCCACAAATCTCCTTGAAAAAAAACTCAATGTTTTGAATACTGAATCATTTAGAATTTTGTACAGATTTAAGGGTCTCTCATCTTGGCCTCTCATTCCTTTATTTATATCTGGGATTCTTAAGAGGTATTTTTCAAAATCCCATTAACCATTATCACTTTAATAAATATTTTTGGCCATCTAACTCAGTTGTATTTGAAACATTTTGCTACTTTTTATCATCATCATCATCATCATCTTCATTGCCTTCCTCCAATGTTTACTGAGCTATGAAAAATTTAGAATATCAAGTTCAAAAAACATGTTGATTACTTCACCGAAATGAAACTCCTTATTGGAACCATGCTCCAGAAAAGGAGAGATAATCGATTCACACATCCTGGGTCTTCCCACCTAAGGGACATATAATGCTACTTGGACGGTTACCATCCCCCAAAGTACTTGCTTCTCATTTTGAAGTGAAAAGAAAGCCCTCTCAGCCTATAGTATTCTGTACAGATTGCCTTTCTGCCTTTGGCGGAGCTCCTGTGTCTCCTGTGAATCATGCCTCTGTACACAGTGTTACCATTGTGCGATCTGAAAGAGCGAATCCTGCTGGGTGGTGTGCAGTAACTCCATGGGGAAGGTCACAAGTTCATGTCTGCTTTGCCTTCTGTCTAGCAAGAAGTGTTCTGGCTACGCAATAGATAACTGGGATATTTCTCAGCATATGGAAGGTTAGACTTTCAATGGTACCCCAGCAGTGGTGGCTAAAGGCCATTAGTAGTGGAGAGAATTCAAGACAAGTCTTATCCTTGCCTTCGCACGTGTCTTTCAGCATCTCTCTTCAGGACTGTAAGAATGAATTTGCTTAAGGACTTGGTTGAGGTGACTGACAGGGGGACAGATGGTACTTAATGAGAGCACTGATAAGTGCTCTTACTGTTTAATTAAGTGACCTTTATGTGTTAAGCAGACACTTATTAAACACCTCCTAAATACTGGACACTGTTGTAGGTGTTTGAGTCAGCGTGGTAAAGAAAACTGAAGGTCTCTGTCCTCATGGGACTTTCGTTCTGGTGGGAGTGATGCATAGCAACCAATGTCAGAGAGTGATAGATCCTGTCAGAACAAAGCTGAGTAAGGTGAGAGGGAGGCTCGGGGCACTGTGTTACATAGAATAGGTAGGTAGACCCTCTCTGAGGAGAAGATGTATGAACAGATAATCTGAGGAAATGAGGGAACCACAGAAAGATCTAGGGAAGGAGGTTTCCAGGCAGAGGTAAAGCTAATAGCCCCTGAAGTGAGTGTGCTTAGCTGTGTGATGGGCCACATGTAAATTCAATATTTATTTAAAACAGGAACGTTTTGTTCATAAAGCTTATACACACCTATATAAAATACATTTGATGGGGCGCCTGGGTGGCTCAGTCGTTAAGTGTCTGCCTTCGGCTCAGGTCATGATCCCAGGGTCCTGGGATCGAGCCCCACATCGGGCTCCCTGCTCGGTGGGAAGCCTGCTTCTCCCTCTCCTACTCCCCCTGCTTGTGTTCCCTCTCTCGCTGTGTCTCTCTCTGTCAAATGGATAAATAAAATCTTTAAAAATAAAAAAAATAAAATAAAATACATTTGAAAATATTCTAATAAGAAAAGGAGCCATCACCATTTTAAAGATGTGTATACAATGAAAGCAGGAAATAATATTTTCTGCCATAAGTCTTTCCCCCGGTAGAGCCATCACAGGATTAAAACAATATACTTCATACATAATGTACTGTAACTGCTTTTTTAACAACTGAAAATGTACAGAAAATGCTATTTTGACTGTCTATCTTTAGTCTTCAGCTGTTGCTGTCACGATTCAGAAATTTGGATCTCTGCCTCAAGAGGCACATTTCCTTAGCGGTAAAAAATAATCTGATGGAATCTACAGGCATAATCATAGGCTGTGATTTTGGGGAGTATAAGTCACCTGCTACACAGGGGGGAAGGGTGTTCCTTTTCTTTTTTATTTGAGTCTCGTTTATGTTCTCAATATGCTTTATTTTGCATGTATATTTTTCTGAAGATGAAACTCTCTCTGGCTTCTGTGTATGGCAAGTGGTGCACATGAATTTTAGTGGGTACTGTAACCCAAATTGAATCCCAAAATGTGTCTGGAAAAATCCAGAAAAACTGAACCAAGAATTTGTGCTAGCACAGATTGCCAAGTGGAATTAAAGAGTCCCTACATTTTCCTTTGGGTGTTGGTGTGAAGTGACACCTTAGAGTATCTGCTAAACGTGGACTTGCATTCCAAAGAAGAGAAAAATTTAGAGATGACACAAAAGTGGTGTCATTAAAAATTTGGTCTCTCACTTTTAAGATTTGTAAATTATCAAAAATAAAATAAAAATATTGGTTATAGCTAAGGTAGCACAAATGAAACAGTTTAAAATCTGAGCCCAGAACTTGAGAATCAGTATGGCTTTCATAGGAAAACACCGTTCATAGTAATGATAACCAAGAGAATGAAGTTGTTTTTTTTTTTTTTTTTTTTTTTTAAAAGATTTTATTTATTTATTTGAGAGAGAGAGAATGAGAGAGAGTACATGAGAGGGGGGAGGGTCAGAGGGAGAAGCAGGCTCCTCGCTGAGCAGGGAGCCCGATGCGGGACTCGATCCAGGGACTCCAGGATCATGACCTGAGCCGAAGGCAGTCGCTTAACCAACTGAGCCACCCAGGCGCCCGAGAATGAAGTTTTTAACCTGGGAGTCCCAAAATGTTGTTTCAGGAGTCTCTGTTTAGAAGCTGAAACAGACTAGAAATAGAATCATAGGAGGCTGTTTCTATCTTTAATATTTAAGATCAGAAACAAAAAGAGATTTACAAGAAAAATTCCTAGTTGTTTTTTTTTTTTTAAGATTTTTATTTATTTATTTGACAGAGAGAGAAAGACAGCGAGAGAGGGAATACAAGCAGGGGGAGTGAGAGAGGGAGAAGCAGACTTCCCGCGGAGCAGGGAGCCCGATGTGGGGCTCATTCCCAGGACCCATATTTATATGAAATGAAATTTGAGTTACTTCTTAATACTAGAATTTCATACACAGTCTTAATAGTAATAGGTAAAATTCTGCTTTCTTCATTATAAATCAAAAAGCCATCATCATTAATGTTACTGAATTTTAAAAAATTTTTAATGTGAACAGACTTTAACAGAATATAGGAAATCAGGACCTGAGCCGAAGGCAGACGCTTAATGACTGAGCCACCCAGGCGCCCCAAAAAGTCCTAGTTTTTAACAACATGTGAAGGTCAAATAAATTCTATGTTGAGTTGCAAATGAATGAATATGCTAAGACCCATTGAGTCAATCTTTTCCCTTCCAAAATTGACTTAAAACTAATAAGAGCACATTCAGACAAAATTATTATTATTATTTTAAATATTTTATTTATTTATTTGAGAGAGAGAGAGAGAGCGAGCTCAAGCAGGGTGAAGGGCAGAGGGAGGAGCAGACTCTCAGCTGAGCAAGGAGCCCGATGCGGGACTCGATTCAGGGACTCTGGGATCATGATCGGAGCAGAAGGCAGACACTTAACTGACTGAGCCACCCAGGTTCCCCCAGACAAAATTATTTAAAAAATACCTCAGTAGTGAAGTTAGTTGCTGCCTTAGTGAAACTAATAATTTTTATTGCATCTTCAAATTATTTTCTATTGTCCTGAAATATGGCATTTATAGAGAAGCAATTCTAGTTTCAGGATATAACATAATTAAAGTTAATAGGTTTTTATATAGTGGAATTTTCTTTATATTTAGGGAATATCCATGTGTTTCCTTCTTGTTTTCCTTTGCAAAGCAGTATAGCAGATGAGAGCGTGAGTTTTGAAGTTCAGTGACTTTGTATTCAAATCCTTACTAACTGGATGATGTTGGGTAATTCATCTTACCTTCCTCTAATTCAGTTCGTTCATCTGTAAAGGGTAGATTATACTTCAAAGGGCTATTATGGGGTATGTGACGATAATGTGTGCAAAAGCAACTAGTACATAGTAAGCTCTCAAAAATGCTAGTTATTATATCTTATCCCCCCAACTTGCTCTCTCTTTTTCCTTCTGCCTTTCACTCCCTCAAGAGAAGCCTAGAACATATCCTTCCTTCACAACCCTCAGAAGGAACCAAGTCTGCCAACACCTTGATTCCAAAACCGTGAGGCAGTAAATTTATGTTATTTAACTACCTAGTCCATGGTACTTCCTTACAGCAGCCATATCAGATTAATACTGATTTTGGGATTTTGGTACCAGGAAGTGGGGTACTGCTGTAACAAACACTTAAAAATGTGGAAGTGGCTTTGGAGTTCAGTTGTGGGTAAGGACGGAAGAGTTGTGGGTAGGGACTAGATTGCCTTGAGGAGACTTGGTGGAAATATGAGTATTAAAGGTGCTTCTGTTGAGGTCTCAGGTGGAAGTGAAGAACACATTATTGAACACTCGAGAAAAGGTGATCCTTGTTATAAATTGGCAAAGAACTTGGATGAATTATGTTTTAGTTTTTTGTGGATGGAAAATAGAAATTTTAAGTGACAAACTTGGATTGTCAGCCAAGATTTCTAGGCAGAGTGTTGATAGCATGACTTGGTTTCTCCTTTCTGCTTATAGTAAAATACAAGAGGAGAGAGAGAAATTGAAGAAGAAATTGTCAAGTAAAAAGAAACCAGGGCTGGAAGACTTGGAAAATTCTTGGCCTTTTCCTATTGCAAAAAAAGAAAAAAAGAGAAAATGTGTTCTAGAGAGAACATCAAGGGTGTAGCAATCATGCAACTCATGGATCCAGCCATCTCAGCAGAAATCAGGAATAGAGATATGGTTATCCAGGAAAGATCTGTGGTGGACTCTCTTATCTGATGGCTTGGACCCCTGTGAATTGCATGGAAGACCCCCAGGGTTTTGAAAAAATTTGTATCAACAGAAACACTGCCAGTTTGGATTGAAGGGAGACAGAGCCAGAATGAAAGGAAAGAAGGCTATCAGACTTCTGAGATTCCATGGGTAGGAAACAGGCTGATAGATCTATCCAGTTGCAAACATGTGTAATCCTTCAAGAAAAGTGAAGAATAACCTTGAAGGGGATTCAGAGGCCAGTGGCTACTGCTGACACTATAAGCCCAGAAGGCATAAGCCCAGGAAGGTTGGGGGCATTTCCTCCTTGATTCCAGAAGGGAGACCCTTCCTTAGTTTCAGAGGGTGAACCACTTCCTCAATTCTGGAGGGCAGGGCTCCCAGTGCTCAGGGCTGAGGGCCCAGAGGACCAAGCCCTGAGCCAAAAAAGATTATTTTCAAGTATCAAATTCTAATGGAATTTGTTCTAATAGGTTTCAGACTTGCTTGGGACCCATGACCCTTTCTTCCTTTCAATGTATCCCTTTTGAAATGGAAATATCTATCCTGTGCCTGTCCTCCCTCTGTTGTTGTCTGTCTGGTATCATAGGTTCACAGATGGAGAGGAATTTTGTCCCACAATGAGTCTTGCCCCAAATTTTACCCATAACTAATTTGGATGATTTAAATGAGCTTTTGGACTCAAAGTTGATGCTAGAATGGTAAGAATTTGGGGAATATTAAAATGGGATCAATATATTTTGCCTGTGAGAAGGACGTGAAATTTGAGGAGTCAGAAGGTAGAAAGTTATGGGTTGACTTGTGTCCCTCTCATATTAATATGTTGAAATCCTAACCCCCATTACCTTAGAATGTGACCTTATTTGGAGATAAGATCTTTATAGAAGTAATCAAGTTAAAATGAGATCATTAAAGTGGACCCTAATCCAATAGGACTGGTGTTCTCATAAAAGGGGAAATGTGGACACAGAGTTATGCATAGAGGGAAGACAGCCCTCAGAAGGAGCCAGTCCTTCTAACAGCTTGCTTTTGGACTTCTGACCTCCAGTACTGTGAGATAATAAGTATCTGTTGTTTAATCCACCTGATCTGTGGTATTTGTAATGGCAGACCCAGCAAATCAACACACCCTCTCCCATTACTATTACATATGTCAAAGGTTCAGCCTAAGTGTTACAAAAAACAATCTAATCTGTGTTTGATAAGGAATAGTTGAAAGAGCTATAGTTATTTAGGGTACAAAGTAAAATATTAGAGGATAGATCTTTGAAAGTCTTTCATGTGACTTACTCATTGTAATTCCAAGTCACAGAACTAGAACCAATGGGAGAACATCACTGGGAGTCAGGCTTTAGTTTAATAGGAAGAAAAATGACTTGCTATTTACTTTAAAAACTGGACAGAAATCACCTATGTCTTAGTTAGAATTCAGAGAGAGATGAAACAAGAGGTTCTGTTGGTTGGTTGGTTGGTTGGTTTGCATTGGTTGGTGTGTGTCGCTAGGTGGGCATGAACATTCCTTCAGTATTTAAAAAAAAAAATCATAAACTGAGCCAGGAGCAAGGAGTAGGGATTGGTAGGGTATACTAAGGGGAAAAAAAAAACTCGAGAAACTCTGGACAAAGAATACTTCCCTATTTATCTTGGAGGACAGTCTGAATGAGGATAATCTACTGTGAAATAGAGAGGAACCCAAGTACTGAGGAAAATAGAAGAGAACCTGGTTTTCACCTCCTTTAAAAGGAGAGCAGGTGAATAACGAGGCAGATAAGTTCAGCATTATGATTAGAATTGAGCTGTGATATTGTGCCATTAGAATCTAAGTACCATGAGGATGGACATGGGTCTAGTTTACTCACTGCAGTTTTCCTTGGACTAGCTCAGTACCTGACTCATAGTTAACATTTAACTATGAGTTAACTTATGAGTTATGAGTTAACATTTAACTATGAGTTAATACCAGTAATTATGTACATACTATTGATTCATATTCCTGGGCTTTTAAACATTCATTTATTATGCACAAAGCATTTTGTATATGTGTACAAGAATTTTGGATAGAGAGGTTAACACATAAAGAATTTGAATATTGTTGAGTATTATAGTTGTGACTTCACACAAAATTTAGTGTCAAATGAATATGCTTTAATCTTCAAAAAAACCCATGGAGTTCATTTAAATACAGTGTCTTAGTTATTTTTCAGAAAGTGTTATAAACAATATCCTGATTTTTGAAATAAAAATGTTAACCACTCAAAAAAAATATATTATGGTTTTTACTCTCTAAGAGCACAGAGTTTTTTTGTAAAGCACGTACATATAAGGAAGCAGTTATAAGACTGATGCTGAAGCTTTCTCAGATAGTACACATCATGCCAATGGAGACTTACTATGTATGTAGAGAATAAAGATTTGCTAAAGTAAAAACAAAGCTTTTTAGAATTTTGATTTTATGTTGAGTAACAAATACGAAAACTTCAAGAAATAATGCAGGCTTACCAAAGATAATAGGAAATCCTCTTCTTGGCACATAGTACCTACCTTATAGTAAGTATATCTTTGAAGCATGTGTGAATTAGGAGAAACATAGAAAGAAGTAAGGAGAAGGAGTGAAAAGATCAGGTTTCTTTCAGAAGTATTCATGATGCCACAGTGGAAAAAGGAAACTGTTGCTTGGGAAAGTGGTCAGGATAAGAGAGATTGGGAGTCACCTAGAATCCATTTCTAGAAGGGTCTCTTTCTAACTAGCCACAAAATGCATCAGACATTCTGCTGTTCCTCAGTGAGAGAGCCCCAGCCCTCAGTAGTGGCACGGAGGACTAATTCCAGCAAGAGTGAGTATGAGAGATCACTGATAGTCCAAATGCCAAGCCCCATGGATGTAAAGGAATGGCCAAGTCAAGAAGGTAAACAGTAAAGTCTTCAGGAAGAATGTTGATAACATAAAAGTGTTATAAACTATAAAACCAATTTGAAACTTTCAGATTTTGTAGCTGATATTATTCTATTAATGGTTCTGTTTCCAGGTAAGATGCGAGTAATCATGCTCCATTCTGTTTTTACCCCAAAATACAGCTTTAGGTCCTGGGCAGAATGCATGGATCAGCTATTTGAGAACTCTGAAAAGTAAACATTAGTGGGAAGATTGGGGAAGAAGTCTCCATTGTTAGAAAAGAAACAATCTAAATTGAAAATGGGCAAGAATCTTGAACACTTTACCAAAGAGGCTGTACTAATGGCAAATAAGCACATGGAGACATGGTCAACATTAGCCATTAGGGAACTGTAAACTACCATCAGTATGAGATACACACTACCCAGTTATTAGAATGGCTAAAATACTAAAAGACAAAGTGCTGGCACGTCTTTGGAGCCACTGGGAACTCTCATGTTGTGCTAATGGAAATGCAAAATGATGCAACCGTTCTGGAAAAACAATTTGACTTTTTGTTATGAAGATTAATATACACTTAGCATATGACCCAGAAATCCCACTACTTGGTATTTACCATAGAGGAATGACAACATATATTTATACAAAAACGTGTGCATGATGTTTATTGCAGCTCTATTCAGAATTGCCCCATACTAGAAATGGTCCAAATGTGCCTTTGGTGGTGAATGGATTAAACAAAAACAAAAACAAAAACAAAAAACCGTGGCACATCCATACAAAAGAAAACTATCTGGCAGTAAAAGGGAATGAGCTATTAATAAATGTAATATTGTCTAAATGTCAAAGATACTGCACTGAGTGAAAGAAGCTCGTCTCAAAAGGTTAAGTACTGTGTGTGTGTGATCCCATATATATGACATTACCGAAAACATAAAATTGCAGTGATGGAGAATAGATTAGTGATTCCCAGGAATCAGAAGTGGAAAGAAGGTATGACTATAAAGATACAGCTCAAGAGAGTTTTGGGGTTAACAGAACTGTTCTATATCCTGATTACGGTAGAGGTTACATGAATCCAGACATGTGTTAAATTTCATGGAACACTGCACCAAAAAAGGTCAGTCTTATTGTATGATAAATTTAAAAATAAAACAAGAGAGATGAAAAGTAACCAAGGGAGCTTTATAAAAATATACATTCTATTTAAAAGTCTTTGCTACAAAGTTTAGCATGCTTACATATAAAATGTCCCCACTCTTGGATTTTACATATGCTAATATTGTACTGTTTCAATCGTATGAAATATTTATATGAAATGAAATTTGAGTTACTTCTTAATACTAGAATTTCATACACAGTCTTAATAGGTAAAATTCTGCTTTCTTCATTATAAATCAAAAAGCCATCATCATTAATGTTATTGAATTTTAAAAAATTTTTAATGTGAACAGACTTTAACAGAATATGTTGTAAGTAAACAAATTAAACAAGTTAAGTGAGCCAATCATGATCCAATCCACCATTTTGGAAGCATTTTCCATATTCATATGTGTTCTGTACCCTTTGTAGACTCATACTGTTACACCACTAATTTAAGAAAATATTGTTTCTGTAAAATACTTGCAAATATATACTCAAACATGAATGGATCCCTGAATATTAGTCTCTTTTTTAAGAGCAGTGGAGTGAATTTGACTTAGTTTTCATGTGTGCTATACTCTTTCTATGATCTTTATAGTATCATAGTTAATTGGTCTTACACAGATAATTATTTACATTTAAAAATTTTAACTGTAGATTAATGCCATACCATTTTTTTACATATTTCACAGAAGACTACTAACAGAGTAGAAATAATAAAGAGATACGAGCTCATTTAGAGAAAGAGGTTTTCCCAATGTGTCTTTGTTTTTAACATATATGTTCCTAATATCCTATTCATTTGAAATCACCCTTTTAAGTAATTTGCTGACAGGTTAGTATTATCTTTGGGAACTGGAATACCTTCTTTTAATGTAGATTTTAAAACACGTACCATGGGAACAGTTTCTCTCCTTGCATTTAGGTATCTGACTCATCTTTGCTAATATATCTTGATGTTAACAATGACCTAGGAAACAAAGAGAGGAACTTCCTTAGTATTTTTGTCTATGCAGTCTGCCTTCACAGGATGTGCTTTGTGAGAGAAGCACCTAATTACTCTGCCAAAACCAGAAAGCACCATGAGCAGAGGGCCTAGCAAGTCTGTCCTATCTCTACACTACCTAATGAACAGAGATTGTGACACATGGGCATTCTGCTTTTGCCCTGCAGTAAGAATGTGAATGATAATAATAGTAATAATAGTAATTTTTTAAAAAAAAATAATGACATGCTAGTTAAAATGGCAAACATAGCCAAACTGCTAGGATTTAAGAAGCTCATTTTGGAAACATTTGTAAGCTGAAGTACAAGAAGTTAGGATATTGGCTGGACTAGCTGTCAAGACAGTAAGAACAATCTGTGGCTAACAGGAAGGCATGATTTGGGGCACTATATTCATTTTCTATGCATATTTTCAATTGACAAATATTAATAGAGCAATGTCAGGCTGTGGAGATAAAGAGATGAGTAAAATCGTTTATGTACTTGGAGAGCTCGTAGGTTACTCCGGGAGACAAACAAAAATATGTAGTACAATGTTCTCTGAAACATTCTGCTGATGAATCAGGTGCTGGTGGCACGCGGCTGGGGTGAAATAGCTGACTCTGCCTATGGAAGCTGAGAAAGATGGCAGTGAAGAGTTTTCACTTGAGTTTAGCCTTAATGGATGAGACGGTGTTCTTGGCAAAGAAAGTAGAGAAGTAACATGTTTAGGCAGTGAAAACTACATAAAATAATATGCAGAATTGTGGAAGGGTTATGGCTTAATGCCACCATAGCTCTTGCTCTCCTTTGAGAGAGGTCATTTGTCCCATTTTGGCCGACTACCCCCCCCCCATCTTATTCTGCACTGAGGAGATCATTCACTCATTCATCCAACAAATATTTATTTGAATACCTACTGTGTGGTCAGTACTGGTCTGGGTATTGGGGTTATACCAGTGAACCAAAGTTCTTGTTCTCATGAAATGTAAATTCTTGGAGGAGTATAAGCAATATAGCTTCCCTTCCTGGGATTCAAGGGACAGTGGAGGTGGTACAGGTTAAAACTGATCCTTCTGGAGCACTAGTTTCATAATGGTGAGTAATTAATAGTGTCATATGGATATCATCTTATAAAGGTAACATGCTAGATGACTTCAGGCTCAAGCACATTTAGTACTTGTGAAAATGCACTTTTGGTAACATGACCAGACCACCCTGGGAGCATGCATTCCCTCTTCTGTCCCATTAGGTTCCTCTGTTATAAAAAGTGTGGTATAAGGTCAACTCCTTAAAAAGTATGCAATTTTGATCTCAAAATGATCTCATCTGAAAATGAGCAAAATAATGTGCATTCAGTCTACAAATATTTATTGAGTATTGACTCTGTGCCAGACTCTGTTCCATATTCTAGAAATGAACAAGACTCAGCCCAGCCCTCAAGGACCTCAGAGGTTAATAGTTAATACTATCGGGAAGTCCAACAAAGACTTCAATACTACTTGTTGGATAGTTTATAATAAGGAAAAACTGAAGTAACTTGTTGAAATGCTTACCACAAAGTCTGGCACCCAGTAGGTATGTGATCAATGTAAGCTACTTTTCTGTAATCCCTTAATTCTAAAAAGAGTGGTCAGTTAATTGTTATTCTCCAAGATGGCTAGATAACTATCTCCATTCAGCTGAATGTTATCTTTTCTGAAGTCATATTAGAATAACTCTAGCTCTATTTCTTCAAATAGAGAAATTTCTGAAATAGAGAAATTGGGAGAAGTTGCCATCTGTGGTGAGTGGGGCATTCTGTTAAAAGAAGCTACCAGTATTTCTTGGTGTTCTGTATTCACTTCTTACCTTGTCTGACTGAAAGAAGAGCTTGTCTGTATTTAATTGAATAGAGCCTAATGGCTGTGCTCAGATGGTATGTTGTTTTAGAAAAAGAGCACGGGATAGTGACATAAAGATATAATCCACAATGATTTAACTCTGTTAATATTGATAGTCTTAAATCTCTTCCTCTTCAAAAAGAAGCTTCCAAGTAAATTCTGTCTTTTCAAATATCCAGTTTTGTATTTATAGTAAATGTGAGCCATATTATTTCGTGTTCAGCATTGTTATGCATAATATTATTGCATAGAATCTGTGGTTTTATACCTTTAAAATACTTTAGTTTTATAACAGTAGTTAGTTAAAAATTGGTCACTCAGTTCAGAGAAAATTTATTCCAGGTAAACTTGTAAAATCTGAAAGGTAATGAATATGGAAAGAATGTAATTGTTTTCATTTAAAATAATTTGATTACAAAGCCATAACCCTTAAAATACATTTAAACAATATTATAATACTTGCACTATATGTTTATCATTTTTTTGGTTGTAATTAATTTGCTTTCCTTTTCAATTTAATGAAAAGTCAAAATGTATTTAAGTTTTCTGTCATATTTATAAATAATACATTATTGATTGTTTTTGACCATATAACTCTATTCAGATCCTTTAATAATATGTTATGATAAATTCTTGATTCTTACTGCTTTCATAGGATGTGGATACCAGGAATTTCATTATTTAAAATTGAGACATAGCTATAATTGGAATTCTCAAGTAATTCCCAAGGGCAACTATCTGCGCACTAATAAATTGACTCAGAATTACTCATCTCTCCTTTTGAGGTGCCAAGGGCTAAGCATGGCATGTAGATAGGAAGGTTTTTACTCTGGCTCCTTCCTAGGCTCTCTAAGGGCACATAAACTCTGTTTGTTTTCTTCTGGGCTTTTTCTCCAGTTCTGCCTGTCTCTCTCAGAACAGTATATTCTTTGCTGAAATATAACAGGGTATTATCTGCCTTTACTATGCTTTTGTGTACTTTTTCTTAGGTACCATCTCCTGTTTCCTACTTTCTAGATTCCCTTTTGACTTCAATATTTAATACGGTATTGGGCGCCTGGGTGGCTCAGTCGTTAAGCGTCTGCCTTCGGCTCAGGTCATGATCCCAGGGTCCTGGGATCGAGTCCCATATCGGGCTCCCTGCTACGCGGGAAGCCTGCTTCTCCCTCTCCTACTCCGCCTGCTTGTGTTCCTGCTCTCACTATGTCTCTCTCTGTCAAATAAATAAATAAAATCTTTAAAAAAAAAAAAAAAAAATATTTAATACGGTATTGAGTTTCTCTTGGGCATTTTGGCTCTAGAAGCAAACTTTCATGCATTTACCTGTGGACAGGCATTTCCTTTCTTCAGAGGTAACTAATTCAGACTTCAAAATAGTCTGATTATCGGGGTGCTTGGGTGGCTCAGTCATTAAGCGTCTGCCTTTGGCTCAGGTCATGATCTCAGGGTCCTGGGATCGAGCCTCGCATCAGGCTCCCTGCTCCACGGGAAGCCTGCTTCTCCCTCTCCCACTCCCCCCTGCTTGTGTTCCCTCTCTTGCTGTGTCTTTCTCTGTCAAATGACTAAATGAAATCTTAAAAAAAAAAAAAAAAAAGCTTTAAAAAAATAGTCTGATTATCTTTTAAGCTTTGCATCTCAATTAACTGTCTTTGGTATTCCTTAATGTTATCGAGACTAGGTAGAGTTAACAGATTTTGTTTTTGAGAATTTTATTTCTTAGGATGACTCTCAAAATTTCTTTAACTAGGACATTGGCTTGTCACAGTGGGCAAAGTGAAAAGAATAATGTGAAATGTCACATAATGTCACATAAATTGCCAATAAGAATCGAGAGGTAATTACAGTTGCATCATTATGCTGCTTCAGGTACGTGTCTGGCAGCATTTCCTTATCTGAACCCCAGTTTACATACAGCTAAATCTAGGTTATGCAATTTGCCATCATTTGGGAGAAAAACAATCCCTGAAATGCTTACTATATTTTGGCAGCCTCAAAAAGTGAATCTGAGAAAGACCTTGGTAACTTCAAATTGCCTTTTTTTTGCAAATGAGTCATTCTGAATATTGGTAGGATCATATATTCACATGTCTCAGCTTTTTTTTTTTTTTTTAAAGATTTTATTTATTTGACAGATAGAGACACAGCGAGAGAGGGAACACAAGCAGGGGGAGTGGGAGAGGGAGAAGCAGGCCTCCCGTGGAGCAGGGAGCCCGATGCAGGGCTCGATCCCAGGACCCTGGGACCATGACCTGAGCTGAGGGCAGACGCTTAACGACTGAGCCACCCAGGCGCCCCCACATGTCTCAGCTTTAAATCACATTATCGTTGGAGGAAAGTCCTAGCTTTGTTTTCATCATGCAGTAAATAATAGGTACCAGCAATATTTTCTCCCATGATATTACTAACAGTCCATTCTCAAATAGGGCAGTTAAAATATATTCAAGTATATAAGGAAGATGTGCTAGGGCCTAGCTAGACAAACTGACTGTTTTGACTCCTCAGTTTCATATAATGAAAGAGTGCTCTCTTGGGAATCAGAAAGCCTGGACTTTATGTTTAGCTCTAATGTCAACTACAAATATGACGTGGGACAAGTTACTGAAGTTCTCTAGGACTGTTTCTTTGTCTTTTGAAATGAGGAGCTGAACAAGGTGATTCCTGGTATTTATTCCAACTCTGAAATTCCCTAACTTTGCTTCTGTTCATGAAATATTTCTAGTGTGTTATTGCAGCATCGCTATCTTCCCAAGATAGTACCTGTACACTAGGAGTTTAAATCCTTTCTGTTAGAGTTGACTGACTTTCCCCAAAGGCTGGTGTGGGGTTTCTCTTTTCCTAGGTCATCTTCTGCTCTTATTCGGTCCTTCAGATATTCAGCCAGAGTATATGACATATGTGAATGACTTTATAAAGGTGGAAGCCCTCACACCTTAGAGGAAAATTAATGTGTCCCTTATTCCCTGAAGTCTTCCTGTGGATCATTTCTTAACTGCCTCTCTCGCTGACTAGCCCAAGTTCTGCTTTGTCAAATTTTTGTGAGAACTGGCTGGCCCTGGTGGCCATCAGTGCTGGTGCAGACAATATCCATACACTTCGAGCAGCACCATATTCTTTTCACTTCCACGTGACTTTTATAGTATAGGAGCTGCATTCCAGTCTATTTCTAAATGAAATTTCAGGTTACAATGATCTGCTTTGGAACTTGAGACATTATTTGGATTCCCCTCCCTATACATCCCATTTGCATGCCCTTGTGAACAAAGTACACACACACACACACACACACACACTCACAGACATAAACTGTCTTGTACACCTGCCTGTGTGCACGCGCGCACGCACACATACCTGCAAATGTGCTTACACAATGCTTGACTTTGGACTCTGCACTTTGCCGGGCCCCATTTTTCCCGGTTGTTACCTCCATTTCTGTTCTGCGAAGCTTTGGCTTTCAGAAGTGACTTTGCATCTAACTAACAGAGTGGCTGCTGTGGGCAACCCTTGAACAATGAGCTTAAACAGAAGAATGAGGGTAATGTTTATTGGAATAAAGATTAGCCTTTAAATTCCTCAGGGGAATGAACCAAATCCAATGTTTTCCTGTTAGCTGACATTTTTTTATATTGATGCTGTTTTGGATCTTCTGGAGAAGGGAGGAAAAAAAAGAAACTTCAGCAGATCAGCTTTTTCATTCAGAAAATGGAATTTGGGGGGCTGTTTTAGCTAGGCTTTTTTGATAGTCCCCGATTTAATGTTTTCACTGTGATAAGGACAGTAGCTTTATAAATCTTGTGAAAATCTGAGCGATGGAGGGTGTTGTTGAGGGGGAAACAGAGTGCAATTATTTAAATAATCCTAGGCCAATAAGCATTTGGTAGGTGGAGTTACTGTTGTGTGCATTACAGGGCAAGATAATTCTGAATGAAGACTTGAAACATCACACATGCTGGACGGGCTCTAGTTCTGCTTTTTGTGCAAATAAAACAAGTGACTAGGTGCCTAGGTTTTGCTGACTATCCATTAGCGGGTGCAGCTTGTGTGATAAGCTTTTAAAAAATAGCATGTAAAGGATTTATCAGAAGCCCTTATGAATATTTCATGAGTTGATATATTCAGCTGAATGAATTCAGTGAGTGTCAGTGTGTAGCTTGCAGACAAACCTCATCCACAAGGAGGCTGCTGACATAGGAAGCACTTTGGCGCATTTTCAGAGGCAAAGCCGGGCTGATAAAGCTCCTTGTGACAGCCTGACTTGCCATTCTTCGAGTATGCTGCTTTTGCTCTAAGCAGCTCATACACGGGAGCCGCAGCTTCTGAAATTAAACTGGAAAACAGTTTGCAGACTCCTCAGCCTCCTAACCTGCAGCTGTGTCTCGGCTATGTTTGAGGTTTTTGTTTTGGGTGGTGAAAGCCAGTGCTCCATATAAGACATGACAGCCAAAGAGTCTTCCAAAGAACTTACAGCTTCTGAATCTGAGGTTTGCATAAAGACTTTCAAGGAGCAAATGCACTTAGAACTCGAGCTTCCGAGACTGCCGGGAAACAGACCTACATCTCCTAAAATTTCTCCACGCAGTTCACCAAGGAACTCACCATGCTTTTTCAGAAAGTTGCTGGTGAATAAAAGCATCCGGCAACGTCGGCGCTTCACTGTGGCTCATACATGGTAAGACGGGACTTGGAGGTGTCTGCGGTGCTTTTCATTAGCGGCTGTGATTCAGGAATGTAGAAAACAGAACATTTGAATTTTGTTCAGAATGCATACCATAAGTGTGAAATGACTGGAGAGCGGGTCCGCTGAGGAAGACATAGTGCACTGTGTATTAAATTATCATTGTGCTGCCAAGCTGTTTCCAGATAAAATAAGCCTTTAACTCTGGGGAGTCTTTAACATTACTGCTTATAAAAAAATACCTAGGCGATTCTAGCTAAATTAAATACTGAAGGAGTTGTAAACCTTCAGTTTTCTGTTTAATCTCTGTTGAGGTGAGAGCTGACTTTTTTGGGGGGGTGTTTTGTGGCTGTTGTTGATATTTTTTAGTAGTTTATTTTTGGTACGAGAATTAATGTTTTAATCTTAGTTCTAATTTATTTCTTATGATCATGGATAAAGTCAGACTTCATTATTGCATTGCCATGTTTGTAGTGTAGAAACTAGTGGGTTTTTGATCTATTGACTCTACTTAGGGAAAAGGAGAATGAAGTTCCCACTTCTGAAATGGCATGGTTAATTAGTCTTATTTGGATTCAAATTGCTATTATCTTTAAGAGCCTCTTGTAAAAAAAAAAAAAGTAACTTCAAATTCATTGGCAATAATAAATAAATTCCCCGTTTACGTAGGAGTGGCAAGTAAATAAATTCAAGAACTTTCTATAAAAATTGCACTGAGTCTGCCACCTTTAACATGTATGTTACATACAAGGGGGTAGCTTCCTTAAATCAGTATGATAATGAAATGTAAGAAAAAGCACAATAGAAAGTAAATAAACTTTCATCATCAGTGCTAGGGTATTTCAGATTTCTCTGAAAGATATATTTTCTTTCAGATTAAGATACCCTTCAAAACTGGGTATCTGTATAGTTTTTATTTAATAAGGACCATAGCAATAAAGGGAGCTAGTACTTCTTACAGACAGTTCTAACATAGTGATTTTCGTGACTGTATGTTAGGTTGCCAACCAACATTATAAACCGAAGATATCTGGGTTTGCAGATTAATATTTACTTAAATTCTGCTTTCTACTCATCTGAAGTGTTTGTCTCATCCACTGCACAGTGCCCTGGCAAATTCAACTTACCCCCAGAAATACGTAGCTTGCCTTTGATGGGTACCACATGTTTAGCTTAAAACATACTTTACCTAGCTAAAAATGATATGGTTATTTTTGTTTTCTGAAAATGGACTGTTGTTCCTACAATTGCTTTATTGGATAATTTTTTTGGTCATCTTTTTGATGAATTAAATCTTAATTATAGTCTCATGCATAGAATGCACGTGATTATTTTTTAAAAAACCTACCAGTGGCAGCAGATGTATACAGAGATTTATATATAAGTATGTACTGAAGAACTCCTTTCTCTCGTGGTTTACTCCACCCCTAATGTGAGTATTTTCATATAGTTTTCTAAGTAGTATTACTGAATAGGAGAAGGGACGTGGGTATAATTAATTCTCATAAAAAGAACAAAGATGGAAAATGTACAATTAACTAATAGACTTGTATGTTTTACTACTTGTATGTTTAACTACTTGTGTTAATCTCAAACCATTATTTTGACCAAAAGGACATTTAATTTTAGTAAGCTAATTTTCAGATAATGGTAAATCTTCCTAAAACTTTAGTAATATTTTCCTTATTGTAGAGTTTCTGAATATAATAATGTGACCTTTCTTTTACTGAGAATAGATTTTTGATGTGCTAGGAACATGAGCTATAAATACTGGATTTTTTTCTTTTCCAAAAGAACCCAAATCTTAAAGTGATTAAAGAGCCAGTTTCACTCATGCGTTATACAAATTTTCTTGCAGCAAGTTACAAAAAGAACAATTAAATGATATCCAAGGTAACTTATGCTCTTGGAGTGATCTTCTAGCTGAGTTAAAACAAAAATTTCTACAAATTGTCAACCGCCCCCCCAAAAAACCACATGACTTGGTTATAATGTACCATAATATAGGTTTAAAGAATCCATTAGTCACCAAACTTATAAAATTAGTTATGACCATGATTCATTTTCACTTTTTCTCCCTCTCAACTCACACACTCCCCTCCTCATCATTCTTAGTAAAGCTATATAAGTTTGTTCCCAAGTCCTGATTAAGTCCATATTTACATTTATTTCTATTGTTTTATTTCAGTGTATGTTTAGTATTTTTCAAATTTATTTTCATGAAACATTTCAGGAAAATTTCTTTTTAGAAAATATACACATATCTTATGTATTTGAATGACTTTTTTGCTTATCTTAAAAATTGTTTTTTTTTTAGCATTGTATGTAATAGTTACATGAGTAAATAAGAGCATAAGTACGTTATTTTTGCCTCTTTGTCATGATGAAATGTAACCATCCTTTCACGATCAACGATTGGTATTTTCCAAACCATGCATTTAAGTTAGAAATTCCAAGATATGCACTTAGAAGTCTCTAAAAACATGTTATTACTTTACAGTAGACAGTAGGCTTCTTTTAAGAAGACTGGATTGTTTTGATTCCAGCATTGAAATTAAAGTAATTTTCATGATGAAGCTAAACAATGCAGAAGATGCAGTTTATGTCCAAACCCACTGAACAATTTTTTTTTATCTTTAGTTATTTGTAGATTTCATATTTTGGTCAGATGAACGTGTAGTTCTGGTTTTGAAAACCCAAGTTATGAAGTGTGGGCTAATGGCAGGAGATTGAAGAAGCACTTGTGAAATATTGACTCTGGGATTATTTTTAAAATATCTGAAAACAAGAGTAGATATTCAGTGGGTTGTCACTAATCAGAATATTTAAACAATCCTAAATCTGGAAGGAATTTGGGTGATTATCTCATTGCTTCCTTCTACCCTTGGGCAGACCACAATTACTCCATCTTTGACATATGGAAATCTGCCCTATTTTTCATGACTCTGGAGAAAATAGTTCTATAACCTCATTTGGTACACAGTCTCATTACTTCATGGTCCAGGTATTAGAAAATTCTTCTGGATGATCAATCGGTATATAACATATAATATTTATAATCTGATTTTTGGTCCTCAATGAATGCTAAGAAAAGGCTTATAAGAACCTGCATGAGGGGTGACTGGGTGGCTCAGTTGGTTAAGTGCCTGCCTTTGGCTAAGGTCATGATCCCAGTGTCCTGGGATGGAGCCCCATGTCTGCTCAGCGAGGAGCCTGCTTCTCCCTCTCCCTCTGCCTGCCGCTCCCCCTGCTTGTGCTCTCTCTCTCTCTGTGTCAAATAAATAAATGAAATCTTAAAAAAAAAAAAAAGGACCTGCATGAATCCAAAGATCATTATTAACTGGTTCCATAAAAACTATTTTTTTTTTTTTATACCCTCAACATATAGAATTGAGCATTGCTGTGAGCAAGAAGAAATTCTGATTCAACCTATGGGGATTCCAACACCTACTATATTTTAAATTCTTTACTAGAATGCTCATATATATTATCTCATCTAAGTTTCACTTGAAGTATAAGAGTACTCTAAATTCATGTTCTTTGCAAGATTACATGTTGTAGATATAAAAAAAAAATGTTCTGAATTGCTTTAGCTTCTACCATGCATTTCTACTTTGTTAACCATTAATTTGACTTTGAATCACCATCTCAAATTTCCAAATTCTCCTTGGAGTTCTGGAACCCAGTAGTAGACGCCACACTCATTGTTAGATGATATGAGAAAATATAAAAAACACATCTTACATTGCAAAGTGTCAGTGAAATGTTTAGGGAGTTGGAAAATTAATGCCAGAGTCCTTAGGTCAACATATTATTTATCCCTAACCCCAACGGGTTACAACTTCTGAGGCATAATCTTATTCTACCTGGCTCCTGTGGCCTGCTTTCTCCTGACTGGCACCTGCCACAGTGTCCAGCTTCTTCAGCCTTCTTTCCTTTGCTGATGTTCTCACTGCAGTCAGTGGTTCTCTCTACCATCAGCAGAGTGATGCTCTGTGAGGAAAGTTACTGGGGATGGCCTTCACTACACCCTGGGCTCACCACACACTTCACCCTACACTGTCCTCTTTTTTTTTTTTTTTTTTAAGATTTTATTTATTTATTTATTTGATAGAGAAAGAGAGAGTGAGAGCATGCACAAGTAGGCAGAGTGGCAGGCAGAGGGAGAGGGAGAAGCGGACTCCCCACTGAGCAGGGAGCCCGATGCGGGGCTCGATCCCAGGACTCCAGGATCATGACCTGAGCTGAAGGCAGATGCTTAATGACTGAGCCACCCAGGCGCCCCTTCTCCCTATGCTCTCCTTTTGAAGAGCAAATGTACTGGTGAGCACCACATTCTGTCCATCTATTCGTGCTTGCCCGTGGGAATGTGCCTGCCCAGGGAGCAATATTCCTTCACTTGGAGCTAGTATTAGAAAAAAAGACTTGTGTTTTTCTCCCTTTCTCTCATTTAGTTCTACCTATATCTTGGGAATCTTCCCTCATTTTAACAAAGATTCATGAAATGTGTACTCTTGTGTCTAATAATTGAATGCAAATGTATTAAAAGACGTCGTTCATGCTCTACAGGAGCTTTTACCTGACCAGACAAAACTGGAATGACTAGGGGAAGAGTAAAAATAGACCAATGAATATAGTACATGCCTGACTTTTCTCTAAATATTAGGCACAATGTAGGCATAGACGTATGCAATTTAAGCCTAGTTTTTTAGCAAAACCTACTAAATCTGTGCCTTGTATTCTTCTTCAATTTACTTGAAATATTTCCTAGCAACATTGGAAAATTTTTGAGGAATACCTGTGTCTTTACATATTTACTGATTGAACAGTTGATTGAACAAAACACTTGTTGAGAGACTACTGTGCTCTAGGCCCTACTCTGGGTTTAGGAGATACAAAATGAGAAAGATAGAGCCCTTACCTTCAAAGAACTCATATACCGCCTGGCAAGCAAACTTATGTATTAATAATTAATCAATGTTGTGTAAATAATGCTATTGAAGAATCATGCCCCATTTGTCATGAGAGCACAGAAGAATTAAAGACCACTGGAAAGTGAATCAATGTGTTAGGAAAGGTTTAGAGAAGAGGACATTTGTGTGGGGTCTTGAAAAATGAGTAGGAGTTTTCTGGGAGAAGAGTGGGCAGGAAGACCATTTTTGGTCAGAGAAATAATAGAAATAAGGAAATTCCATTAATCCATAACAATAATAAGAGCTTACATTTATTTAGCACTTGCGATGTATGTGATATTATTCTAAATATATTTACTTATTTAGTCCCATGAAAAGCCCATGAGTTATGAGTTATACGGTATTATTACTTCCATTTTATAGGAAAATAAGTGATGCACAAGGAGGACCCAGGGTTACACAGCAAATAAGGGGCTGAGCTGGGATTTGACTCAGAGCATGGGGGAAAGTGAGCAAAGTTCACTGGAGTCACAGCATGAGATGCAAGGTGGCAAAGAGAGGAAGTGCCTGTAGATCGGAGCCATACTTTAGAGATTCCACTATCATGAACAAGACTTGGGACTTTATTCCATTATCAATGAGAGCCACTGCAAGGTAGTGAGAAGGGGATTGCCATAAATAGCTTTTACTTTGGTAAGAGACTTGGCAGGCATTGTGGAGAATGGATTGGTGGATGAGGAGATTAGAAGCCAAGGGAAAAAGGAGAATGTGCATTTGAGAGTAATGACTTCTAATTATTGTGTATATCCCATAACATTGAAGACGGTGCTGATGACATTCTTTACGACTTAACAAATTACTGTTTATGGAAAACGGGAGGAAAGTATGTAAATTTGGTATCTCCTTACATTTATCATCTACATCCTGCATAGTACTAGCTGATGCACACTATCTCCAAATGCATCAAACAATCAGAGCAGAGGTGCTTGGGAGGATGGTGCATCCGGAAAAACCCTAGGGCTCAGTCCTAATTTACTAGAGGTGCTTGTGTTATATTTTGTGTATATCCTGGAGGGTTTTGTGTGTGTGTGTTTATATCTGTGGTTTTTTGTTTTGTTTTTTTGTTTTTTTGTTTTTTTACAGAAATTATCTTTGTTTATGGACTGAACTGAATGCCAGTAGAAATCTATGCCTCATAGCCTGAGTCTACTGCTTTAATTAGGGCAAGCATTTTCTCAGTAATGCAAGTCTATAAATGGTGTTTTCCTGGTTTTTTAGTGTACGCAAGTATTCAATATATTGAATTTTTAAAATACTTACTGTAAAAAGGGCTTTGTAAAGTAATGATGACATCTCCCAAGACACATGTTGGAAGGTGGTCTGGCAAGCATGCCCACTGTCCAACTGCTAAAGTTTATCCCCCTTTCGTGAAATACCATTTGCTTTCCTTTCCTGTTCTTCCCTCTTTTGTGGTCTCCCAGTTTTTCTCCTTGAATGTTTATAGATGCTCTTCTCTAACATCACTGTAAAGACACCAGCAACATTATGCTTGAGGCATTTAAATGACTGTCAGGAAAGAATCCCTAATGCTAACCAGGGTTTACCAGGCCCAACATTACCCAGCTGCAGGCCACCTGTGACCTCATCTCTACTCTCCTGCTATGGTAGCCTTCTTCCTGTTCTTCAACAAACCGAGTTTTCACTCCTGGGCCTTTGCACTTGGTGTTCCTTCTGCCTGGAAAGCTAGTCCCTTAGATGTTGACATGGCCCACTCTCTTACTTCTATTCAGGCTTCTCTTAAAATGTCACTTGCTAGAGAAGGCTTCTCTGACCCCTCCATCTAAAAAAAAAAAGAACCCTTTACTTCCCAGTCCCTTACTCTGCTTTATTTTTCTTCTTGGCACTTACCATTACCTGAAAAGACATGCTCGTTTGTTATATTGGCTTTTTATATTATTATATTGTTTTTTTCCCTCTGTTATCTGTCAACCCTTCTAAATTAGATGAGGGCAGGGATTTTGTCTTCTTTACTACATCTTAATCACCTACAAGCAAGGCTGGCACTTCATAAATACTTGTTGAAAAGATAAAAAAAGGAATGGCTCTGCTTCCTGTTCTTTGCTCTTTATTCTTAGAGGGTCTTTCCTTTGGCCTGATATGAGAGAAGAGAAAAGGAAGCTTAGTTAATACTCATTCTACAAGTACTCCATCCATCTCTTAATGGTTGTGTTCCCTGTCTGCCAGGAGGGCTCCTCCAACTTGCTAACTATTCTGTGCTCTATGATATTGCAGATGCAGGCTAAATTACAATATGTCACTAGAGGCTACGTGTTTTACATGGTAGCCTGTTTAATTAAGCCACTTGGTACAAATCATACCACGTAGGCTGTAGTGCTGTAAAGTAAATATTTGTCCGGAGCACTGTACAATTATTTATTTGGTTATTCTTCATGCATCAAATAGCACAGTTGTTGCTTCAGCTCAGGAAAGCTCTACATATCTCTTATTAACTGTCTAGATGGAAGTGTTGTCCAGAGGAATCTATTTGCTATTTGGCCTTTAAAACATTTGCATATTATATATTAAAATGTTTAATTATCTGTGTTTTCCCACTGATACAACACCTAAAATATTAACAGTAGCAAGAGCTATGGCCATTTGAGTTTTTTGTGGGATTTCCCCACAGGGAATTTGGAAGCAAGAGTCCATGACCTGCAGAGTGAGGAAATTGTGAATTAATAACCCTTGTTCTTTAGAAAAGACATCAGCAGGAGTGAACATTTTTACTTGGCACTGTCTCATTTTTTCTGTACTTTGAGGGTGAGACCTCTGTTGCTCCCAGTAATTTGTCTGACACAGATACGTTTCAATCTCATTGTGTACTTTAAGTAAAAAAAAAAAAAGTAATTTGTTGACTGTCTCAGATTACTTCTTGCTAGAACTGAGCCATTTTCTCTTTGAGGGAGAATGAGAATGACTGCTTTAGACCTTTGGTGGACAAGAACACCCATCACATGGCATGCTCCCCTGACAGACCCTCTTGTCCTCCTCCTACCTATACCCCTCATGACTCAGGCTTACTGCGAATTACACAGATTGGAAATAAAGGGGGAGGGGTAGTATGGCTTCAAGAAAATGGCTTTCAAACTGCATTTTCTGGAATATCAGTGTGTTAGGAACCATTTTAGGTATTCCTTGAAAAATAGGGTGCTGACGATCTTTTTCCTGGACCCAGGTGAATAAAACAACATGGATGACTGGAGCCTTGGAGAACTTTGGAGGTGTCTCACATAGATTCCATAATATCCAAGTACTTGAAAACCCAGTTTAAGAGATTAAGGAATGGAGAGAGAAAAAATTTCTGTGTCTATGCTTGGTAAAGTCATAGAGATTTGCAGACAATTTATAACATTAAAATTATATGCATCTAAAATGTCCAGGAATGGACAAATGAGGAAGGTGGAAGTGTCTGGGTCAGGGAGAGGTCATTAGGAGTGAAGATTTTTTTTTTTAAAGATTTATTTGAGGGGCGCCTGGGTGGCTCAGTCGCTAAGCATCTGCTTTCGGCTCAGGTCATGATCCCAGGGTTCTGGGATCGAGCCCCGCATCGGGCTCCCGGCTCTGCGGGAAGCCTGCTTCTCCCTCTCCCACTCCCCCTGCTTGTGTTCCCCCTCTTGCTGTCTCTCTCTCTGTCAAATAAAAAAAAAAAAAAAAGATTTATTTGAGAGAAAGAGAGAGAGCGAGTGAGAGAGCGAGAGTCGGGGGGAGAGGAAGAGGGAAAGAATCTCAAACAGACTCCCCGCTGAGCATGGAGCCTGACAGGGCTTGATGTCAGGGCTTGATCTCAGCATCCTGAGATCATGACCTCAGCTGAAATCAAGAGCCAGGTGCTTAACTGACTGAGCCACCCAGGCGCCCCTGAGAGTGAAGATTTAAAATTTCAAAAATTTGAAAGAGTAGCAGAATGAACACCCGTTACCTAGATTTACTAATTAGTAATGTTTTTCTACATTTACTCTATCTCTGTTTCTCTCTCCATATCTAAAACAATGTGTATGTTTTCTTTAGTTTGAAGAGAGCACATTTAGATGGAGAGCAGTAGTTTTGGGATCAGAAAGAGACTCATATTTATTTATTTATTTTTAAAGCTTTTACTTATTTATTTGAGAGAGAGAGAGCACGAGAGGGGGGAGGGTCAGAGGGAGAAGCACCCGCTGAGCAGGGAGCCCGATGTGGGACTCGATCCCGGGACTCCAGGATCATGACCTGAGCTGAAGGCAGTCACTTAACCAACTGAGCCACCCAGGCACCCATCATATTTATTTTTAAAATATGGAATTTTTTTCCATTCCATCAGCATGTTCTCATATAATGATTTGAGTTTAATTCTTAAGAGTATACTAGCATACTGACAAGTTATAAATAAGTTGTGTCCCCATTTTTAAAGTCAACTATTGGAACAGTTAGTGGAGGGTTAGAGGCATCTATAATAGTTTATGACTTTTCCTAGGGATAAATTGTGGTTTTAGGTGCTTTAAACCATTTCTAAGATGATGGATATCTATAGCATTTAAATTTTCTTTCCCCAAGAAGAGATGTTATTTCTTTTTCTAAAACTATAAAACTGGTATCATTAGAATGGAAGGTTATATAATGTCTTTATATACTACACATGAGGTTCTATGATTGTATAATTTTGATGTTATCTTGAATTTTATTTTTTACTATTAATCTTCATTTTATGTTACATTGTCTGGAGTCAAGAAAGCTAGTTGGTTTTAGTATTTTTGACTTGCTATTGAAATTTTAGATCACTTAATTATATTGGACCTCAGTTCCTTCATTTGCAAAATGGAGAAAATAGCCTTATGTTTAAATATTTTCAAATGTAATTTAATTTAAAAAACATATCTATCTGGTCTACTAGCTGTCTTCTAAGAAGTGTATTAAAGTACTTAACACCGTACTTCATGCATTATAAATCACATAATAGATGCTACTGTTTAATTAAATAACTTTCTAAATCTCTAAACATACACAGACATTCACATTATTGTCAGCCATGGTTGGTAAAGCAGAAATTATTTTTCGTTATTTGAAAAGCATCACTGGGTATGGACTGTGCCAATTTGAGAGTGAAAATTCATGTGAATTGGCAAAGAAATAATTTTATAATATCCACAGTGTGACCATTTCATATACTGAAGAAACAAAATATCATTTATTTATTATCATGTGATAATCACATTCTAATGAACCGTACGTAATTATATGGATATGCATATCAGAAGACCCAGTGTGAATAGCTTATGTCCTCTAAGAAACTTTATGGCCTTGTTTGGCTGCTATCACCAAGATATTTTGAAAAGTCATTTGTTATTGTCCACTGTGTGAAAGAGATAGGAAGAGAACCACACTGAAGTAATTCCATCCATTTGCACCAATCAACTTGAAAGCAAAGGCAGAAAAAAAAAAAGCATAAGAAGATGCCTTGTTTATTTCAATATACCATCTATAAAAAGTCAATATAGGATTCAGTGAACAAATGCTTTGGAAAAATTCCAGTGTCATCAAAAACTCACTTATCTTAGAATGTCTCCTTGCTACCCTTTCAATTCCTCCACAAACTAATAAGCTCAGTCTGTTTGTTACAGTATGGAAGGTCTGAGAGTGCTTCTTTGGCTTATCTGGGCCACAATTACCTCAGCAGTTTATACAGGAAACCTCTCTCTCACCATCAGGACTATTTGTCTCCCAATGAAAGGTCACCAAATTCAGGGATCCAACTCTCTTGCTGGTATCTTAGCTGCCCATGCCTTCCTCCTGAGATTTTACCATTGAAATCCAAATGCAAATTTTAACTTCATGGGGATAACTATGCCCTTTCTCTTCACTATCAGCTTTCTCTGCCAGGTCTGTGCTCAGTCAGGAACCAGAGTTGTGTCTCTAACATGCTCATGTTTACCAAAACAACACAGGGACTGTAGGAAGCTGGGTGGTCTGGTGCAGAACATAGCATTTGAATCCCAACTCCACCTTTTACCAGACACTAAGTTTTAGGCAAACCATTTAACTTAGCTTGGTTCCTCTTTCTGCATCTGAAAAATTAGAAAAATACTACTTGTATTTCAAATGGTCAACAGACACATGAAAAAATTCTCAACATCACTCGGCATCAGGGAAATACAGATCAAAACCACAATGAGTTACCACCTCACACCAGTCAGAATGGCTAAAATTAACAAGTCAGGAAACAACAAATGTTGGTGAGGATGTGGAGAATGGGGAACCCTCCTACACTGTTGGTGGGAATGCAAGCTGGTGCAGCCACTCTGGAAAACAATATGGAGGTTCCTCAAAAGTTAAAAATAGAGCTACCCTATGACCCAGCAATTACACTACTAGGTATTTATCCAAAGGATACAAACATAATGATCTGAAGGGGCACCTGCACCCCAATATTCATAGCAGCAATGTCCACAATAGCCAAAGTATGGAAAGAGCCCAGATGTCCATCAACAGATGAATTGATAAAGATGTGGTATATATATACAATGGAGTATTACTCAGCCATCAAAAAATTGAGATCTTACCATTTGCAATGATGTGGATGGAACTAGAAGGTATTATGCTAAGTGATATAAATCAATCAGAGACAGACAAATATCATCATATGATTTCACTCATGAGAAATTTAAGAAACAAAACAAGATTGTAGGGGAAGGGAGGGAAAAATAAAATAAGATGAAATCAGAGAGGGAGACAAACCATGAGACTCTTAACTATGGGAAAGAAACAGGGTTGTTGGAGGGAAGGTGGGTGGAGGGATCAGGTAACTGGGTGATGGGCATTAAGGAGGGCACATGATGTAATGAGCACTGGGTGTTGAATGCAACTGGTGAATCACTGAACTCTACCTCTGAAACTAATAATACACGATGTGTTAATTAATTGAATTTAAATAAAATTAAATTTAAAAAATGCTACTTGTATCTCATTAGGTCACTATAGAGATTAAATGAATGTGTGTACAGTGCTTAGCACAATCCCTGGCCAATGACAGGTAATCAGCAGACATTAATTCACTAATGTATCCATAGCTTAGGATTCCATATAAAATTTATAATATATATATCATAATATAAATTAAATATTTCATATGACATGGTTTAATTAAATAAGTTTTTATTAAGCAACTGTTGTGCATATTCATTCTTTTTAGACTATTTTGTTTCATAGGATACTTAGTTTCCTAGGATCATACTTTTATCTTAAAGCCCATATGAACTATTCTTTCCACAGTAAGATAAAATTTAAAATGAAAGAGAAATCACCATGTGTAATGGGGTTTAATGACTTTCATTCTTTACAAAGACAACTGCAAACGATTTTGTCCATAAAAAGATTTGTATTCTTTAAGATTTCAGTAACCTTCTTGAATTCGATACTTGTCTCCATTAGTGAAACTGGATGCCAGTGAAACACTATTTCTTTAAGTTAATTTAAATATCTTTCTACTAAATTAAAAAAAAAAAGTTTTTTTCCAAGGACCAGAATGTCAGTGAAGTTGTTTTCCCTAGTCAGTAGAATCTAACCTCCTAGTTATTTGTTTATATAAGAGAGTTTATTCATGAGAAGCAATGCGAAAAGAGCTTAGGATCTAGAGTCAAAGAATCTAGACGTGCATGCTGGCGCCACCACTTACAAACTGTGTTTTTGTTTTGTTTTGTTTTGTTTCTGAGTGGGGCAGAGGTAGTCCTTTAACCTTCTGGAACCTTAAGTTCCTCTTCAGTAAAGTAGAAATAAAACAGTCTTTTCCCTACTCATATATGTCACTTATAAAATTAATTAGAATTGTTGAAAAACACAAAGAATTGGTACCTCTTTGCTGGAAGAAGAGCAAAGATAAGATTATAGGACAGAAAGTAATGATAAATTATTGCTAAGGATTACAAAACAAAGTGACTGGCTTAAATGCTGCAGGTGTTTTGGGGTTGTATGTAAAGAGCATCCTGTTAGTAAACACAATTAAATAACACACGCATTGTTCCCTGAACGTTTCATTTCATACAAAAGAGGAGTTTCTGCTCGGTAGGACCACTTATGTGAGAGACTGTAAAGGAGACAGGGGCTAGACTAAATGGTAACTTTGGATCTTATCTGCCCCCATGGGTCTTGACATCACTTCCGTGCTTCCTGCAGAAATATGATAGAAAGCTCATATAACCAATATTCAGTGCAGTGAAAGTTGTGTTTAATATTTATCCAGATGACTTTACAGCATTTAAATCAAATTGCTCTTTATTTCTTGGTCATTTCCAAGAATATTTATGGATGAAAACAGAAATAAAGATTATTGCTTTTCTTTTGACACAGACTTCCTTCTCACATTATCATTGATCAGGTTGATTCTGTCTCCTAGCAATTGAAAGGCAGTAAAATGTTATATCGTTAAAACAGGTGTTTCTATTCAAGCGAATTTGTACATCATTGAACAATCTGCTATCCAAATAAACTCAAAGCTTTGCAACAATGCAAAATAAAGTAAAATGATTTGGGGCTTCACAGGGATCATGCCAAGTTTCTGGTTCTGTCTAAATTAATAAGATTTTTAGGACCCTATCTGGCAGTTGTAGATTAAATTAAGCAACTGTTTCATCTGCATAAAGATTTGCAGAGTCTAACATGAAAGAGCTATCTTTATAAACACAGTACTTGCTTGGTTTTCAGAGGATTTGAGTTTTAATGCCAGTTGCATCCCAAATGCCCTGTGAGCACATACACTGTATATTTGCTGCTGGTAGCTTTTTTTGTCAAGTGGAATTAATAATTACCTGTTCTACCACCCTTACCTCATGCATTATGGTATGCATATTGAATACAAGTGGCTATAGAGTGCTTTGGTTTTCTGCAAAGTAACTTGGCAGAGACATTCAGAAGAAAAAAAAAGACTTCTAAGAAGTTCTAGGCATAAAAGATTTTTAAAAATGTGACTCAGCTTTAAGATGCATTAATGAATTTTATATTTTATGTGAACCCTAAAAATGCATTTGCCAAATACTTGGTACTCTGATAGTTTAGATGTTTATGTTTAGAGTTTCTTAAAGCACTGTCGTATTTGTATATGTCAGTGCATTTTCAATGGCTAAAAACCAGATAGACATCACTTACTGAATTAATTCTGATGTGTGCCTTGCATTTTCATTTTTGTATCGATTCCAATCAACAAATGTTTATTGTTGGATAAGGCAAATATGAGAACACTTTGCCATCAAGGAGCTTTAATCTAGCCAAGGAGAGTATATAATCATTTGGCATGTGCAATAACTTTTTTTTTTTGTTAGATATGTGTTAAAAGGATACAAGTATAAAGTAGAGAGCTCTCTCACTGCTACCAAGTGGTGCCAATCTGATTATGAAACTGAAGGTTTACAGAGCAATGGTGCTGTTCCTCTTTCCAAATGTCTGTGAGCTTTGAATCTGCCCTGTTATGACTTATTTTCTTGAGCAGTTAATCACTAGTGAGGAATTGGAAACTGGTGTACCAGCAAGTAATCTGCTGGTGTGAACAAGCAGGAAGGATGCTCTGAGAGAGAAAGACACAAGATAGCAGTATTGAAAATTTTTTCCACAAAAAATTATATTACATACATATCATCTAACCCTTATCTCCATTCACCAATGAGGAAACTGAGATTCAGAAACATCCACTGCCTGATGCTGCCTAACCCAGCTACAAAGGAGTAAGCCAACAAGTAGCTCATGTGTCCTGATTTAGGGTTATACAGGGTTTATATGGACACGTTCCATAGATTCAGTGGCACTCCTCCGCTCCACCTCCTTCTCAGCCTCCAACTCCAAACACCTATGGGAAAATACCCAACGTTCTCAGACTCTCATGTATCCTTATTAAAAGCTTTCTCACACGGGCGACCTGACAAATTCATTCGCGCTTAAACATAATTGACTCCCGGGGTTTCATGTGTTATTCCATTTTATGGAAATGAACATTAAGCCAGAATTAATTTCTGCTTGTAGAATTTTGCACATTGGGGAGCGGAGGCAAGGGGAAGTATTTTGGGGGATGAAATGGCATTTTCAATCCCCTCGAGGCATGAGACCCAGATGATGGGCTGAATGTCCCAGGCGTAGAGTTGTATTTGCAAACCTTTCATTCATTTACCACATTTACTGCCCACCTGTTCATGCCCATGTTTCCTGCCTTCCTATTTCTATGGATCCATTCTCTGTGTACCTGGTTGAAGCCAGCCCTTACACCGTGCCCTGCATTTTATCTCTCTCACCCTCAAAGGCTTTGTTCTTGCACGGCCTCTGCTCTGAACGTGCATCATCAATTTTCCATCCTATTAGACTATATCTATCAGTCTGCCAACAAGCCATAGCTCTATTCACAATATCCGTATGCTGATGATTTCCCAATTTATATCTCTAGTCAGACTTGTCTGAAGTCCAGACCTATATCCTTATCCAACAGCCATCTTGACAGCTAAATCTTCGACACCTAAAACTGACATCGTGATCTTCTCTTGCCGCTTTGTTGCCATCTGTTCCCTCTCTCACTAAAATGCAGTTCCATTTTTCTCATTGCTCAGGCCAGAAACCTTGAAGTCTTCCATGACTCCTGCTTTGCTGTCATGTCACATTCCACTGCTTCAGCAAATCCCATCAGCTCTGCTTTCACAGTGTATCCAGAATCTGACCCCTTCTCTTTACCACCTCTGCCTCCGTTCTGATTATCTCATAGTTGGGTTGTTAAATTAACCTCTTACCTGGTCTTCACCATTTCACCCCTGCAAAGTAGTCCCCACACAGTTGCCATGGTGATTCTTTATAACATGTGAGCCGTTGTGCCAGTTATCTATTCAGAATCTTTCAGAGATGGGTTACTTTGTTACCCAGAGTATGGGTTAACTTGTTTGTACCATACCTGGAAGGCCCTATTGTTTTTGACCTATTGCTTCTCAAACTCTGTTCCTTCCCCTCACACCATTCCAGCCATACTTGTCTCTTTGTTGGGCCTCGAACAAACAGTATAAGCAGCGTCCCCATCAAGATCTGTGCCTTTGTTGTCAAAAAAGAATTTCTCCCAGATAACTGCATGGCCCACTTTCTTCTTTCAGGTCATTGCTTGAATTCATCTAATTGGAGAGGACTTCACTGACCCTTTATATAAAATAACACTCCCTATTCTGGCCTTTCTACTATTCTTAACCCTGCTTGGATTTCTGTATAGTTTTTATACACACCTGATGTATACATATACATCTATATCCACATCTATATTCATGCCCATATCATCGCTATCTCTCTCCCTATCTATCTTGCTAAATGTCCTAAACCTATAAAACAAATGAGCACATGGTAAGCAGTTAATGCATATTTGTTGAATGAATGAATGAATTGAGCAGACTTTAAGTATCCCAGTCTTAAGCACCGAGACTCCAAGTTGAATGGGAAAGAGAAATGTGAACAGATAATTTAAAATACAATGTGATAGATAAAATAGTAAAAGTAAATATCTCTCACCAAAGAAGCAATTTTATATGCAAAAATAAATTTTAAAAATATTATTAATATTTAACAATAGATTAATATAAAAACTTTAATTCAGATTCTGATTGCATTAGTTGTATGATCTTAGGAAAAGAACTAATAATCTATTCTGTTCCTCTCATTGTATCCACTATGCCATCAAGTTTATTTTATTTTTGTGAAGGTTAAGTCAGGTAATATGATACATAGTGGACATTCGGTAGATATTATTTTTCTTTCCTTTCATATCCAATACTTTACTTTACATTCCCAGGTTAGTCCTCTCTAATGTGTCTTAACCCTCCATCATTTCTCAATGATTTCCTAAATTTCCACCTCATTGACTTTCTTCCATTTTCTTCCTACAAGAATTTTTGGCATCATGTAATGCTATGATCAACCTCACCATCCCGTCAAAGATTTCATATATATATGTGTGTATACACATATATACACACATATATATATAAACTGGTGAGTGCTTTAGCTGTATTTCTAAGGGCAGAAATGTGGATCAGTCTTCAGCATTATAGGATAGTAATAAGTGAATATTTTTTAATTGGAAGTAAGTTTCTTTGACTCACACTAGAACAGTGGTTCTTATGTCACTAATGTCATAAATGGGTGTGGAAATGATGTTCATAGAGTAAGGGCACTGGGAATTCCACGTGAGTATAAACCATGACTGTTTTCTCCCCCTCCCCTTGCTATAACCAGACTATTAAAACAGCAACAGTAACGTGAGTATTTTCAGGAGAGAGTATCACAATTGTAAATGTAACTAGTAGGGCATTATGTGGAAGAAAAAGTATTTGGAGTCATCATGTTAGACTAATCTCTTTGTGCCAGGTGCTATTTCTTTTCTTTTTTGGCAAATTGTTTTATTATATTTTATTTCCAGTTTTGTTATATAATTGACATGTAACACTGTATAAGTTTAAGGTATACAACATAATGATTTGATATATGTGTTTACTGCAAAATGATCACTGCAATAATTTAATCTTACATTGCAGGGTAACTGGTAAGTGCTGTTGAACTGAATTTCTTAATCTTTTTTTCCCTAAAGTGTCTGAATTTTTATTGCACATGAGACAAACTTATTTTTGTCCCTATTTACCATTGGGTTATAGACAGTCAGAGGGTGATACAATAGTGCAATTATATTGCATTACAGTGAATGAGCAAACCTGCTCACATTCCATTTGTCAAAACAATTAGGATATTTCTAAAATGTGAACAGATGTGTAATAGAAATTAACAAAATGAAAGACAATCCACATTTTTAGTTTTTGATATCAACACAGAACTTACATCTGGTTTTCTAGGTTATAATAATTGCAACCTCTTCCTTCTAGGGATTCAGTTAAGAAACTCATTGTTAGTTGAGATCTAGGTTTTATAATTGTTTTCTTTTTCATATTGTAATAATGACAAAAATCAGCAGTTATATCATCACTTTGCTCTGCTCCAAGTGCTGTTTTTTGAACTTCCATGCAAGATTTTTTTATCCAAGTTTTCACCAGTTGGGATCTCTTAAGGGTTGTTTAGCTTTCAGTGAAAGACAATCTTTTAAGGAGTTTATGTCCTAAATATTTTCTGGTTTTGCAGTAGCACACATCAGACACAGTTATTGTGTTTGGATTGAGATTTTCATTTTTAACATGTTCTCAAATTCTTTAGACATTTAATGTTTCCATCTGGTCCTCATAAAAGATTTCACATTTGTAATGCAGCTCAGGTTCCTGCTCAGAGATCATCATTATAATTCCATCCATGACTCTAGTTTGATAGAGCAGATACTTTTTTAACTTTGGATTTTGCTGTTTACTTTTGTTTTCTTCTTTTAAACCTAAGAATAACACTTGATTTTAATGGTGCATTTCTCTCTGAAAATAATCACAGCATGCATCCCTTCACAACAAGCTTGTTCCTCACTCCCTTCTGTGCAGTTTGAAACTCTAGGGTAGGAGAAGTGACCACACTGTGAGTCCGGTACAAGGAAACTTAGAGTCATCATTCTTGCTCTTCATTAAACAATCTGTTCTCAGTCATCACAGATGGAGGGGATATTTTCAAGGACTTGAATATTTTCTTGAAATAGCCAAACAAACGATGTTAAATAGTAGGTTCTAGGGCACAGTTCAAACAAATGTTCATCATAACTTCCCGCAGGGTCTTTTCCATTTAGTTAGGTGCTCATACATGTCTGTGAATTTCTTTAGTGGACACTTATGTAACCTTCAGTATATGCCAGATAATGCTCTAACAGCTTCATAAATATTAAATCATTTAATCCTCATAGCAACTTTATGCATAAAGTACTGTTAGTATCCTCATTTTAAGGATGAGGGATGCCAGGCAAAAAGGCAAAAAGATCACAACTAGCAAGTGGCAGAACCAGAATTCAAACTGTGGTGGTCAGGCCCCAGTCTATATTCTTAACTACTAAACTATGCTATGATTGAGTATGTTCAGCTGCCAATTTCCAAAAATCTATTCTTACTTTCCCAAAATTGAACTGCACACTCTGCGTAACTTCCCCAGCACTATGCTTGACTTACAGTTGACACTCAATGGATGTTTGTTTACCTAAGTGTTTAAGTAATAATGTCTGAGTTTGATGTACTTGAAATAGGTAAAAGCAAAGGTAAATCACCATTGTAGCCAGTGCAGAGGCTGCTCTTCATTCAGAAATGCCAGTGGGCCCTCGTATTTAAAGATAATCCATATGGGGCGCCTGGGTGGCTCAGTTGTTAAGCATCTGCCTTCGGCTCAGGTCATGATCCCAGGGTCCTGGGATCAAGCCCCATATCGGGCTCCCTGCTCAGCGGGAAGCCTGCTTCTCCCTCTCCCACTCCCCCTGCTTGTGTTCCCTCTCTCGCTGTGTCTCTATCTGTCAAATAAATGAATAAAAAATCTTAAAAAAAAAAAAAGATAACCCATATGTAAGGCCCTGCTATTCCTAAGATGATGCTTTGGATTTTGAATTTTCAAATCTGAGAGAATCATCTTCATTTCATTCATTGCTCTTTACTGACATAGTTTTTTTTTTTTTTAATTTAATTGTGGTAAAATACCCATAACATAAAATTTACGATCTTACGTATTTCTAAGTATACAGTTCAGTAGTGTTAAATACATTCACATTGTAATGCCTCTCCAATATAACTGCCTCTAGTGGAAGGAAGAGTACAGATATTAGAGATATAAATTGCACAGATAATTTTTTAGGCACAATTGTGAAAGACAATATCAAGTGCAATCCAGTCAGTGAGAGGAAAAAGGCAAAGAACATCTAAAAATAAACAGGATGAAATGTCTTAGCCAAGAGATACCATACAAGAGAAATAAGAAATATAGGATATTGTAAGAAGTAATGAAATAATCAATAATTTTGTAGGTTCCATAAGCTTCCTATATTTGCAGTTTTCTAGTGGTAAAACACTTAAAACCACAAGGACTTCACCCTTTGATTTTGGGTCAGAAATAAATGAATAAGGAGCACAATAATGCAGCTTACTTTCAACCCCAAGTCAGACTTGAGTGGAAGGAGGTGTTGAGATTCCAAGAGGCAGAATACATAAGACAGCTATTGAAGGAGAGTGTAGGCTCTGTTGGGTGTTCTTGCAGAGAAAAAAATGCAAATGGGGTGGGGGTGGGATGGGGAGCAGGACTAGCTGGCGTAGGGAGCATTGGCTTCAAGCAAGAAGGCTGGAGGATGGTTCTCAAGAATTTAGATTGTGCCCATACAAACACTTCTTTGAGTTTTGGGGTTTCCAGACTTGGCATCTTCTGTCAGACTGTTGAATATGAGAGCAAAGATTTGAGAGCAGGAAATTTATTGTCCTTGGATAACCAACTTCTTTTATTGCTTTGAGCATATAAAAGCTTTTTTATATGTATACTGAATTAATTTATCAATTTCTATATCAATTAATGAAGTATTAAAATAAATCTGGAAAAGGGGATCGTATCCACTAGACTTAGCCTACAATTTGTTCAATATTGATGTGTTAAAAATAAAAACTACCTAATAAAAGGTCAACATGTAATATGTGGTTACCATAGTCAGGATAGTAATTTAGCATTTCTATAAACTAATAGTCTTTGAATTTATTCTACATATATTCAGTGTTGGTAGTAAACAACTGATTTTCTGTGGCCAAAAATTGCATATGGAATCATACTGTCTTGCTAACTCAATTTACTCTTGTTCAAGCATAGTCAGTAATGTGGAAATAGCAAAATGTCTCCAGTGCTTCTATAGATTTTCTTGTTTTTATTTTTTTTATTTTTATTTTTATTATTTTTTAAGATTTTATTTATTTATTTGAGACAGAGAGAATGAGAGAGAGAGAGAGCACATGAGAGGGGGGAGGGTCAGAGGGAGAAGCAGGCTCCTTGCTGAGCAGGGAGCCCGATGCGGGACTCGATCCAGGGACTCCAGGATCATGACCTGAGCTGAAGGCAGTCGCTTAACCAACTGAGCCACCCAGGCGCCCGATTTTCTTGTTTTTAAAACTTCATTTATGATGGAACCAGAGAACTCCTTGGGAAATTATAAAATAAAATGAGTCATTCTTTCCTAGTAAAAATCTCTATACAATCCATTTTTGGGGTTGAGAAGCTCAGGTGAGAGCAACTACTGAAGTGCAGAAAAGCTTAATGGAGATAACCCACTATTAGTAGGATTTAAGAAAATTTCTATCCAAGAGTGCTTTCTAAGAACCATTTACATTTCACCAAGTATATAAAAACTTGCATGTGGACATCAGAGTTAACTGATTTATTCCAGTTGTATTTTTTTTATTTTTATTTATTTTTATTTTTTTAAAGATTTTATTTATTTATTTGAGAGAGAGAATGAGACAGAGAGAGCATGAGAGGGCCAGAGGGAGAAGCAGACTCCCTGCCGAGCAGGGAGCCCGATGTGGGACTCGATCCCGGGACTCCAGGATTATGACCTGAGCCGAAGGCAGTCGCTTAACCAACTGAGCCACCCAGGCGCCCCTATTCCAGTTGTATTTTAAAACCACTTACATACTGGCACCTGTGGATCTGGCTATTTTTTATATAGCTCTCCATAGATCATAGACTCTTCGAGGTGAAATTTGCTTCTTATTTTACTGTTACTCTTGTAATGCAACCTATTTAGCTGTTTTAGTGAAAGTAAGACAAAGACTTTTGCCTAAAGAGTATGTGGTTTTGACTTGTATAATACAGTAGATTCTGACCAAATAGGTTTCACGATTCAGTATTTCAGTTTTGTGCTTTACTTTGCTTGTGCAGACACAAACAGAAACCTTACATTTCTAATATGAGGTTCATATTCTAATATCCCTTTTCAAAAATATTTGAGCACCTAGAAACTGTTTTACAGTGACAATCAACATCCTAGATGGTCTTCCAAATAATTCAACTTAAGGGTATGTTTTGGAAATAAGTAGCATTATCAGATTCAAATGATACTGTATTATAAATGTGTCAACGGATCATGATTTTAAATTAGTGGAGAATGCCATCTCTCTCTCTCTGTCCAGTATCAGTTGAGGGCCTACTGTGTGCTAAGGAAGATACAAATGTGTATAATAATTAAAAGGTTTTGTGATATAGACTGTGATCTATAAGTAAAAAAATAAATTATAAAAAATAAAATGCTATAGGATGTCACAATTAGATAATTTTATATTTTTTAATGAAAATATAACATTGAAAACACCATTTTTAAGTTTTTTGCTGCTTTTTAGTGTTATTACATTCTTAAATTAATGGTAAAAGTACTTACTATTTTCACATTCAAATGCTTCCTAATATGATGACATATAGGTTTTTTTTTTTATTTTTATTTTTTTATTTTTAAAGATTTTATTTATTTATTTGAGAGAGAGAGAGAATGAGAGACAGAGAGCATGAGAGGGAGGAGGGTCAGAGGGAGAAGCAGACTCCCTGCCGAGCAGGGAGCCTGATGCGGGACTCGATCCTGGGACTCCAGGATCATGACCTGAGCTGAAGGCAGTCGCTTAACCAACTGAGCCACCCAGGCGCCCGATGACATATAGTTTTGATGACCTGTTTAATACCGATGAAAACTTTCAGTGGCATTGCCTGGGGCTAGTAGTCTGCTACGTATTTTATTTTGATATTATTGCAATGACAACTAAGTGTATTAGTGCTTTTCCTAACCTAGAAATCATTAATTAAGGAACTGATACCTAATTTATTTAAAAATAAATCTTTAGAGTAAGTTTACAGTTTGCATAGAGTTATTTAAATGTCTCTTGCAAGTTTATGTGATGGTTCAGCAAATGCTTTTTAGAGAATTATTTTCTTTTTTAAAATTTTCTTTTTTCTTTTTTTTAAAAGATTTTATTTATTTGAGACACAGGTGTATATATATATATATATATATATATATATATATAGAGAGAGAGAGAGAGAGAGAGAGAGAGAGAGAGAGAGAGCATGAGCAGGGGGAGAGGCAGAGGGAGAAGCAGGTTCCCTGCTGAGCCAGGGGCCCAATGTGGGGGTCGATCCCAGGACTCTGGGATCATGACCTGAGCCGAAGGCAGACGCTTAACCATCTGAGCCACCCAGACACCCCTAGAAAATTATTTTCAATATATCACATCCTTTGTGCAGTCCTTTGCAAACCAGTTTTCTATGGGAATTCTTTTGCATACGGAAACACGGACAATTAGTTATTTACACATGTAACCATACTCTTTTTTTATTTTATTCTACTGTATAGCACTAACGTAAATCTAAGCTGGAAGTCTGTCCAGATCTGGTTTGGAAGGCTAGTTATATAGACAATATACTCAGAGAGATACAGGCACTAAATGTGCTTTTTTTGATTCATTTGCAGGCATCATTCAAGCCCCAGGTTTGTATTCTTCAGTTTAGTTCAGTCAGCTAACAAGACTTCACTGAGTGGTCACTCATGACAAGACCTGCACTAGACTGTATACATAGAAGTCAAAGAAAAATTAATTAGTCACCATCAATAAACATTTATTGATACTCAGTGGCACAATTTCTCTTTTAAGAGTTTTCATTAATGTTGGGGAGATTCAACTTTTTTTAAAATACCTATTTGAAATTTGACCTGTAAATTTTGTTGCTGGTCCACAGTGTAGCTGGCTAGGCTAGTGCAAGAACATGTCATAATTAGGTCAGGAAAATAGGTGCACTGTAGCAGTTTGCCAGGTATAGTAGGATTCAGATTAAAGCAGATGTCTAACATCGTAATTGTGGAAGTCATAAATAGACAAGTAAATAAATTATATCTCTTGAAGAACACCGAGAAACAGGATTCTTGTCATTGGGTGGGTAGATCAAGTGGTTATAATCCTTTGGTACCTTGGAGAGCTCTCAATAACCTCTACCTTTGATTTTGTGTAAGGTTTTACTGAGGTTTTTTTTCTTCCTAGTCTAAGGCCTACCTGATTAGTTCTATCACTGTGGTAGAACTAAAAAGATAGCTAATGCAGCTTTATTCTAATGTGATATGATTAGACTGAGTGGTAGTGTCAGGATATCATCATCCTACTAAAACCTTTTGTCCCTCACTCTAGATTCCGGACAATACTTTTTGGTTCCTCAAAGTTACTTACATACTGAGGAAGACAAATAAGCTTATCAGGGGTTCACAGTGTTTTCCTGCTTTCTCTCCAGCAGAAGGATCATCTTTTTGGCTCAGACAGGAGAGGTGTTGCCAAGAACAAGGTGGTGTGTGTTTAGCTCCAAGTAGTGGTAGAGAAAATAAACACCGTAAGAGTTCAGAGAAGTTGTTAATAAGGGCTATAGAACCTATGAAAGACTCCGCACAGTAGCTGGCCCTGTATAATGAAAGGGTTCAGACAATCTGGGAGAAGGGAGAGGGAATTTCAGGTGGAGAAAATGTTAACCATTTTCAACATTCCATTGATTTGGGGGGAAGTTAATTACCAGACAAAGTCTTTCTCTTTAAATAGCCTATAATCCACCTGAGGGAGAAAAGAAACATGGCAAGCATGAACCAACATTAGAATAACTACCAGTTATGTAGTAAAAGAACAAAGAAGTAAAATATAAACTTAATAACGATGCTTTGGAGATAAAGTCTTAGGAATGAAGGATCAGTGTTGGTAGGGCTAATTAAGGCAATACTGCAGAGATTTGTCTCCTGATCTGAGTTACTATTTTCTGTTTCTTATGTTGGTGCTTCCTAAATGTATTTTGTGTTTGCTTAACTGGAGAATGGGCCTCAGGAAGAAATACCTATAAAGTAAAGGAAAAAATTCTGTATGCAGAAAGATCTCAGCTATACTTTACTTCTGTAGGTTATTTCAGACTGATTTTATTATATTTTTTTTTTGCTTTTGTGATGCCTACTCAGTACTGCTCATACTTCTGCCAGCCTCTTGACTTTTGGGTTCTCTACTCTGAAAGACTCTCCATACAAGTATTCTCCATTAATGTGGAGTAGAGTTGCTTGTATTTGCAGTTTTAGACCATTGAAAAATAATACTGGGTACAAATAATAGTGTCATAAGTAATAGTATTTAATCTGGTTTTTCACTAGGGCATTTTCAGAATGTCTCTAAAAAATATAAATCTAGCATCACAATATCTTGGAGTTGGAAATACTTCAGAGGCTGCCTCATTTACTCCTTACCCAACCAGGTAGCCACTCCCCCTGCATCACATCTCTGACAGTGGGTTGTCCGGCTCTATGTGAACGGTTTCAAAGATGGAAGCTCCCTACCCAAGGTGGTTTTTCATTCCACTGTTGACTAACTTTAACACTTAAAAAAGGTCTTGCATTAAGCTAGCATCTGAGTACATGGCTTTACATTTATTGTCCCAATTTCTTTCTAAGGAAGCTATACCAATGAGGTCAATTCATATTATTTATTCAATAAAACTAACCAGGCATATCATATGTGCAAGGAATTTTTTTGACCTACAAATGATAAAGTTATGAATAAGGATATTATGTTTTCCCTTAGTAAGAAGATAGATTAAAAAAAAAGATAGATTTTTTTTTTTTAGATTTTATTTATTTAGAGAGGGAGAGAGTAAACAAATGGGGGGGCAGAGGAAAGGGAAAGAATCTCAAGCAGACTCCCCGCTGATCATGGAGCCTGATGCAGGGCTTGATCTCATGACCCTGAGATCATGACCTGAGCTGAAATCGGGAGTCAGACGCTTAACCAACTGAGCAACTGTATCAGTAGGTGATAGGCAGATGAATAAATTCTAGTATTTTCTCTTTTTCTCTCTTAAATAATGCATAAACTCTTGATATATAGTTGATCCTTGAACAATATGGGGTTTAGGGGTGCCAACACTTCATGCAGTTGAAAATCCACATATAACTTTTGACTCCCCCAACTCAATTACTAATAGCCTACTGCTGAACTGTTACCTTACCGATAACATAAACAGTGGATTAACACATATTCTGCATGTTATATGCATTATACACTGTATTCTTACAATACAGTAATATAGAAAAAAAGAAAATATTAATTAAGAAAACTGTAAGGAAAAGAAGATACATCGAAAGTACTGTACTGATAAGTGGGCCGGCACAGTTCAAACCTGTGTTTTTCAGTGTCAATTGTATAAGTAAATTTGGTGTATTCCTTTATAAGAGAAGAATGTCAGATGGTGCATATTGATATCCTAATATCCTCTAGAGTGGTAATGTAATTTTTTTATTGCATACCTTATCAGTATAAAAAAATTCAGGCAAATCTAACATGTATGTATAAAAATAACATGTATGTATTTATGTTAAATACATATTAAAATTATAAACATGAAATATTGAACTAAAATATTATGTATGTATACTAAATAGGCATTTTTTTTTTAAAAAGATTTTATTTATTTATTTATTTATTTGAGAGAGAGAAACAGCATGAGAGGGGAGAGGGTCAGAGGGAGAAGCAGGCTCCTCGCTGAGCCGGGAGCCCGATGTGGGACTCGACCCCAGGACTCCGGGACCATGACCTGAGCCGAAGGCAGTCGCTTAACCAACTGAGCCACCCAGGCGCCCTAAATAGGCATATTTTAAAATATTTTATGTGAACATACATGTTTTATCTTTGTTTCTCAAAAAAGTGCCTTATACACCCCGCTTGGAAGACTATGTGATAGAGGGTAAAGGATTTATAGGTTTTTCCCTATTCAAATATATAGTCTCTTGAGAAAACCAGCATTTTGATTGTCTATTACATCCTTATTCTTTCTAATTGGACTCAAGTGATTGCAATATGGTAACACTTAGGATTTGGCTCAAGAACATATTAGAACTCACTAAGTTAAAAAAATAGGCTTTGAGATAATATTAAGAGAGTTGGGGTACTTTAAGGAGGATTATGATAGAAGTAATGTCTGAAAAACAAATAACTTTATTAGAAAGCTGTACTTTTCATACAAAAATACCACAGGGGGAAAAACACTATAGCAATGCATAAAAAGGAATAGATGTTTGACACTGCCAAATAAGCTAAAATCTGGATCTCTTTAGAGGTCTACTAATCCATTTGAAGTACCGCAAATAGTAGAAATCTGGGATTTTATAAAAAATAGATATTTTCAAAGAACATAGTAGTACAGAGACAGATTTAAGAAGTAGAATGGAGAAAAAAGAAAAGAATACCTTTCTATTCTTTTTTTCTACTATCTGCTATGCCAATTTAGATTACCACACTACAAATTTAAGAGGCTTGAAACTGTACTTGTTTGTTCCCAGATCAACACTTCCACAAGATTCCTAATTCTGTTCATTGTATCTGTATCTTCTGTGTCTCCCAGGATGCAGACTTTAAACTTGACCCCTCTTCCCCGTTTCACAAATAATTGGCTACTACACTCTTTTGATTCTCTGTTTGCAGTATCTACCAAGCAAATTGTCCTATCTACTTAGGTACAGTAAACACTTAGGTCTTCCGCCAACCATAGAGGTTTTATGCCTTTTGTTTCACTGTGAGCTCTGGAAATTTTTATAGTGTTAAGTGTCAAGCTTAGGATGGTAAATGGATTTTAGTAATTTCATTTTTAGCTTCAACTTTGAAGAAATTTGTTGAATATATGTTTCAGAATATAAACATTTAATGATACATTTTTTTCTGGTCAATGAAATGTTTTGTTTTCACCATCCTTAGTCAGGGTTACAACTCTGAAAAAGAATTTTATTTTTTTATTTTTATTTTTTAAGATTTTATTTATTTATTTGACAGAGACACAGCGAGAGAGGGAACACAAGCAGGGGGAGTGAGAGAGGGAGAAGCAGGCTTCCTGCGGAGCAGGGAGCCCGATGTGGGACTGATCCCAGGACCTGGAGATCATGACCTGAGCTGAAGGCAGACGCCCAAAGACTAGAGCCACCCAGGTGCCCCTGAAAAAGAATTTTAAATATCAATGACATTTGGTCAATATTGCTTTAGAGATGAAAGTGTAAGTACAAGTTTGGTTTTTTAGTAAACTTAGGAAATGTGCTTAAAATATCAATGATAATTTTTTCTCAAGAGTTTAACATATAAAGTAGAAGGGGCCATATTTATGATTAGGACGCATGGCTATACCTTCTGCCTTGACTCAATCTGACTTTGGACCTTGGGTAAGTATCAGTCTTACTCAGAATAGAGCTTGGACTTGATCCTGTTGATGGTTCCTTTCTAGGTTTAGCTAACATTGTGTCTCACGTCCTCTGTTATCCCCATGTAACCCTACTTAGGAGGGGTCCATAGGATGGCAACATAGCCCTTGAGATTAAGTTCTCAGGCTTTGGACCCGGGCAATTTAAGTACACATCCTTGTTCCGCTAGCTGTGATACCAGGGAAAAGGTTGTTTTTTGATCTGTAAAATGGGGTTAACAATAGCACTTAATTCAAAAGTGTGGTGTGAGAATTTCACAAGTTAACGTATAAAAAGTGCTTAGATCTCTGACCAGCACTTAATAACTATTATTTGTTTGCTATTATTGATATCCATATGTAAAGCACTCAGCATAGTGCCTAGCATATAGTATGTACTCGGTAAAGTATTAGCTGTTTTTCTTATTGCCAGAAACTCCATTCCAATTGCTATAAGCAGTATTTCAGACTTTGACCACAAAGAAAAACAGATGAAAATATATCCTCTTAACACAAATCCATGTTCTTCACTTCAACAAAGAAAACCACAAAGTGGGCTGGGCAAATGACCTCCTGAAGATGGGTGCATACTTCATCTTGCAATATCATAACATATGCACATAAAGGACTATTTGTTCAATATATGGCTGAGTAAACTTGCTTTTTCCTTTTCACAGATGCGAACCAAGATTTGCTTTGAGCTATACTATCAGTTCTGTGCCCCTGTGGTGCTGTGAAAATTTACATTCAAATTTGTGGCCCTTATTTTACCTGTTAGCTTTATGCATTTTCCTATTTAGTATTATAGTCTAGTAAAATTCAAATATATGATTAGATAGGAAGATTGCTCTAGGCTTGTAGAATGTAATTTAGTACAAGAAAGTTTGAATAGAAACATTTTGAGATAAATGTTATTTATATTACAAATATTTTAGAGCAAACGTTTTTCCAATTTATCATTGTTAAAACTTTTAGAGTAGAAGATAAAAAATGAATCTATCGACTCTTTGTTCTTAAGCTAAGACAATCCCAGTATTGATTCATATACAGTATGAATGATACTTTTACTTTTTATAAGATTAATTATAAGTCATATGTTACTATAATCATCACTCTAGACAAAATTTCTTACTTGTAATCATCATAACATAATGAGATCAGTTCCCTAACACCTGGACATAAAATCATGAAATATCTTAAGTGTTAAATTTAGGATATTTTGATTTTATAACTCTGTGAAATAACTAGTTTCTAATTTCTCACCTGTGATCACAATGATAAATGATATTTGCTTGATATACAAAAGAACTTTCAACCAATATCCCTTTTGTTGCTCACTAGAAATTTATTAACCCTAATTTCAGAGAACTCAGAGGGATTAAATGACGTAGTCAAGTGTAGTGACAAAACCAGTATTAAAATCTGGGCTCCTGATGTCAAATACTGCATTTCCAGGTATTTAGAATGAATAGACTAACTTAGTTGATTAGAGAATTGTAGGTGAAGGTATGACAGTTTTTCACCAGGGATTAAAGAAATAGGAATCCATATCCCTTCCTCTTTACTCTTCTTTGGCATCTTTTACAGAAAAGGACAATGAAAGCAGGAGGGGCAAGGAGACATGGTCAAGGATGGAAATCAATTCATAGTCAATAAAAATAGTTTAGCCAGTAGGAAAGCAGTTTTCCGTTGGTGAAAATTTGGTGGAGTTCACCCGAAATATAAAATCAAATTTGTATTTTTTAAATTGACAAATTTTTGGAATTGGTAATGTAGAATAAGAATGAAATATTTCAGTGACCCATGTATTTATTTTTGTGTGTGTGTGTATGTGTGTATTATTTCAGAATTGGGCTGTAGCCTACAAGTAAGTTAGAGAGCACTTGTTTTCATTTTTAATTATTGATCAGCTGCCTGTAAGGTTCATTTTCTATTAATGCGGAGGTGAAATGGTGTTTTTCCTTCCTCTTTAGTTCTTGATGAACCCCATATGGTTCTGGTGCTCACAGCTCTTCAATAATTCAAGCGTATCATGGAAAAAAGTCAAATTTTGAAAATCTAGATCAGTGGTTCTCAAAGTTGTTTTTTCCCCCTTCCTATTAGCAGTAGAACTATTTCTTCAAGTTACATTATAATCTGGAGTTAAACTTTTAAAATACATTTAAGCAGAGCTCCTTGGTTTGCATTTAAGAAAGACTATTATGCCACTGTCCCCTTCAACTTTTTATCCCTGTGTGTTGGCTCTAGAGGTAGCTCCTTAAAAGCCTGGGGCTTTCATTGGACAGAATTGGAAATATATTGATGTAGGTGATAAAATGCTCAGAATGTAGCTGTGGCCCAGAGCTTAGACAAACCAGATCTGGGTTTAAACCATGACCGTATCACCAACTAGCCTTGTTACCTTGAGCAAGTAGTACAATTTCTCTAAATGACATTTCCTCCTCAGTAACAGTGGAGATAAAATGGTGCCTACCTTGTAAAACTGTTCTGAACATTGAAGCAATACCTACAAAGTGTTAGGCGCATATTACCTATGTCAATATTTAATAATCTCTCCTAAGACAGTGATACTGTGTTGGCAGTATAATGAAGTGGTAGAGAAAATGCTACTCACAGTAATTACGGCTTTCTTGATGAGAGGTCTGAATGCTTCAAATTATAATCCTGAGACACTATAGTTTATGCTTTTTTTTTCAACTCTGAGATTTGTGTAAAGATGTATATCCCACCTGGAATAATAAATTCTAAAGTATCCTTTAAGATACTGAACTGGTGAAAATTCTTAGGATACTGCCTAATTTTCTTTGGTGGGATATACAAAGTTAATATAATTTCATGAGGGCAAGATGACATACTTAATCTTTCCACGTGCAAACAGACTATCCCATTTGGGGTAGAGTCTCTAAACTAGAGGTTTATATGCCATGATATCATTTATTCAGTTCTGAATAAGCAATCCTTTTTCCTGCCTTCCCTCCCTCCCTTCCTTCTCCCTTGCTTCTGCTCTGTGCCAAACACTGTTTTCCCTATGAAATTAAAAAATAAATAAATAAAATGGGTGTCACAACCTAAGAGGTGGTGGCTGACCTCAAGGTACCATGCCTTCTATCCCCACGTGTCACTTTAATCTCACTACATGCAACTAAACGTCTCAGCAGAAGCACCAGGTGAGAGCAATCTATAAGGCAATACGGACAGTGTGGAGCAGCGAACACCTTACTCCCACTCTTTCTGCATTCACCAAAACATCTTGCTTCCCATGGTTCCTCACACCTGGTACCTGACCCAGGCTCTCCTTGTTCATCCTGCCACGCTACTCGCTGGCTTCTTGAGAGCTGCCCTGAGCTTCAAAGGGTAGTGCCTGTTTACCACTAACTCCCGGGCCTACTGCATCCTATTCTTCAATTTACTGGATGTATTAGAGGTCTCGTCTTAAAAATACACATACCTCTGGAAAGTAGTATATTTGAGAGTATAATTTGATTTTTTTTTTTTTTAAGATTTTATTTATTTATTTGAGAGAGAGAGAATGAGAGAGAGCACATGAGAGTGGGGAGGGTCAGAGGGAGAAGCAGACTCCCTGCCGAACAGGGAGCCTGATGCGGGACTCGATCCAGGGACTCCAGGATCATGACCTGAGCCGAAGGCAGTCGCTTAACCAACTGAGCCACCCAGGCGCCTGAGAGTATACTTTGATTTTTAGTTAGAACCTTAGCTGAAATATGTTAGTAGGTAGTTGAAACCAAGACTATCTCAGGAAAGATGCCAGAGAGCAGGTAGATGTGCCAAACAAGAGAAGGCAAAAATGCGAAAGCTGAAAAAATAAAGAGGAACAAGAAAGGAGGCTGAGTGTATTTTTTTTTTTTTTTGTAATTTTGCCTTAAGCTATCCATTCAAATCGTCTTGTGCTTTTTGGACTAGCTATTCATTTTAGACTTTTGGCTCATTAACATTTCAAAGAAATAGAGACAATGGGTGATGATTCTGTGAATCACCCGCTCCAATGACTGTCAGCTTGACTAACTCAGTGACACAGGTCCCACCACCACCCCCACCCAGCCCTCAGTTTCTCAGAATTCTCTCCCCTAATCTTTTTTTCTTTTTTTCTAATTTTATTTATTTATTTGACAGAGAGACACAGCAAGAGAGGGAACACAAGCAGGGGGAGTGGGAGAGGGAGAAGCAGGCCTCCCGCTGAGCAGGGAGCCCGATGCGGGGCTCGATCCCAGGACCCTGGGATCATGACCTGAGCCGAAGGCAGACACTTAACAACTGAGCCACCCAGGCGCCCCTCTCTCCCCTAATCTTGATCTTTCTGTGCTTCTCTGTCATCCCATTTTATGAGTTTCTTTTGCCTGTTCCACTGAATTGTCTGTTTTCCTAATCTTTCTCTCTCTTTCTGTGTTTCTTTATTTCTTTCTCTCCCTTCATGAGTTAACTTTTTCTCTCCTTTTTTTTTCCTGAAAGTATTTTGTATACCTTTAATTCTGATCTGTACATGCCATGGATGTTGAATTATATGTTTAAAATATTAACTGTCATTACTTCATAAAGATTTACAACCTCTAGTTTTCCCGTAAATAGCAAGTAGAGTTGAAAACTTTAAATTTCATGTGTCAAATGAGAGAAAAAGAGGTTTTTTTTGCTATGTAATCAACTCCCCCTTTGGATTCTTGGTCAAAATTTTTCAGTATTAAAAGAATCATCGGGGTGCCTGGGTGGCTCAGTCATTAAGCGTCTGCCTTCGGCTCAGGTAGTGATCTCAGGGTCCTGGAATCGAGCCCCGCATCGGGCTCCCTGCTCGGCAGGAAGCCTGCTTCTCTCTCTCCCACTCCCCCTGCTTGTGTTCCCTCTCTCGCTGTGTCTCTCTCTGTCAAATAAATAAATTCTTAAAAATAAATAAATAAAATAAAAGAATCATCACCTCTAATTTAAGCTGTTCTTTTAATGTTACTAGGCAATAATTTAATTTATACATGGTGTCATGGGATTATTGTTGGGTTGCCTATTCCTCTAGCTTTATGCCACAAAATTTTATGAATTGGCTTAACTACAGAAAAGATTCTCTGAAACATATGCCAAACACGAAATGGGTAGCAAACACACAATTCTGTGTCTGGACAATTGGACAACTGAACAATTCTGTACAAACTTCAACCTGTAAATGCATTGAACTCAAAACATTTGTTCTTTCTCCTTCTATGCTTTGGAAGACACTTGCTTTTCTGTCTAGACCCTTAGCCTTTCTAGGAATTCATGCTGCAAGTTCTGAATCTTGGAATTGACCATATTTCCTTTTTATTTCTACATTTCTACCTCTGTTCAGCATCATCTACTCTAGCTTTTCCTCTCTGGTCCTAAAGTTTTGATGTTACCATTCACTGTCTCCCAGGAAGCCCCTCAGTTGGACCAGCATTGTCATTTCCATCTGCTATAGCATCCTTTCTCCCTCCGCTTGATAGAATTGAGGAGGGGAGATTACTTAAACCTTTCTACTTCCAGGGCACCATTCTATCTCCCTCTTCCTCTGTGCTCTGGTATCTTATTTCTGCTAGAGGGGAGCTTATCAGCCTATCAGGGTCCTTTAGGGCCCTCTTAGTCTTCTAGTACTTCTTGCATTATACTCTTATTATATGTAGTTTGGGTCATTTCCTGATGTCAATTGCAAAAATGCGCTAAATCAAAATTGAAATTTTAGTTTAATTAAAGATTGTTCGGGGGCCTGGGTGGCTCAGTTGGTTAAGCGTCTGCCTTTGGCTCAGGTCATGATCTTGGGGTCCTGGGATCGAGTCCTGCATTGGGCTCCCTGCTCAACAGGGATCTGCTTCTCCCTCTGCCTCTCCCCCACCCCAAGCTCTCTCTCTCTCTCAAATAAATAAATAAAATCTTTAAAAAAAAAGATTGTTCAATAAAAATATTTTTAAATTTTGGGTGCTGTAAAAATTGTTTATGGAGGATATTATCATCACTGGGTAAAAGATTATGAATCAGAAAAATGTTACTGAAAATAAAATAAAACATACAGAAGCTCCTCTTTTATCGTTATTCAACTTTAGTGCAAAGTGTATGGCAAATCAGAAAGAAGAGATTAATGAAATAAGAGGCTTTATACAACCTTCCCAGAACTTTGAAGGATTTACACAATTTGGTTAGAGAAAAATTGGCGAGAGTCTTCCAGGAGCTCAGGACTGCAGCAGTGAGGAGACATTAGGTGGTGGCACAAAATGGGTACACGTTGGTATGGTACACAGCTACAGTAAGATGTGTACAGTGGGCAGGATTCACTTAGTGGTATATTCAAAAAGTTATCTAGTTGCTCCTACCTGTGCCAATTGTTGTACAAATTTTCAGAGTTTCAGGGAGAAATAAAAACATATAACATACAGCGTATTCTTCTATAGGTATTAATTGAACAATTACACAAAAATTTAGTCATAAGCCATGTCAAATATGTTTATAGGGAAAGAACTTGAAGTCGTAAAAGGATATAGCGGGGGGTATTGATATGAAGAGTGTGGGGTCAGAGATTTCCATGATGAGGTGGCATTGACCCTAAAATCTAAAGCAGAGGTGAAAAGAAAATTCTTTTTGTTTTGCTTAAAGATTTTCAACTCAGTACATAGAGAGTGGTTGAAAATATGGAAGAAAGGAAGATGTCTTCATGACATCGTGGTAGTCATAGGAAGGGAAATTATAGAATTTCAGGTGGGGTCTCATATTTTGGTGGTGTTTCTAAGACAGAAAATAGCTGAGATTGTTTAGCAACTTTTGAGCAGGAGGTAAACTGGTGAAGGCATTGCTTTAACAATCTGGTAGTGATGGATTGTTGAGTGATCAGGTTAGGAAAAGACTATAAATAAGGTCAGATGGAAGATAGCTGCGTATAAGCAGGCATGGAGTAATAAGGTCATGAGTCAAGATAGCTTAATGTCCATCTGAAAAGTATCCTGTATGTGTTTTCAGTTTTGTGACATCTTTTCACTCCTATTTTTTTTATATTTTATTTATTTTTTTTTAAAATGAAGTTGAGTGTGTGTGTCTCCAAAATCATATGTTCAGCGAAATCTTTCCCCCTTCCCTTAGAAAGAGTTAAAGCTACTCCCCCAGAATCCCACAGAATTCTATTTCTACCTCTGTTAGCATACACTGTATGAAACAATTAATTATTTATGTTCTTGTTCCCAGAATAAAACTGTTAACTTCCCATGGCTGGGGAGTTGTTACTTATTTTATATGGGCATCTATGGCAGAGTTTGGAACACAGTGGGCATACAGTGGATATTGTTATTGATTAACTGAGTGACTAAATGAATAAAGTCAAAAGGTGCATTTTCTATATTTTCCCCATGTAGCCTGTCTTATTGCCTAGCTTCTTAGTGTGTCTTTAAATAAAAGACTTTGCAATTTGGAAAGAACCAGTACTTTCCTTGTTGAAATCAGTTTCATGTCCAAAGCAGAAAGATTTGTTACTTTTCAACTCACAGAGGGTGAATAGTAATTGATTTATCTAACAGCATCTTTATTTAGTTTTTAGTGTGACATGTATCAAAACCTGTTTTGTTTTTCCGTTTTTAGTGGCTGGTCTCAGAGGTCCCCAGAGACATTGTTCACTCTTTTCTCTCTGTCTCTGTCTCTCTCTCTCCCCTCTCTACAACTCCTCCCCCTTCCCCCTTTCCCTCTACCTATCTATCTATCTAGCTATCTATCATCTATCTATGTATCTATCTATGTATCAATCTATCTCTATCAATCATCACACAATGTACTCTGGAATCAGATAAACAAATTTTTTAAAAAAATTCTTTATTTAGGGGCACCTGGGTGGCTCAGTCGTTAAGCGTCTGCTTTCGGCTCAGGTCATGATCCCGGGGTCCTGGGATCGAGCCCCGCATCGGGCTCCCTGCTCGGCGGGAAGCCTGCTTCTCTCTCTCCTACTCCCCCTGCTTGTGTTTCCTCTCTCACTGTGTCTCTCTCTGTCAAATAAATAAATAAAATCTTTTAAAAAAAAATTCTTTATTTAAATTAAATCTAGTTAACATATAGTGTATTATTAGTTTCAGGGGTAAAATTTAGTGATTCATCGTATATAAACATGGGTTTTAATCTTGGCTTCACTTAGCTGTCACCTCAAGAAGTCATTTAGTTATTGAGCCTCAGTCTCTGAATCTGAAAATGGTGAATAATTTCTCCTGTCTTGTAGAGTTTATGGTAAAATTAGAATCTGCGAAGCATTTCATAATTGGCACATAATACATACATGGTGGTTATTTTTTGATACATTTTAATGGTATTACTGTTCTGCAGTTTTAAATAGGCATAAATAGCTATTGCTTTCTCTAAGTGACTTAATTCATGTTTCCTAGTCAATTCTGGTGAGCATTTGAGAGGAAAGACTGATTTTAGATGCTGCCCCTTTAAGAATGGGGGTTGGGAGGATGAAGCTGGGATTCTGTGTGTCCCTCCCTCTGTCAGTATCCAAAGGAACCTTCAGCGTGTAGGATGCGATGGGTTCTCCTGTTAAGAGAGACAGTTGCACCATCTGAACATTGACTGTTCCTAGGACTCTATGTCCATCTTTCAGCCTTTTCAATGAGGATGACTTTTGTATTGGCAGGAAGAGTGCTTCTTGGCATTGGTTTTGTCTATGCCCAACTCCTAACACATAAACCTTTTAGCAGAGATCACTCAAAACACCCAGGCCCTCACTGTCATTGAATGGAGAAACAAGAAGCCTGTTCTCTGTAGAGAAACTTCAGTCTGTTGCAGTGATGCCTAATTCTCTCCCCTTCCTTAGCCAGCAGGATGAAGGGGGCTGTAGCTACAAAGGTATGTTTCTTCCCACTTCGAAAGAGAAAGGCTATGTAGAGAGAGTAGGCTGGATGTTACAATTCTTTGCTGCATTAGGAGATTAAAATGACAGGTGACACTTCTCTTGATAAGCTGGGAACCTAGAGGGAAAAAGTTTTTTGTTTTGGGTTGTCTTTTTAATAAGAAGAATATGCTCAGGTACAGAGTGTTGGAAGATAAAGAATACGCAAGGGGTTTGATGAACAGCTGTGAATAAGAGCAGGTGCATTTTCTAGTAGAGCACAAAAATGTAATACTGTAATGCCTGAGACTTCTTTGGATGCAGTTTTAAAGAGGTACTTTACTCAGGAAATAAAATTTTTGATGGGACAGAATAAAGGTAAAGAAGGGATTGGCAGTTTGGGCCCATTTTTAGAGAGGGTCTCAGGTGTTATCATATAGGAACCATTTGGGAGTCAACCCTCAGCCGAGAGCATTGGGAAATGCTGGAAGGAAGTAGGAAAGACAAAAGCATCCTCATTTACTGGATAATTTTGTTTAAAATCTATTGTGCCTGATCTTCTTGATGTAATAGCTCCATCTTCTTTGAAACCTTTCAGCCCACCTTTTCTGGAATTGGTTTAAGATTGGAATGGGTGAGAACTGGGAGTATCCTCAAAAGATTTCTTGTTGAATAGAATAATTCCTCTCTAAAACTGACCCATATTAACATTGTGTTGTAAACATAAGGACTGGGGGTGGTAGCAGCTACTTATTTCTTGGGCAAACATGCTAATAAGCAAAGTAACTTAGAGAGCATGGTGTCCCAAAGATAATCTGCTTGTTTACATCTGATTTAGGGAATATTGTTTAAAATGACTCAATTTTAGTAGTTGGCTTCTCAAATTTTGTACCACCCAGTACTTACAGATGTCCAGAAATGTTCCGGCATGTCCTTAGTAACCAAATGGGCACTCTCTTTGCACTGACAGCACCCCCTTGATATTGCTTTGTTCCACATTATCATGCAAAACCAGTAATTGTTAGTGTAGCCCCTGAAGCTTTTTGTCTTTCTTTTTCTTTTTTTTCTTTTTATTTGAGTGTAGTTGACATGGAATGTTACATTAGTTTCAGGTGTACAACTTGGTGATTTGACAAGTTTATACATTATGCTGTGCTCACCACAAGTGTAGCCACTATCTGTCCTATTACATCCCTATTACAATATCATTGACTGTTCCTAGTGCTCTGCTTTTTATTCCTGTGACTCACTCATTCCATAACTGGAGGCCTGTATCTCTCTCTCCCGTTCACTAATTTTGCTCAAATTCTACTCCCCTCCCTCTGGCAACCATCAGTTTGTTCTCTGTATTTATAGTTCTGATTCTGGTTTTTGTTTGTGTATTCATTTTTTTAGTTTCTATTTATGAGTGTAGTCATATGGTATTTATCTTTCTCAATCTGACTCATTTCACGCAGTGTTATAACCTCTCGGTCCATCCATTTTGCTTCAAATTGCATGATCTCATCCTTTTTTATGGCTGTGTAATATTCCATTGTGTGTATATACATTTTCCTTATCCATTCATCTATTGATGGACACTTAGAATGCTTCTATGTCTTGGCTGTTGTAAATAATGCTGCAGTAAACACAGGCGTATATTTTTGTTTTTAGACCTTACCAACCTCTCTTTCTTTCCTTCTTTCTTTTTCTACAAACTTAAAACCCAGCTATATACAGCTATTTGCAGCTTCTACAATATGTTGTCTTTGCCTATGCCGTACCCAGTGTTTTGAATATTTTCACTTACTTCTCCACTTGCCTCATCGTACTAAATCCTCAAGACAGGGCTCTGAATATCTTATAGGAAGCATGGCTGATTGAAAGGTGACATCAATTAGCTATCTCTTTTATGTGCTTCACCTGGATTTCTGTACTTTGTAATAACATTTATCACCACATAGAACATGGCTTTTTCCTGCCCCCCTCTCCCTGGGTCATGAGTAACTTGAGGAGAGAGATCGTGTTTTTGCGTATATATAGCACCTACCATATGATTCAACATAGTGTCTGACTCAGTAGGTAACCAGTAGGTTGAAAGAATAAATGAATATATGAATTTCAAGTGCTTTATATAATGGATATACGATATGTAAATGTTAAATAAATGGTTTTTTTTTTTTTTTTAAAGATTTTATTTATTTATTTGACAGAGAGAGAGAGACACAGCGAGAGAGGGAACACAAGCAGGGGGAGTGAGAGAGGGAGAAGCAGGCTTCCCGCTGAGCAGGGAGCCTGATGTGGGGCTCGATCCCAGGACCCTGGGATCATGACCTGAGCCGAAGGCAGACGCTTAACGACTGAGCCACCCAGGCACCCCTAAATAAATGATTTTAAAGGAGTTACTTTCCTTGAAAAAAACCAAACTCATCAATTTTATTTTTAGTACAAAAGTTTAGAAAGATGTACAGGGTTTGATTAGCCATTGTCATACATGGAGGTCACTAATCATGTACTAATTCCTTTTCAACCAACTTCTGGTGATTTTTCCCCTGAACACCTTCAACTCAAGTAAATATTAAAATTATTTGTATAGATATTGGAGTGATTTATATAACTATAAATTGAAATAGCTAAAAAGAAAGGTGTTTTAATGTTAACATTTTCCATAAGGTGAGTTTTCTTCATGTTTTCCAAAGAAAGGAGGACTACTGCCACTTAATTTATAATATATTTTAACATTAATAGATAAAAAAATAATGTTTGTTTATCTGAAGAAAGTATATGTTGAGTATATCTTAATATGCTGGTTCATTACTGCCTACATAATGGCAACAATTCTTCTCATGTGTCTGAAATACATTTTTGAATGAAAGATTTACTTACTGAATTTGAGGATGAGAATAAGTTAGAATGAAGTACAAGGCACGACCAGAGCTGAAATAAATAAAATTATACAATACAACAAACTTGATTTCAAATTCTAAGTCCTTCACTTAATAGCTCTAAAAGCTTGATAAGTTACTTAATCTTCTTGAGCCCCCTTTTCCTCATTTGGAACAGGTTGGTAATTTTACGTAGTCCAAATTGTTGTTAATAGATTTGAAAGAGGTAATGTAAGGAAAGCAATCAGCCCGGTTCCCAGCACACAGCAAGTGCCCAGTAAGGTATCATTTCTCTTTTCTTTATTTCCTCAGTATTGTTCAGGCAGTGTGTTGCAGTGGTTTTTGGGTCAGTGCATATTTAATAAGATACTTCACTGGCATTGAAAAGTTTTTGATCTGTTAAAGGAAAAAAATTTTTGTTGGAAAGGGTGATTATTTTGTATTATTAAAAATAGATAAAATTGTTAATATAAAAATAGATTGGATGACGATTATAGCCAGTAATAGTGTCTTACAAACAAATAATCCAATTAGAAAATGGGCAGAAGATATGGATAGACATTTCTCCAAAGAAGACATCCAGATGGCCAACAGACACATGAAGAGATGCTCAACATTACTCAGCATCAGGGAAGTGCAAATCAAAACCACAATGAGATACCACCTCACACCTGTCAGAATGGCTGAAACCCAAAACTCGAGAAATAAGTGTGGAGAAAAAGGAACTCTGGTGTACTGTTGGTGGGAGTGCAAACTGGTGCAGCCACTGTGAAAGACAGTATGGAGACTCTGCAAAAGATTAAAAACAGAACTACCCTATGGTCCAGTACTACTGGGTATTTCCCCAAAGGATACAAAAACACTAATTTGGAAGGATATGTGCACTCCTATGTTTATTGCAGCATTATTTACAATAGACAAACTATGGATGCAGTCTTAGTGTCCATCGATAGGTGAATGGATAAAGAACATGTAGTGTGTACACACACACACACACACACACACACACACACACTGGAATATTATTTAACCATAAAGAAGAATGAAATCTTGCCATTTGCAACAACATGGATAGATCTAGAGAGTATGTGAAATAAGCCAGTCAGAGAAAGACAAATACCATATGATTTCACTCATATGTGGAATTTAAGAAACCAAACAAATGAGCAAAGAAAAAAAAAGAGACAAACCAAAAAACAGACTCTTAACTATGTAGAACAAACAGATGGTTACCAGAGGGGAGGTGGGTAAGGGGATGGGTGAAATAGGTGATGGGGATTTAAGCATACACTTATCTTGATGAGAACTGAGTAATATATGGAACTGTTGAATCACTATATTGTACACCTGAATCTAATATAATGCTACAGGTTAACTACACTGGAATTAAAATAAAAAAAATAATAGTGTCTTATATACTTGGAAGTTGCTGTAAGAGTAGATCTTAAATGTTCTCACCATACAAAAAATGGTAATTATGTGAGGTGATGGAGGTGTTAACTAGCAGTATGGTGACAATCATTCTGTGATACATAAGTGTATCAAATCAACACATTGCATACTTTAAACTTATGCAATGCTATATGTCAATTATATCTCAATAAAACTGGAAAAAAATAATTGGATATATTACTTAAAAATACTTGACTATCCAGTGCCTATGAAATTTCCAAACAGCATCAGTAGTATGAGCCCAGTAAACACTGGGTCAAATTGAAACTGTACTCTACCAATGGTGTGGTTCTTTACAGTGAAATCCCTTATTTCAACTATTTTCTTACTGTATGAAATTCATGTGTTCTTTTCATGAACATGGGTCTATAAAAAGTCTGATGTACTTTTGAGTTTAGGGCTATGCATTGAGCTTTAAGAGGCCTCATAAGGGAAGAAGGGGGCAGATGGATCAGTGTGCCTACTGTGTGTTTCAATGCCTACTGAGTATCTATATGAGTTAGTGCTTTTAGAATAAAAATAATTCTGAGCCCATGGCCTTTAACAATAGCTCTTTAGAACTTACAGAATAAGGATGGAAACTAAAGAAAATTCCTTTGAATTCTGACCATAGAAAGCAGTTATAAAATAAAGTGAAATGGAGAAGTCAACTAATTGGATCTGTTCCACTATTTCAGTCTGTGTTGATCTTTGAGCAAAACTGGTTGAACGGCTTATATGACAGCCCTCCAAGTAAATGGAAAATTTCCCAAGCTCATGCTGGTTAGGAAACAGAAGGCCTCTTTTAAAGCAGTGCAAAACTCAGCAGTTTGGGTTTCATTGAACTGGTTTAGTGGTTTCAACTTATATAACTTCCATATGGAAACTTAAGGGAAACATAGAAACTAAACTGTCTTCTTGTACCACCTGAGAACAGCTGCTACTTCAGAGGTGTCTGTTCAAGTGGCCTAGGACCCTGAAGATTATCCACCCCCCCGCCCCCCGAGTAACTGTATTTCTTTCCTAAAGACCAACAGGACCAATCAAACTTATGAAAACTGATTTCTAATGGCAGTTAAAGGAGGAAATCCAGTTTAATCTCCTTTCAAAGTTTAGGAGCACTTGGAACTGGTTCACCAAAAAATCAGCAAAGAGGCCAAACAAGACCAACACCAAACAGGCAACAAAATCATATTCTGTAGTGAAACATGGATCATGCAATAATTTTGGTTTTCTTTTGCAATAGTCTAGAGACAAATTAGAAAATTTGGTTGAGCTTTGTAAATTACCCGCAGTTAGGGATTATGATTGGCAAGAACTAAGGATGTAGTCTTGAAATTGAAAAAAAAAATCTATCTTTCACTTGATTCTAGGAAGGCATTGAGAATCACTGAGGGTCAGCTAAGCATTATACTAAGTATCTTACATGTGGTTTCTCATCTAATTTTGTCACCAACTCTGTGGGGGTAGGAATTGTTTTAACCTCATTTTAGTTTCTGAAGAAACTGATTGAGAGATGTAGTGTCTTCTGAAAGGTCACACAGCTGAGAAGGGAAGGATCCAGGGTTGATTCTCACGTGTGTTTCAACTCTTTCCAACACACCATACTACTTTATGAGAAATTTATAATTTATGTCTTATTTGTATGGATTTAAAAATGGTTAAAGTAGGTTGATCCTTCCTGAAAATATTGACAATAAATTTTTAAAAAATTATTTTAAAAGCCTTTGCATGACTAAAAATTGTGATTACTCCTTTGAGTAATAAATAAACTAACAAATACAATCTTTAAAAAAAATATGATAATGATTATAATTGTTAATAGTGAGGAGTGAGTGAAGGATATACATTTAGAAAACATTTTGTAACATTGCTTCACAAAGGAATGCAATCCCTCTCCAGTATTTATTGTTTTTGTACCTTGCTGAATAAAGTGACCTACAGTATTCACATATAGTGGACTCTGGTGTGGTCTTTAAGAACCAAAAAGCTTGAAACCTATAATGCAGATAAACGTATCTGAACTTTAGATTTTTTTAGCCAATTTGAGATCTCTAAGCAGAAACAAGATAGCAAAAGTAAGAATAAAGAGGATTTCATCATTTGCTTTATTTGGAGGATAGCAGCTTTTTAGCCTTACAGTATTAAGTACTGTGGTTTTGTTTATACTTGTGAGACAATTGGTCATTCCAGTGAGAAATGTGACAAGATTTGGTGCAATACAGAATTTATGAAGTTTTCTGTCTCTACTTTAAGAGACAGTACAGCATTGGGATTAAATGTAAGGACCCTGGAGCTGGACTGAATGAGTTGGACTCCCAGCTTCCCTGCTTACTGGTTGTACTCAACCACTTTGTGTCTTGGTTTCATCATCTGTTAAAAGGGGATAACAATATCTGCCTTATTGTTGAGTGGATTATAGGTGTCAACAGATGGAAAGATCCTAGAAGCAATGCCTGGTACACAATGAAGAGGTATTATATAGGTATTTGTTATTTTTGTTTTCCAAAGAGAAGGAACCATGATTTTCCATACAATGGCCTAGAAGTCCCTGTACAACTGGGTAGTGTGATTTCCAAACTTTATTTCTAGCTACTGTGCCAGGTAAGCTGAAATCCAGCCCAGCATTTTTCCAAACTGTTCCATGTGGGTGTTTTGAGATAATTTGTGGTGCCCAATAAATGTTGAGCTGAATTAAATGAAATATTTTAGAGGTGGCAGAAATTTACAAGTAGCTTTTCATGCCCTAAACCCATAATTCCAAATGGTCCAGGGATGGGTTCTGAAGATGATTGAACAATAACTTTTCTTAAAAAAAAAATTTTTTTTTTTTAAGATTTTATTTATTTATTTGACAGAGACAGAGACAGTGAGAGCAGGAACACAAGCAGGGGGAGTGGGAGAGGGAGAAGCAGGCTTCCTGCTGAGCAGGGAGCCCGATGTGGGACTCGATCCCAGGACTCTGGGATCATGACCTGAGCCAAAGGCAGCCGCTTAATGACTAAGCCACCCAGGCGCCCCAAAAAAATTTTTTTAAAGATTTTATTTATTTATTTATTTTTGAGAGAGAGAGACAGAGAGAACAAGGGAGAACATGAGTGGGGGGAGAGGGGGAAGCAGACTCCCTGCTGAGCAGAACCCTGGGATCATGACCTGAGCTGAAGGCAGCCACTTAACTGACTGAGCCACCCAGGCGCCCTGAACAATAATTTTCTGTTTGAGATCAGGGAAATGATGTTGTTACTGTGGGCTTTCATTGAATAGGACTGTAATCTCTTATGCTAAGACTTCGGCCTCACCTACCTTGGGTGGTACAAGTTCAGGTCCTTTGAAGAGATAGGTTGTAAATGCCAGTTGAGTAAATTCCACTCCCAACATTAGTTGTCCTGCCCTGCCAGGGGAAGTGTTGCTTGTTTGTTTAGCATTTGTGATCTTGTTGATACTGGTGATGACTACCTGTGGGTGTGAACAGGGCTAAGGGGCTAAAGGTCTAAGCCACAGATGAACCATTTCCGTAAGGTCTGCACATCAGTTCTGTTCTTTGGATTGCGACTGGAGATGTCCCTGGCAGACCATTTTCAGACTTGCTTCCAATTTCTTCTTTTAGTCATTGCATCCCAGCAATTTGTCCCTTAATCCAGGCAGAAAACTCATGGTTCCCTCATTGCGGTTCCTCTGGCACCATTTTCTGGACAGGAAGTTTAGGTGACTACCATTATCACTTTCCTTGGCTTTTGATCACTAAAATTCCTTATCCAGGCATCACTTGTATTTATGAGTAAACTTTTCCTTTTGAGCCACCCCCATATCCAAGGCTTCTTTCTAGATGAGCTGTTTCCTGACAGCTTAGGAGCAATCAGCTCTGCCATCCTCCCACGTAACAGTGAACAATCTTTACTGCAATCAATAATATGGACTCCCATGAGTGTACCCTCTTAATGACTTGGGCATGGTGGGGAAGAATTTTGACCAGATATTACCCAATTTGGGAAAGTAGAACAATATGAATATGGTATCCAATATGTTTTTCAATCATTATCTGGAAGGTGTAACTATCATATTCAATATGACTTGTGCTACAAAGAATATAGTCAAGGAGAAATAAATTGTGGAATCCATGGATGATAGAAGAAACATTCTGATTGTCTGGTCTGGCTCCTTTATTCTGTAGTTGTGGAAGGTGAAGCCGAGTAGAGTTAACTTGCTCAAGGGCACAACCAGTCAAGGAGTTGCAGTGACACTGAGGTAGTTTTCTGATTCACAGCCCAGTGCTCTTCATTCTCAAACATTTCATACTTGATAACATATTTGAAAATGTCTGAACATTTTTGGCTGGAAGGCTTGAAGTAGCTTCCTTTTCACTTGATATGTGAGAAGACACACAGGAAGTCCACTTTTCACATATCAGTAAGTCAATGATGGAATGAGTGTAGACTCCTTCATGTTTTTTGTTTTTTTTTAAAAGATTTTATTTATTTGACAGAGAGAGACACAGCGAGAGAGGGAACACAAGCAGGGGGAGTGGGAGAGGGGGAAGCAGGTTTCCCGCTGAGCAGGGAGTCCGATGTGGGACTCGATCCCAGGACCCTGGGACCATGACCGGAGCCGAAGGCAGAAGCTTAACGACTGAGCCACCCAGGCGCCCTAGACTCCTTCATGTTTAAGTTACTGTGTCTGGGGGGAGTCCCAACTAATTAGCTCTAGGTCTTTCTTGAATCTGTCTACCACAGTTGCCACATTAATTGATTTGCCTCCTGAACTGTGGAGCTTTTGCTAGATTCTTTATCTCCTGTTCGAATTAATTTTTTAAAAATCAGTTACTTGTTATTTTGAGAGAGGAAAGATCATAAACTTAGGATAAGGAGATTAGGTTCTCTTCCAAGTTTTGCTGTGAACCTGAAACCTGATCATGAGCAAGTCACTTAACCACTCTTTGCCTCAGTTTCCTTACATGTGAAATTGGGGCATTGTTCTAAAGGACATCTGAAATCCCTTTCAGTTAGTATGAATGGGAAAAGCTTCAAGTCCCTGAATTTACAACTGTCATGTTAGTTACCCTTATGCATTTCATACATTTCCAGTGCCTGGTTGTTGGAAGAGGGACAAGGGTGGGAGTTTAGCATCTGTGTTTGTATTGTCAGCTGACAGGCTTTAAAATAGGAGTAGTATGTTTGAGAAGTAAAAAGACCATCTCGGGGTTTCTCACTAAGTAATGAGAAGATGCTGAAGAGAATATCTGAGTAAGAACATGGAGATATTTTTGGAGGTTTTTCCAAGGAGGTCTCCATTTCATATTTTAAAAAATGCATATAATTAAAATGTAGCTGATTTGTATTAACATTAGTGTGTTAGCATGTGTTTTAAAACTGGATCACATAAGGGGCACCTGGGTGGCTCAGTCATTAAGTCTCTGCCTACGGCTCAGGTCATGGTCCCAGGGTCCTGGGATTGAGTCCTGCATCGGGCTCCCTGCTCAGCGGGAAGCCTGCTTCTCCCTCTCCCACCCCCGCTGCTTGTGTTCCCTCTCTCACCGTCTCTCTCTCTCTGCCAAATCAATCAATCAATCAATCAATCAATCTTAAAAAAAAAAAAAACTGGATCACATAAGCATGGATTTTCTAAATAATCCTCCAAGAGAATAGAGGAGGAAATTAGAGTTATAGGACTTGACTTATGCTCATTTGCAATGTGGTATGGGTCTTCCTGCAAGTATAAACAAGGAAAGCATTGGGGATGGGTCTGGATACCAGTGATTCCAAAGAACTTGATTTTAGCATTTTTTGGCTCTTTGTATTTCACCAGTGGTGTATCTCTTCAAAATTCCTTTCACTTTTCTTTTGCAGAAATACAAATTGAACCCTGAGTTACTTTCTGCCTTAGGGATGGAAAAACATATTTAAGGTTCCCATTCTGATGCTGAGAATTAAAGAAAAGCAATGTGAAGAATACATATAAATAAATAACAATAGATTTTAAAATACTCCTAGAAGTAGAACTTAAAAAGGAAGTAGTTTTGAAGAATAGACAACAAAAGGTGTTTACCTATGTTTTTTTTTTTCCTTCATTGCCTCATCATACAGCCTTGTGGAGATAGATGTGTCCTCAACAAATTAAAGAACAGAGGATACTCATTGTCACTTAATAGAACACTGGGCAACTTTAAAATTTGTTTCCATAAATCGTATGCTTAATTGAAAATATACATTAAATTCAAGATCAGCGGAAAATTTATTGTTTGTTACTAATGACTCAGCTGCTCAAATAATCTATTGTATCAGTGGCCAGTGGCAGGAACGAGGCTCTGTGCAATATTGTTGTTAACCATGACATTAATGACATCATTTGATGAAAATAGAATTTGGAACATTTAGAAAACAAAGCAGTGGCTTCTTTCCTTGACTCTGTGAGAACCTAATGAAAACTAAGAGAATGTAATGGTCAATGTTGATTTCTGTACATATATGTAGCAATTTTATGTAGATGCACACATATATACATAATAAAATATTTTGTTTAAATTGTTCTAATGCATGAGATTCACGACATTCTATAGACCCTCAGAATAGTATTGTTCATGTATTGCAAAGCCTCACTACTTTAAAAGCCATACCCTTAAATGCCGCAGCATATGGACTTGACAGGGCCAAGAAAACATACAACATTGGTTCTATTCTGAGGTATACCTTTGTTAGAAATGATCCCTTCAGTTTTCCCTGTCTGGAGCTCAGTAACTAAAAATAATGAAAGGGAGGGTATCCTGCAAAGCTATGTTAGTCTGTGGTGTTGGGAGATCTGTGAGGGGAGCATCGTTGTTACTATAGAAACAGATGCTCTTCCTGTCATGGGCCCACAAAGGACAGATTGAACATTGAGGAGTAGAAAAGCAATGGGAGGAAGAGGTGCCCTCCAATGAGAATGCAATCAACTATGCATGGAGTACTTTATTGAGAAGTATAGGAATTTGGGACAAGTCACTTGATCTTACCTTTGAACAGGGTATAAAATAATACCAATCTCACAATCACTGGGTTAGTACATGAAAGAACCAAATTCAAACCCCAGTCCATGGGCGGAACATCTCTAATTAGGGAAAAGATTAGGAAATTCAACTTGGGATATAAATCATTCATTTGAGCATTTAAGAATGAAGAGAAAAAGATCTTTTGTTTCCCTCATGCCTCTTTTTACAAAAGACAATGACTTGTTCATGTCTGAAGTCTGTGGATAGAGGTAGGAAATATTTATTATACACATGGAAAATATGTAACTGGATGATAATTTTCAGAGAAAATGAATAAACTGCTAATAAAAGGTTATTTTTGACCTTCAAAAAGATCTTATTAGGCTTAATAGTTTCATTCATTTGCTAACTTGGATAGATTGTCAAAGTACAATTTTATTTTAATCATCTCTTCATACCGTGAATAGAATACAAAGTTGATATTTTTATAAAATTTGGTATGTTTTCTAGAAATGTTTATCGATGGGTTAATATCATTCATGTACTGTGGTGGACTCATATGATGATATGCCATCCAGATACCCTCCCAAAGAAACACTTGTCTCGGCTCCTGCCTCCTCATCCAAGATCATGCCATTCTCAGAGCAGCCCACTTTCATGGCTGATGGAAGCTGGAGGTATAACGGTCCAGCTGTTTGGGCCCAATGTGGAGTAACTCTGATGTCCTGTGCGGTTGACCAAAGCAGTAGGGATGCTCTGCACTGTAGCTCAGATTCTCCTTCTGCCAATCCTCCGCCGTTTCCCTCCCTCCACAGGTGTTGAGTGCCAAAGCACTCCTTAATTGAACACTATACATGCTGAACTCCATTTTGGAGCCTGATTTCTGGAGAACTGAACCGGCATCGTGAACTTCTTTCTCTTGCATGCAAATTCTCTCATGGATAAATTTATGTGCATAAAACTAAAAATGTATATATGACATCAAATTATTTTATATTCTTTAAGAATTTACAAAGAAGAAATGCTTGCAAAATTTCAGTTTGCTCTCAGTTTATATGCAGAATCTAAGAATTTTAAGGAAATGCCTAATTATGGTGTTTAAGGAGATCTACAGATCCCATTAAATCCACTCATACAGATGAGAAGCTGGAGCACAGGGGTAAAAGGACTGACTTAAGGTCATGTTGTCATACTAGAGGTAAGAACCCAAGATAGGCTTACTAATTCCTTAGTTTCTTGTGTTCAGAGACAATTTTTTCATCTCTTCTGTTCCTTCAACCCAGTTTCTTTCTTCATATCCCTAAGCTGCTGCTGTTTCCCAGAGCAGTAAAATCCTTTTAGAGAAATGATTAGGAGTGTGGTGTGTGTAGGGAGGTATACAAAGGGCACATATAGATAGCTCTTGTAATTCTGTCAACTTGTGAAAATGCTTAAAATTGATCAAATTAGTGGGTGCTTTCTGAACCCCATGGCACTAAGTAATTCTCCAAGATGAAATGAATATTAGCCAGTCCTTCTTCCTGAGAATGCAGGAGGCAGGCTGAGAGACAGCTTCTTCATTTCCCTTTCAGGACTACACGTTTGTACCTTCCTCCCATGAGCATGAGAATTGCATTCAGTATTTCTTAGGAATTAGATTCAACAAAATACCATTGGAGTATTGTAATCTAGTTATTTCAGAGACCGTTTTAGCCTTTGCAATGTGGAGAGACAATGCGCTTACTTCTAAATATGTTCCAGAGGTTATGACCTGGATTTATTCTGTATTTATATCTGTTTATCTCTAACTAGTTGAGATCAGTTTATCTTTTCTCTAATGCTTTAATAGTATTTTCATAACTATTTTGCATTGTATAGAATGCTTTCACTTATATAGTTAGATGTTTGTCGAATAAATAATACTATACATATTATTATATTCAGACACTAGAGAAGGGAATTCTCTATAATAATCTCACTATATAATAATCTCACTTAATTTAAACCTTATAGTAACACCATGAAGTAGATATTATCATCTTTATTTTTGAATGAGAAATCTAAGGTTCATCAAGTTTAAGTTAGATAACTACTTGTACTTGAAAGTTATGTCCCAGACTTGCTCTAAGAGCTTTATGTATATTAATTACTTATTTGTCAGAATGACTCCATTAAAGTAGGACCCATTGTTGTCACTGGCATTTTATATGTGAGAAAGGTAAGACACAGAGAGATGAGGCAACCTGACCATGTCCCCTGGTGGGTAAATGGTGAGAGTGGGATTCAGCCTAGCTAGGGTGAGTAACCACCCTGGTTTGCCCAGGACTGATGGACGACAACAGTTTCAGGCAAACTGGGACAATTGGTCCCACTAGATCCAAGTTGTCTACTCAATTGCCTACCCTCTTAAGCATTTAGCTCTTCTGTCCTTCAGGTAGAACATGGTGGATTCAGCTTGTGAACCCTCCTCTGTGTGACTCTAAAGCCTGTCTTTTATGTTTCCATCATACGGCCATGGTTTGTGTTTTGGTACAAAATATATCACAAAAGTGATCATGTTTTGCTAAGTTGTAATGTGTTTGGATAAGTAATCATATGCCAAGGCCTCATACTTGTTATTATTCTTTTATCTGAACAGCTTTATTGAGGTATAATTGATATACAAAAACCCCCAGCACATATGTAATGTATATATTTTGATGAGTTTGGACAAATGCATATACTTGTGATACCATCAATATAATTAAGTAGTAAACATATCCATCACCTCTGAAAGTTTCTTTGTGTCTTCATTTTTTAATAAATATTAGAGATCTCCTGTACAACATAGTATCTGTAGTTAACAATGCTGTATTATACACTATAAAACGTCGTTAATAGGGTAGATCTTATATTCTGATTCTTAATTGGCTTCATGTCATTTGCCAGCAGGCCATTTCTTTTTCTTTTTTTTTTTTTTTTTTAAAGATTTTATTTATTTATTTGACAGAGAGAGACTGAGACAGAGAGAGACAGAGCACAAGCAGAGGGAAGTGGGAGAGGGAGAAGCAGCCTTCTCGCCAACCTGGGAGCCTGATGTGGGGCTCAATCCCAGGACTCTGGGATTACGACCTGAGCTGAAGGCAGACACTTAACTGACTGAGCTACCCAGAGGCCCCGCCATTTACTTTTCTTATACTTTGGTTTCTCCCAAGCCTATTCCTTATTTCACATAAGTCACTAGGACTCATAATATAAAGTTATGACTTATTTGCCCCTCATGGGTACCTCCTGAATGACACCTTTCTCATAGATACCCTACTTCTACTCCACTTTCCCACATGGTTCTGGAATGTATAATGTATACATTTGACATCCACAGGTTCCTCTCAGCTTTCTTTTCTGTCATACTTCTCCCTTAGGTTCCTCCTTCCCTAAGTGTTATTATTTCCCCATCCCCCCTCTTCCAGGCTTCTACCTCCTCAGTCAGTTTCATGGCATCTCTGTATAGCATAGTACCAATAGAACTGCCTCAGGATTTGAGAGAAGAGAGGAATCAGTTTAAACTAGTGTTGTCATGGACACCTTTGTAGAAAAGATATTAATTGAGCTGAGTTTTGAGGAGTGCAGGCAATTTAGATGGATGTGATTTTTGACTTTGATTAGAATGATTTTGATTTTGAGGGGGGTTACTGCCTAGAAACTAAGGAATATTAAATAAGTTTTTTTTCAATTGCATGACCTTAACCATCAGTACTTAACCACCGACTGTCTGAATTAACCAATTTTTATAGTCTCTGTGTTTGAAGGTAGTGTTTCATAAATGCCTGGAGGCTCACAGTGATTAATTATATTGGAGGTTGATGTAGTGTTGTAAAGAGCACACGTGTAAACACTTACCAAAGAGTAACTTTGGGCTGGCGCTTACCTTCTCTGGGCCGCAGTTGTCTCTGGGCTAGAAATATCTATCCCATAGAGCTGTTGTGAGGATAAAAATAGATGAAGTATTTATTGATAATATAGCCAGTTTGGTACCTGGCATGTAACAGCTGTTGTTAGTTTCAGTTAAAGACTTATCATTCTGTTTATGGATAAAAGCACATTAAAAACAACTGATTTTATGCCGCTTCTACTACTCTGATGAGAAAACAAGTAGACGGAATGGATGGCTGTGGTTAGGTCAGTAATAAGAAACTATTTTTAAACACATCACATTCTTTCCCTCTATAGGTATGCCTTTTTTTTTTTTTTTTTGTCAGATTTGGGTTTATGTAGTGCTCTCCCCCCTGCTTCAGTAATAAATGTTTAAGAAAACCAGATATTTTTACTTTTAAAGCATATGTTTTTTTACATAAAATGATGTGTTAGAAATACGGCCACGGACAGTCGATGAGATTTTGAGTTATAATGAAATTGTTACAGCAAACTCTAAAAAAAATTTCCATTTAAACAGGTTAGATTATTGACGGTGAGGTCCACAGGGAATTTGTGGTTGAATATTTTGTTCACAAAAAAGTAAATATCAGAAATGTTTCATTGTTCAACGTAATTTCATTCATATTGCAACAGAGCTAGCTACTGCTTTTTGTAAACAAATATATGTATCTTTTTCTGGCTGTACTTCCTCTAGGATACAATAATAAGGGCAAAAGTGGTTTTTGCCCAGGAGGGATGCAAGTTTATGATTTGGATATATAAGATATATATATATATATCTTATAATCTGGTATGTAGATGATACTTTATCTCTGAGCTGCTATTAAGTTGTTTTTTGTTTTTTTCTGGATCTTCTGTAATATAGTGTGTTTACGGCTGATGGAACTTTTGAAGGAAGTAAAAAAGAGATAGCTGGGGGAATTAAGTAGAATTTTCCATTTTAATTTAAATTGCTGTTGGGTGCAATTTTTTTTTTTTAGGCCCTTGGTCTATTAGAGAATGAATGAAGGAGAGGTGTAAATATAGCCTTTACTGGCTCTGATCAGAAAGGCACGTGACAATAGATCAAAGGTCTGAGAGATGCCACGTTGATGGCTTTGAAGATGGAGGAAGGTGGCCACAAGCCCAAGAGTGCGTGAAGTGTCTAGGCATAAGAAAAGCAAGGGAATTGACAATATGTATAGTTTTACAATTCATGTTTATCATTGTGGTAGGCAGAATATTGACCTCCACAAAGATGTCCACAGATTTCTACGCCCTAATCTGTGAACATGTACCTTCACATGGTAAGAGGGACTTTGTAAATGTGATTAAGGATATGGGTGTTGAGATGGAGAACTTATCCTGGATTATCCAAGTGGGCCCCATCTAATCACATGAATCTTAAAAATCAGAGACCCTTTCCTGCCTTTCCTGGTTGTGGTCAGAGATGAGACTACAAATGAATAGTCAGAAAGAAGCAATGTTGTTGGCTTTGAAGATGGAAGAAAGGGATTATGAGTCAAGGAATGCAGGCAGCATCTAGAAGATGGAAAAAATTAGGAACTGGGTTCTACCTTAGAGCCTCCAGAAAGGAACACGGCCTTGCCAACACCTTTGATTTTAACCATTTTAACCCAGTGAGACCTGTGCCAGACTTCTGACCTCCAGAATTCTAAGATAATAAATTTGAGTGGTTTTAAGCCAGTAAATTTGTGATTTTTTAAAAGATTTTTTTATTTATTTGAGAGAGACAGAGTGAGCGAGAGAGCACAAGCAGGGAGGGGGAGCAATAGAGGCAGAGGGAGAAGCAGACTCCCCACTGAGCAGGGAGCCCGACATGGGGCTCAATCCCAGAACCCTGGGATCATGACCTGAGCCAAAGACAGACGCTTAACCGACTGAGTCATCCAGGCGCCCCCTAAATTTGTGTTAATTTGTTATGGCAGCAATAAAAAATGAATACAAACATGTATGCATTTCATATTACATTAAAGGCAATAAACATATTTTTATGGTTTTGAATTTATGTATATTTACCTCTACCATGATCTTTGAGTATACATGCTTAAATTACCACCCCCTACCCAAGGCAAATTTGATCATAGTTGCTTTCAGTTTGCTGCACCATGAATGTACATAGAAGGGCTATTTCTCCCATTCCACAAATATTTACAGAGCACTTGGTATATGCCAGGAACTTTGCTAAGTGCTGGAGACACTGTAAAGAATAGCCTTGTTCCTTATTCACAGCATTATCACAACATTAGTCATGACAGGTTCTGCCAGATAGTTTCCCCTTTTAGATTGCACATTTCTTGAGGATAAGGACTCTTTTCTCCTTTGTTTCCACTTTGCCTTGTTCCGCCACTGTGATGACATAAACAATTTTTAAAGGACAGAAGTCTTTTGGAAGCTAATACATATATACTTACGTATTTTAAGATTTTTCCATATAATGGGGAATTAGAAGAGAGCTCATTTTCTTTGGTTTTATCACATTGTTTTCAAGATCCATTTTACGGAGGAACCCCTGAGAATCTGAAACAATTTTTTGCCAGACCGGCAATGAGCAAGGAAAAAGCCCAAATAGAATTCCAAGTCTAGACACAGATTTGGAATCCAATTCTGACTTCAGAAACAGTTTTTAAGTAAGTTGTACTGTGAAAACTAAATTATGAGTGACAGATCTGCCAAAATTAATTCTTTAACTACTATGGCATAACATGCTTCATGAATGCCAACAGTTCTCATTCGATTCAGGAGAGACTAAGCCAATAAATTATATCTTGTGGTTCTCAATATGGCTTCATTTATCACTGGGTTCTGAAGCTTCAGGACTACATTTTGTAGGGCTACTGGGCCTAAGACTTTCTCCAATGTTCTTGACTACTACTTCCAACTTTTTTTTTTTTTAAGATTTTATTTATTTATTTGACAGAGAGAGACACAGCGAGAGAGAGAACACAAGCAGGGGGAGTGGGAGAGGGAGAAGCAGGCTCTCCGCCGAGCAGGGAGCCTGATGCGGGCCTCGATCCCAGGACCCTGGGATCATGACCTGAGCTGAAGGCAGACGCTTAGCGACTGAGCCACCCAGGCGCCCCTACTTCCAACTTTTTAGGTGTTATGCAAGAAAGAAGAAAAATCCATAGGGCCTAAAAACAATTCTAAAAATTTTCACGTTATGCAAGTTCTCCTTATATTTAAAATATATAATATAGTAACTTATTTTTCCGTATAAGAACATTGAAAGAGATGTAGCCCTGTCTCTGTGCTTTCCAATATGGTTGTCACTAGCCACATATGTGACTACTGAGTAATTAGAATATGGTTCATCTAAACTGAGATGTGATACAAGTATAAAATACACACTGGAATTTGAAGACTTAGTACAAAAGAAAAAAAGAATGAAAAAAACTCATAATAAATTTTATATTGTTATGTTGAAATGATAATATTATGAATATATTTGACCAAGTAAAATATATTATTAAAATTAATTTTACCTTTTTTTTTACTTGTTTAAGTGTGGCTGCTAGAAAATTTACAAGTACATATATACTTTGGTTTTGTGCCTTTATATCGTATTGGACAATGCTGCCTTAGATGATTAAATCCATTATTTCAGTTGTAAGAAAATATAGGAAGCCACATTTGGATTCTTAAATATTAAGTGTGAGGTTAGTGTCTTTTGCTTGGTGGGACTGCTCCTGCTTGATCCTTCCCCTCTTCCTGAGCTTATTAAGGGAGAGATTAATAGGTATAATACACATCAGAGAAAGATTAGAACATCATTGATATGCCATCAAAATGGTGAACAAAATGAGAGAGAGAGAGAAGTGGGCAGCGTATTATAATAGCTGTACTAGATTTTTTTTTTTTTTTTCCAGGAAACTCTGGAACCCATACCTTGAAAATGAGAAGAAACAAGCTATTCACCAGATAAAGATTAGATGGGGTTTATAGCCAGAAATGTGAACACAGGAGAATGTGAGAGTGACAGATTTTCACCTAATTTGAGTGGAAGAACTGGGTGGGCTGGAGTAAATACTCTGACTTTCTACTCTCTTTAGACGTGATAGTGACTGAAATTGATTTGCAATATAACATTCATCATTTTATTGCAATTCTGTTATTAGAGCTTTAGAAAGTGGTTATCCAAGGGCTCGGGCTTTCTTTCTTTTTTAAGGTAGTTTATTTTTTTTAATTTAATTTTATTATGTTATGGTAATCACCATACATTACATCATTAGTTTTTGATGTAGTGTTCCATGATTCATTGTTTGCATATAACACCCAGTGCTCCATTCAATATGTGTCCTCTTTAATACCCATCACCAGGCTAACCCATCCCTCCAACCCCCTCCCCTCTAGAACCCTCAGTTTGTTTCTCAGAGTCCGTAGTCTCTCATGGTTCATCTCCCCCTCCAATTTCCCCCCCTTCATTTTTCCCTTCCTACTATCTTCTATTTTTTTTTTTTTAAACATATAGTGTATTATTTGTTTCAGAGGTACAGGTCTGTGATTCATCAGTCTTACACAATTCACAATGCTTACCATAGCACATACCCTCCCCAATGTCTATCACCCAGCCACTCCATCCCTCCCACCCCCCACCACTCCAGCAACCCTCAGTTTGTTTCCTAAGATTAAGAATTCCTCATATCAGTGAGATCATATGATACATGTCTTTCTCTGATTGACTTATTTTGCTTAGCATAATACCCTCTAGTTCCATCCATGTCGTTGCAAATGGCAAGATTTTGTTTTTTGTTTTTTTGGTTTTTTGATGGCTACATAATATTCCATTGTGTATGTATATACCACATCTTCTTTATCCATTCATCTGTTGATGGACATCTAGGCTCTTTCCATACTTTGGCTATTGTGGACATTGCTGCTATAAACATTGGGGTGCATGTACCCCTTTGGATCACTACATTTGTATCTTTGGGGTAAATACCCAGTAGTGCAATTGCTGGGTCATACGGTAGCTCTATTTTCAACTTTTTGAGGAACCTCCATACTGTTTTCCACAGTGGCTGCACCAGCTTGCATTCCCACCAACAGTGTAGGAGGGTTCCCCTTTCTCCGCATCCCCGCCAACATCTGTTGTTTCCTGACTTGTTAATTTTAGCCATTCTGACTGGTGTGAGGTGGTATCTCATTGAGGTTTTGATTTGGATTTCCCTGATGCTGAGCGATGTTGAGCACTTTTTTGTGTGTCTGTTGGCCATTTGGATATCTTCTTTGGAAAAATATCTGTTCATGTCTTCTGCCCATTTCTTGATTGGATTCTTTGTTCTTTGGGTGTTGAGTTTGATAAGTTCTTTATAGATTTTGGATACTAGCCCTTTATCTGATATGTCATTTGCAAATATCTTCTCCTATTCTGTTGGTTTTCTTTTGGTTTTGTGGACTGTTTCCTTTGCTGTGCAAAAGCTTTTTATCTTGATGAAGTCCCAATAGTTCATTTTTGCCCTTGCTTCCCTTGCCTTTGGCGATGTTTCTAGGAAGAAGTTGCTGTGGCTGAGGTCGAAGAGGTTGCTGCCTGTGTTCTTCTCTAGGATTTTGATGGACTCCTGTCTCACATTGAGGTCTTTCAACCATTTTGAGTCTATTTTTGTGTGTGGTGTAAGGAAATGGTCCAGTTTCATTCTTCTAGGGCTCAGGCTTTCTAAAGAAGAAACTAAATACCTGATGTCTCCTGGACATGAGTTCAGACTATTCTCTCTCTCCCACTAAGTGTAAAGACTTCTTAGTTTCACAAATAAGAGGATGGAGATAGCAGAATCATCTATAAAATGGGTGCAGAGAGAGGAGATTGAATCATAAAGTCTCTAAGCCTTTATCCAACTCTAAGATTTTTCTTTTTTCAAGGCTTTGTTGCTGTGAACTATACTCATTTTGTGGAATTGAGAAAGGATAACGTTATTACCATGTAATCTGCTGAATCTTATTATTTTATTTAGGCTATTACACTGGAGGAAACCATGAGTTCTGTGTTAGCAGAAGGGGGAGAGATTTTCAATATCCTTTTACTGCTTATGAACATCTGTTTTAGAAGGTCTTAATTATCTCCAGGGAAAGGGACATAATAGTGATGTTTATACAGAAGCAATTTAAAAGTGATCATGCTTGGTTCTCCAAATGGGTCTTTACTTTTTTTTTAGGAGAAGAGTTGGTGGTGGTGGTGGGGGGAGGGTTTGCTTATTCATATAGTTTGCAAAATGTTGAAAACTTTAGCCATTTTAGCATTTAAAAATTGCTAATGTTCTATTTTTTGAGCCATGCAAAGGTGATAATTTTGTCCAAGCAAGCAAACCCAAACACTATAATATCTTGGTAAAAATAAAAAGCAGGAGATGCTCTGGGTTTCTTTACAAAATGCAATTTTCTACTCTATAGATAAACTGCTGGGTGCTAATCATGGGAACTGTTGCAACTATAGCACCTAAATAATGATGGCATTCCATGTATCAGTATCATGGGGAGTTTACAGAAAGTGGTTTTGAAAGACACACTGGGGGAGACAAATTAGACATTCTGTAAAGCTCTCTTGCAAGAATTTAAAATGTTGTCAGACACTATAGGACATTAGACTTGTTGTGTGTGACTTCAGGTGAATTAGGAAGAACGGATGATTTAAAGATGAGGGAGATTTCTTTTAAGTTTACCAAGGAGCCTCCTGACAAATAGAGATAACAGTCAAATTGGTGGCACTTGCAGGTCAGGTTCACCCATGAGGACGCATTTAAGCAGAGGATAGAAAAGTGTCTTTGAGGTATGCTACAATGGGATTTCAACCTTAGCTAGAAATTAGGTAGGATATTAAACAAGCTAACCTTCAAAGACCTTTCGATGTTAAGATTCTATGAAAAGCAATTATTGGCTTGGGTTAACAGATTTCTAAAAAGAAAGCATTCAGTACCTGGACTGAATTAGTCATTGCAAAGCCAAATGAAATTTAGTTATGTACTTAAAGCTGTTGCCTATTTGTATTACCCACTTCAGTGCAATGAAGAATATGTTTATTAGTATGGATTTTCATATTCCAGGCAACAGCCCTTTTGCTGAGGGGTGATGGAAGAGCATAGGACGTCTTCCCATATATAGCGTAGCCTGGTGGATGGTAGTTTTGTATGCGCAGCTAGTCTATACTCTGACCTTATTAAAACATTGATCAGCTAAGACCTCCTGAAGCGTATTTGCACACAGCTGCCTCGTTGTAGATAGCATTCATTTTGCACCTTGGTAGTTTTGCACAGTGAGGATCTGAAAGACAACAAACTTAAAACCCTCACAAAACTCTGAAGATAAGAATGTGTCTTTTGTCTTGCAAGACTGTTGAATCTCAGATCTGTACCTCTGAAACAAATAATGCAATATATGTTAAGAAAGAAAAAAAGAAGGAGAAGAATGTAGCAGGAGGGGAAGAAGGAAGGGGGGGAAATCGGAGGGGGAGAAGAACCATGAGAGACGATGGACTCTGAAAAACAAACTGAGGGTTCTAGAGGGGAGGGGGGTGGGAGGATGGGTTAGCCTGGTGATGGGTATTGAGGAGGGCACGTTCTGCAGGGAGCACTGGGTGTTATGCACAAACAATGAATCATGGAACACTATATCTAAAACTAATGATGTAATGTATGGGGATTAACATAACAATAAAAAAATTAAAAAAAAAAGAATGTGTCTTTTGTCTCGTTTTGTATTAAGTTGGAATGACAAAATGTTAGAGCAATAGGAGAAGGTGAAAATTATATATTTCAGCCATTCTCAACCCTGGTGATCCTTTGGAATTGCTGGAGATTTAAAAAGAATCTGAATCTGAATTTTTTAAAATCAGGGATTTTAAAAATTAGACTAACATGGTTCCTGGACTCTGATTATTTTTTGACAATTTCCTAGGTAATTCCAATGTGTAGCCAAGATTGGGAAGCACTAGTCTTTTCTAACTTCTTCATTTTTCTTAGTGGGGATGTTAGGACTTAGAGAACTAGTTCTCAAGTCTTTTTAAAAATGTGGGTAGCATACTCTCAAAAGCTGTAAGTTTGGGCAACACGGTTGGGATACCAGAGATTGAAAACCACTCTCAAGCACTGAGTGTCCCTGTAGGATAATGGCTCGCATTGTCTACAAAACCATCCCCAGTTATGGTGTCCTGATGAACTTTGTAAGCAACCCTCTGCTATCCTGAGCATGCTCTCTTATATATGCACAGTCAGAATTGGCAGGTTCTCCAAATTTGTGATTTTTCTTTGTTGGCAGCTTCTTACTAACTCCTAGTTGCAAAAACCTGCATCCTCCTTGAGACCCAAGTCCATAACCTGCCCTGCTCAACGTTTCATCTAGTAGACGTTTCACTTACTCATTCTATCACTGGAGATGCGGTGAGCAAAAACAGTCTTTGTCTTCCTGGAGCTTACAGACATGAATCAAACAATAATTTCAACTAATGTAACAATGTGTCAATGACAAATACCAAGATGATGTACTGCTCTGTGAGAACAGGTAAACTGGGGAACTGACCAAATCAGTCTGGGCAAGGCTTCTCTGGTCATGAGGAGGATGAGCGAAACTTATCCAAGCAAAGAGTGAAAGGGAAGATCATTCCTGGCGGAAGTTATTAAACATTTTACTAAAAAGTTTGCTACGCAGTTGTGGGGCACCTGGGTGGCTCAGTCAGTTAAGCATCTGCCTTTGGCTCAGGTCATGATCTCAAGGCCACTTGTTGGGCTCCTTGCTCAGTGGGGAACCTACTTCTTCCTCTCCTTCTGCTGCTCTGCCTGCTTGTGTGCTCTCTGTCAAATAAAGGATCTTAAAAAAAATTTGCTATGCAGTTGTAACAAAATATAATTTTATATATGGATCAAAATTCAGTGGAATACCTACAAAAAGTCTGTGTGCAAAGGATTTTAATTTGTAACCTAACAAATATAATGAGTTGAAGTAACCCTTTGCAAAACTTGGAAATGATTAGGTCAGTGAAATTTGGTTACTCATATTGTTAAACCCTTGAAGCTGCACAATGGTTAAGGATGGTATTTTTATAAATGGTCTTGGAATCAGGGGTGATATAAAATTCATTAATAGATGCATTTACATAAATGGCTTCTAGCATTTTTGATAGGGACAGTTGAAAAAAAAAGCCAGCCTGACCTCCTATGGAGTTATAAAGTATGGTGTTTATGATGATTTTAAAATACACATTTTATTTTCCCTAGACCAAGTCCCTTGCATGTTCTATTATTCCTTTCTAATTTCTCGATAGAAGAAATCAGTTTCTCCCAATGTGCTTAGAATTATTTATAAGAATATAGACCTGCTAGGGCGCCTGGGTGGCTCAGTCGTTAAGCGTCTGCCTTCAGCTCAGGTCATGATCCCAGGGTGCTGGGATCGAGCCCCGCATCGGGCTCCCTGCTTGGCAGGAAGCCTGCTTCTCCTTCTCCCACTCCTGCCGCTTGTGTTCCTGCTCTCGCTATCTCTGTCTCTGTCAAATAAATAAATAAAATCTTAAAAAATAATAATTAAAAAAAAAAAGAATATAGACCTGCTAAAATGTCCTTAGACAATATGCCGAAGTTCTCCAATAACTTTAAGGAAGGGCAGAGAATAATAGATGAATCAGCAGTTTTAGGCTTTTCTGCTGAGACCACATAATGGATGACATAGTTCCCTGGGTACGTGTTCTCGATCCAATAGTTTTATGTCCACTTCTGTTTCTTCCAGTCATGAAAGAATTTAAGAATGCATGTAAGTGAGGAGAGTATTATAGAGGTATCCGGGAAGCTTGAATTAAAGCAGGTGCCTACGTCTTAACCTTCTGTACCTTCCTCTCTTTGATTCATCTCATCGCTGATCCTAGCTCACCGCTTATCCATTTCAACTCTCTGTTTTAGAAGTTATGAATTATTTTATTTTATTTTGTAAAATTAAATTCAATCCATCTTAGAAATAATGAGGAGAGATTCTTTATTCTAACAATTGGGACATTGAGCGGGTATTCATTTGTATGGAGAAATCTTTAGTTGTATCTTTTTAGTAGAAAAAGGGAGACTGTCTTTCCTAGAGAATGCCGCCACCCATCTCTCTGAACAAACATGATTCTCAGAGGTGATAAGTGTTGTCTTGAAATAAGGAGTTAGAGACTAAAAGCACAAGAAAAAGATGTTCTTTTCTGCCTTCAAGCCTTTGCACCTGCTGTGCCAACAGACTGACGTGCTCTTCTCTGCTTTACACCAGAGAAGGCCTATTCATGTTTTAAATCTAACTAAACTTCCTGAAGTCCTCCTTAATATCTTCTAGGCAGTATTCGCTACTCCCATCATCTGCATACCCAGTTCATATCTCTCATAGGACATGTTCTCAGTTGTACAATTTATGTAGCTTGGCAAAAAACCCCAAATTCCTTAAAGCTAGCCACCTGACCTGGGCCTAATCTACTGGTGTACCTTCTAGTATAGTTTTGGCGTGTATTACGCACTTGAGAAATTTTTATTAAAATAAAAGGAACAATTGCATCGTTGCCTGAATGAATAAGTGTGAATGAAGATGAAAAGACTCTTGTTCTCACACAGAAGTTGCGACAAATTAAACACATGTTAAGACCATGGGTTTCTGCCTTCGAAGTGTAAATGTTAAGTATGGGAAGAATGTCACAAGAATCTTGTTTTGATGTGGAATACAAGTATCTAATATCTTGGGCCCTGGTAACGAGGACCACAAGAAAGCAGAGTGGTAGACCTGCAGGAACTGATGATGCCAGCCTGTTTTCTAGCAGTTTTGCAGAGGATGGTGTTTTGATGACTAGGAGAAAAAGACCTTATTTTGCGATGTGTCCTGGTGATGGATGTTGAGTTATAAAAATCTGGGAGCCAGGAGCATCTGAATTACAACCATCTGGCTGGTTTCCTAGTGTATGAGTCTAGGAGTATCTGGAGCCTGTTTCCTATACATTGGCTATGATCTTGCACTCCCTGAGGAACCAGGCTGTCTTCATGCTACTTATTCTTGTGGTTGCTTTCCCAACTCTATAAACCTTGAGTCCTGAGAAAAATTCACTACCTCGGTAATAGATCCAATCAACTGCTAAGTCTACAACATAAGGAGGATGAGGGATCATCATCCAGGTGCTCATTAGTATGTCTGGTCACTTCTCAGGTAGTTCTCATGTGATATCTATCATTTCTTTGCTTTTCTGGCCCAACCTCCTTTCCCCTCAAATATCACCAGTCTGTCAGATATGCTGCCCCAGAGGTCTCAGAAGATCTCAGGTACAGCTGCACCTCTCTAATATGCTATAATGGATAAATGAGTTAATTGGTATTTAACTGGTATTCTTCCAAATACTATAAAAGCTGGCTGACATCCAAAATAACGCAATCATTAAAAAATAATAATAATCCTGAGTAGAAGAGTGCTCCGCCCCTTTTGGTATATTTTTTTCTTAAATTTCAAAGTAGAAAGTCTCTGAATGTTTTAAAATAAATGAAGTATCAAAGCCAAAATCAGAAGCAGTTTTATAGATGTTCTTGCAGAAAGTAATACATAAAAAATATTTTGTATGTTTACTACTCTAGGTCCTCTGAAATGTGCAGGTGCTTCCCTATTTAGTTAGAACTCTGAATACCAACCATTTATAGTGAGGTTTGGGAAAAGTCAGGATTAACAGTAGTTACCATAGAGTTACCCAAAGTTGTCAGTGCTTTTCTCCTGAGAGTGATGTAACTTGTGAAAAACACTGAGGTATAATTAAACAGGATTAGATTTTCATACTCCTCAAGGTTATTCATATTTCAGATTTCACTTAGGGTTTTTTTGGCCTTTGTCAGTCAGAGATCCAGCCAAAACAGGCTTTGTTGCAGTTGTTGTAATGAGATGTTAGTGAAGAAGCTACTTCTAGAGTTGTGATCAAAGTGGGGGACAAAGGAAGGGGTGATGAGACACCAAGAGATTAACAGTAGTGGGAAGCCTAGGTCTGAAGGGGCAAGGAATAAAATAGTGTTAATGTGGTCATGAGCTGAAGCTGAAGGGAATGGCTACTCAGTGGAGCTGTGGGAATGGAAGGTCATGAAAAAGAGAGAGAGAGAATAAAAGACAAGAGAAAAAAAAAAAGAAGAAGAGATCAGCCTAGAGCTGGAAGGCTACCCAGAAGAAATATCGATGACCTGTCTTTCTTTTGACCTCCAGTTTTCTGTGGGTGTTTACCATTGGTTAAATCCAAATGGAAGTCAAGTAGAGCCTCCTCCCTATACCACTTACCAATAGTGATCTCACTGGTTCTTGTTCTCATGGTCTACTGTGTTTTTATTTTTTGGGGGCTCTGAAGTCTATTTTTTTTCCTGCTACCTGTATGGAAATCTATAGTTGCCTTATGTCTTCATGATTTCCTGAAATTAAAGACTAAAATCAACTGTTCTTAGTTTACATGAATCTTTTATTATTTCTTTCATTCATTCACTCATTCATGGAGCAAAATATTTATTGTCTATTATCATATGTCATTGAATATAAGCTGTCCTCAATTTTAAGTAACATCTGATTTCGTTAAGTATGAAAAAAATGTGTGCTTTAGAATTGATGAATAATCAACGTGATGAGTATATTTTAATTTAGAATAACTTGGGTTGGGAAATAACTTACGATAATCAAAGGAAAGCAAAACAAAATAGAACAAAAAAAAATCTGGGGTACTGGGTGTCATTTTTATATGTGGCTCTTCTTTTTTCAGAAGTCTATTTGTGCTTTGAATGTAGGAGCTGTGTTATGTGTCTTTGACCTTTTCTGTGGTGTGATTACACAATATAACAGATAATGTTACTGATGGAGGAGATTTTAGGGGTTATTGAGTGATCTAGTCCAACCTCCTCCTGTACAGAAGAGGGAATCAGAAGTGTGAACTTTCCCTGGTCACTCAGTTAGTCAGTAGCAGGGTGGAGACTAAAATCCAATACTCAAATTCCTGGTCCAGGGTTTTATCTGTTACACAATGTAGTTTTTAAGGGGTAAATACTCAGTAAATGATAACACATGTGCCTAATATGTGTTTGTCAGGTTCATAATTAATTAGTTTTGAGGGTTAATGAGAACTAACCCCAATATTAATACTCTACTTTGGTGTTAGAGTTTTACTGTCATTTAGCCTTAGTACAAAAAGGGTTAGTGATACCTTTGTGTCACTGTAAGGTGTGTGTGTATATATGTTAATAATAGCTTTTACCTTAGGAAAATTTCATCTCATTATTGTTATACTGAATGGCTCATCCTGTCTTCTTTTGGGTGCCCTTGTTCTTCCTTCTAGCAACAAAAATGAGAAGGAAAGAAATAAACATGTGTAAGTAACTTGTATGTATAAAAATAAAATATGCATAAATAATTTGATCATTTATTAATTTAATCCTTATCAAACACTTAATTTTCAATTTCTGTGATGGTTGTTCCCATATTCTTTTTTTATTGTATTTAATTTAATTTTTTATTTTTTTAAATTTAATTTAATTTTATTATATTAGTCACCATACAATACATCATTAGTTTTTGATGTAGTGATCCATGATTCATTGTTTTCGTATAACACCCAGTGCTCCATGCAGTATGTGCCCTCCTTAATACCCATCACTGGGCTAACCTATCCCCCCACCCCTTCCCCTCTAAAACCCTCAGTTTGTTTCTCAGAGTCCATAGTCTCTCATGGTTCTTCTCTCCCTCTGATTTCCCCCTGTTCCCATATTATTAATAAATTTTGTTGTACTTAGTAATGAGATTACTCTTCCCTAATTTCCTAAGTTAACTATCCATTTTGGAATCATGTAGATATAGTAGAAATTAGAAAGACATATGTACTGAACACATTGAATTAACTTTTATTTTGTCATAAGAACTGTTCTGCTGTAACATGCTTTTAATCTATTGTTTTCAAGTATATATCATCTACACTTACTTTTGTATGATTGATTACATGCAAAGAAAAAAGTTTGCCTTGAAGCCTTGCAGATTGGTGAGTAGTATTTTTTATACAAAGTTCCTAAGTGTTCAAAGATAAATTATTTCCAGATTAAGTAGGAAATGATTGGTAGGTAGTATTTCTGTTGAGTAAACAAAACTGATTTTGCCTTTGAATTTAACTACCACACTTCGGCCCTAACTTTGTTGAAATGTTAATGTAGGTGTGATGTGTCAGCATTCAGAAAATTTATATAAAATTTAGAAGCTCCAGGTGGATACATATATATTCCTTAAAAGCTGCAGAATATAATTATGTACATAAATACCATTTGGCTTTCTTCATTCTGACTACAAAGTTATAACTTCATGTCCATTTCTGCTTTTCAATGCCTTATATCTTACATCTCTTGTTCACCCCCCTAGCCAACTAATCTTCTGAAGGCACAGCATTTGAAGCCCAGTATTTAAGAGTGTTGGTTTGGAGTTCCAAAGGCTTAAATATGAATATTCAACATATGGAAGGAGAGATATAAATCACTGACAGGTATATAAAAATAGTCAACTTTGCCTATAACCAGAGAGATTTTATTCATGAGAATTGGGAGCATGCACTAAATGCTATGTTACAATATTTTTTCCTAGGTCACTACATAATCTGTCACAAAAAAATGGTAAACTTGTTATTTACCAATTAACAGCACCATATTTGTTGTTGCTTTATTGTTCATGTTCACTAAAATATTTGATGCAAAAAAATATGAATTTTGGCTCAGCCTGTTAACCAGATGTATGATTTTAGGCATGCTACCTAAGACTCAGATCTCTTACAGAATATAATAGAACTTTACAAGATTATTGTAAAAATTTAGCAAGAAAATGAAAAATTTAGCAAGAAAATTGGTTCCATGTATAATGTTTGATACATTTTAGCTGCTGTTTTTATTTTGTAATATTTATACAAAAACTTAAATTGCTAAAGCTAGGGAACATGTAAGATTCAACAATCAAAAGTTAATGCCTTGAGGGAGCTATAATTGTTCTTGTCCTCTAAAAAGCCAGGAGTACAACATAGCTTAGAGAACTCTCATTGAAAGAATAGCATAGAGCAGAAATACAACTCAAAACCAGGGAAGCTATTCCCAGGGAAACAGGGTAAGAGTCAGCAAGCATTTTGCCAAGCAAGCATTTAAAGAGAAGAGACCTCTTTGAAGATTTGTGTAGCCGCTATTGGAATTAGCTAAGAGCTAGAATTATAAAAGCAGAGTTGGTGAAGATAAGATTTTGAAAGTAATGACTTATCCTATTTTTAAAATTCAAAGCACACTCACCTCACCCTTTCAAAAATTATATTTTAACATTTCTGAATTTGGAATTGATCTTACAGTTGAGGTTAATGTCCTATTCCCCACCCCGACCCCCAGCCCCCCGGGCATGGGAGGCTATTAAATTAATTCTGTGTCTTATAATAGCTCACATCTCTGGATTGAAGTAATAAGATAATATACGCTTTGCTTTTTAATTACTACACTGAAAAATTGCAGAGAGAAATATGGAAAAATTATTCTTATTTAAACATAATCCCCAATACAACCTGTACTTTCATATAAAATGATTATATATAGACTGAAATGGGATGTAGATTATAAGGAGACAGACTCTCAAGACCAATACAGAATCACAGAAAAGGAAAATCCAGAATGGCATTGGGACATAGATATTTCCCATTGTTTGATCATTTTTTTCTTTTTTTAGAGAGAGAGAATGGGGGAGGGGCAGAGGGGAAGGAAGAGAGAGAGAATCCTAAGCAGGCTCCATGCTCAGCACAGAGCCTGATGCAGGGCTTGTGATCTCATGACCCTGAGATCTCATGACCCTGAGATCATGACCTGGGCCAAAAATCGAGTCAGATGCTTAATCAACTGAGCCCCCACCGAGGTGCCCCTGACCAATTTTTTAATACCAGGATTACAAGTACGTTATTTATTGTTTGTAGTAGGTAGGTATATGTCCAATGCATGTTTGGTTCACTGTAGATAGATTTCATCTCACAGTGGGACTAAATCCCTCTGAATTAAATTTTATGTTATCTTCATAACGTCCTGAATTAAAAGAATTCCATTCTTTTCTGAGACATATGTAGTGAATAAAACTTTTAGTTGTATCAATAGGTGCGAGGACCAGATGGATACCTAACTGATAAATGAAGTAATTGTTTGACAAAGAGTGGGTGGAGCATATAGGAGGGCTTCTAAGAATGACTTCTGGATAAGGGCTCTTTCTGTTTGGTGGCCATGTTAACTCCCTGCTCTGTCCTTATGGTTGCCTTTTGTCTATTTCAATTTGGGCATTGAAGTTCATCCACAGTCAAGCTCTGACCCATAGTTCCAATTGAGTTTTCCAACCTTATTCCTATTATTGGGTCTTTGACATCTAGTCAAAGCAGATCTTTTTCTGAGTATGCTCTATTTCTTTCCTGCTTCCATGCTGCCATTCATTATGTTCCCTCCATCCTGAAATACCCTCCTTGCTTATCTCTGTATGATGAAATCCTAACCAAACTTCAAATTTTCATCATCTACTAGGACAATTTTCTTGATTATTGTAGGATTAATTCCTACTCTCAGCTCTGCCATAGCACATTTTCGTATTTCTGATTTTAGCATTTGCTACAATTAGTTTTGCATTATACTAATACCTAGACATTATATCCCTAATAATTTATGACTGTCTCTTCAGTAGAGGACACACATTTATTGAACACATACTACCTTTGGATACTAGTGGTGTGGAGATGAACTGGCCATACTCCCTGCTCTCCCAGATCACAAGTCTAGTAAGGACAGAGAAGAAAACCCTCTAATATTGAATATGATAAATACCATCATAGATATATTACAGAGTGTCATGGGTCATAAAGAATGACACCTAGGTTAATATTCATTTTAGGGGACAGTGCAGGTCTAGACCAGAAAAAACTTCCAGGAGAAAGCTAAATATTACTTTGTAAATAACCTCTTCATTGTATTCTCTCACTTAAACCATTTTGGATAGAATTCTGTTTGTGTATTTATAATTATTAAAAATTAGATTTACTTTCTTTAAATCTTTGTTCAAATCTTTGTTATAATATTTATTCCATCTCTTTTTGTGCTTATATTTGTGTGTGTGTGTATGTGTGTTATGTTTTTGTGAGTCTAGACTGTGAAATCTTGATTAGGGTGTACAGTGTTTTTGTGCACTTGCTACTCTGAAGGTATCTTTTTCACATCCATACACTTTACAAGATTGTGAACTCTTTCAGGACAGGTGTGCATTGAATTGTTCAATGCCTATAAAATAACAGGGCAAGCACTCAATAAGTGTGTTAAACTAGATTGATTAATGTGTCTATATATACTTTTTTTTTAGGAGGAAGAGGTTTTTGCAGTTTGTAGTTGGAATATATGAGTGTTCTTGTTACTATAAATAGTCTGTAACTCCAGGGAAGAAAGGCATTGAGGGTAGAAAGGACAGATTTGCAAGCTGGAAAAAAAAAATGTGTCAGTATATGGGAAGGTGGCAGAGAGAGAAGTAGATGGAGTGGGAAGCCAGGGGCAGTGAAAGGCAGTAAAGAGAAACACAAAATGACAATAAACCATTTAAAAATAATTTGTCCCCAAAGTGCTGGCTATTCTAAATTGATCTTTACTGAAAAATTACGTATTTTTGGCTAACCTTTTGGGAAGGTGGCGATTTAGGCTAGGGAAAAACTAGACAAGTTCAAATATCCATGGAAACAATTATCAGAAAATATTGATTGATGAGGCTATTAGGAAGCAGGGAAGGAAAGAGATAGTTGCCATGGAAACATGGCCATTCAGAGAAATGCAGCTGAAGAGATTCCTTATTTCTTTCAGCTAAATATCTGATTAGTCTAAAATTGCTACATCTTGGTTTATAATTTATTTTTAATATTCCTTAAGATTGAAGAGCGTTTTTTTCTATCTTAGGAAGTTACATTTACAGAAATTTAGGGAATATTCTTTCATTTCAATTCTTTAAGATAATTTCTTTAATGGTTATGAAATCATTTTTAAAATATGACATATTTACTATTTTAGCTATAGAAGCATTTTATGAACATGAATCTTTTTAATTTACTATTTTCTTTAGAGTATAAAGTGATGTTAATAATGACAGTTTACTTAAGGAAATGTAAATTATTACTTTTAATTTGCATTGAATAGTAGCATAAAATACTCTGCAAATATTAAGAGAAAACTACTTCAAGTATTGTGATACAATTAAAACAGGCTTACTTTTTCTCTGAACAAGTTTTTACAGCTTGAATTTTGAGATCATTTTTAGGTTTAGAAGTTTATGTTGGTTATTTTGACTGTCAACTTACTGTAGAAACATGTGGAGGTTTCTATTATGGACAATGTATTTGTGGTGGAAGAATGTACAGAAATTAGATGATTGAAAAATGTGCATGTTTATAGAAATGCAACAGGTAGAGATTTGGACTGATAAAGCAGGATATTAAACTTTACTGTTACCTGTACAGTTGTAGGATTCAATTTTTAAGGTTCCCTTTGCTGAGTACTTTAGATAATATATTCTGAAGTGATTCCTTGCTTTTTCAGCCCTGTAAAACTGAAAGAACTTACAGAGAATACATGATTTCCTAACAGACACTGATATACCTTAAATGTCATGCTTGGATTGAATTGGCTTTTTGAGAATTGCTGTTTCCTGACTGCCACCTCTTGTCATCTTCTTTGACATTCAGAGGTTAGTATTCCCAAAGGAGAACAGGCAGTCCTCTTATGGATGGCACCTTATTATTACTGATCTTTTGTACCTCAAAAAATAGAAGAAAAGCATCCTTAGAGGCCATAAGACTATGTGTTATCTATAACTTTAGGAGAAGATAGCATGTTGATTTTTCAGACACCGTGGGTAGCTAAAAAGCCCTCTCCTTTTCTTAAGATCATACAGCTTTAGAGGTAGGAGAGACCTAGAGGTTAGCTTAGCCATCTCTTCCATTTTAAAGGGGAAAAGAAATAAGGTGATGTATTTAAGGCTATATTTTCTATTTGTTAGCCAGTGTTCCCTCCACAGCACCTGTACATCTCCAAGGCATGGCTTGGGTATGCCTTAGCCTATACCCCTCATCTCTGTAAACCTACCCCAAAGCCACCACAAATAAATATACACAAATAGACTGCTCATGTAAATGAAGCTTCAAGACAAATCCTTCACTGGATTCCCTATATATCCCCTGTAATAAAAATTCTAGAAACTGATGAATATTGTGGGGAATGCTTCAGAAAGCAGTGCATTGAAGTATAAGAGTGATGTATATTTATATCTATATCTATATATATGATGTATATATATCTAAATAGGACTGACCTTCCTCCAAAAAGTTATATATCTAAACCACTACCAAGTGAAGGAGACAGACCTGGCTTCTTCTATAGTTACTTTATTAAGACTTTTCTGATCTCTTCTCGGTGCTAACACTTTTTAACCTCATCACATGGACATTTTGGGGGTATTTCATTAAGAAAAAATTTACTACTAAAATGGTTTTACTAATTTTAGTTTGTCGATTTAACATTTCTTTGGAGAGAACAGCCAGGTAGCTCTCCAGTCTATTAAGCGGTTAGATAGTGGAGCTTTCCCTCTTAGAGAGTGAACATGGAAGTTTTGAGGATGTTATGCCTATATAATGTCGCCTTGCAAAATGGCTCCCAAATGGCCACCTCACTAGAATGTTTTGTTCTTCCACTCAAAGAAAAGAATGGGCTGAAGTTCAACTGATGAACTACACAGAATATATATCTCCTGAATATCTGTTCTATTTTAGGTACCCTGGTAGGTTCTAGGAAAACCAAGACAAATCATATATGGTCCCTGCACTTGAAGTTCTGCAATTTAGTGGAAGAGAAAGACGAACAAATGGAATATAGCAAATTGATATGATAGAAGTGGAAGCACAGAGTAAGGACATCTGATGTAATTTGTAGAATTTGTAGGGGTGATGGAGATGAAGGTGAAATAAAATGAATTGTCAAACAAAGAAACAAAATCCTACTTCCCTGACATAAATTATTCCTATCGCTTGGTCTTTTTCAGACAACATAGCCATTTCCTTACAAAACAATATTTGCTACTAATAATTTGAGCATAGCCCTGCTGTGGTTTGAGGGGTGGGTGCTCCAGATCTTGTGACTCTCTGGGATACCATTGTACCCTGCTTGTCGGGTGTGGCAGGACTAATTCTGGCAGGAAGATTTTGTGCCCAGCACATTGAACTCATCTATGGCATCTCTATGTATCTTTCTTTACAACTTCACCTAAAGAGCAAAACCTGTGGGGTCAGGAAGACCTGTGTGTGAACCAGGACTTTGCTGTAAACTGTGCACTGTCTTGGGCGGTGACTTCATTTCTCCAAATCGATTTCATGGCATTATGGTGAGAGTTCAATGAGGCAGTGTTGGCTAATGTTTTAGAATCGTGCCTGGACAGTAAAGCCTCAATACTATATCCAATGCTTTATGATGACATGCAAACTATTGAAGCGATGGAAAGCCCAGTGGTAGAAGTCTTAGGAACCCTGCTCCATCTAACCAGCTCATAACACTCACCTTTTCCACCCTCTCCAGACCCACTGTCCCCATTCTTACCTCCTGTCCTTTCTTTGGTATATAATGATGTGACTGTGTCTCCCTCTTACACTGTTTGAAAAAAAATTAAAGCCACCCTCAAGTTTTAGTTGAAAACAAACCCAATAAGAGACCAAATAACATGTATCTTCCCAAATTAAATATGAATCAATTAATTTTAAAGATTTTATTTATTTGAGAGAGAGAGAGCACAAGCGGGGGTGGGCAGCAGAGAGAGCGGGAGAAGCAGGCTCCCCGCTGAGCAGGGAGCCCGATGCGGGGCTCAATCGCAGGACCCCGAGAGCTGAAGGCAGATGCCAACCGAATGAGCCACCCAGGCGTTCCTAAATATTAATTTAAACTGCATCAGTAGACATATAGGTTCTAGAACTCTGGAAATCCTCTGGCACTTGTGGATCATATTTGGAACATTGAGCCTTGTTATTGATGCTGTCCTTAAGGACATTAACAAACAATTGAAAACAGCTTTAGAGAGCAATAGAGAGCATCCCAGGAAGAGAGTGTAGGTTGCTTAATAGTATGGAAGCCATAGTATAGAAGGAAAGAATTGAAAGGCATAGAGATATTTAGTATGGGGAAAAAGTAGAAATAGGGTATAGGAGAACTACCTTTAAATATAGGGAGGGCTTTATGAGTGGAGTGGTCTTTGGGAATGTCAAGGCTGGGAACAGAGTCCTTCAGACATTACATTTATTTGGTGGGCCCTGTAAGTAGAGCATAGATCAATATTACCTGCTTTTTAGGCAGACATAACTGCCCATTTTGGATTCGCTGCCTATGTCAGAAAAGGTTCTGGAGGTGTGATTGTTCATTTTTATGTTCTTTGAAGAGGAGTTGGAAGTCCTTTGTTTAATGAATTAATTTGTACATTTATAATGGCAAACATATCCACATGTTTTCTTGGTCAGAAAATATTGTTAGTAACAATGACACCTGCCTTTAGTGAGGAACAATTAGGGCATGATTTCTTTCACTTGATAATTATTTGATATTTATTCATATGGTACTAATTAAGCCAGCTACTTATTTAAGAGAAACTTACTGAACAAAGATACGTTGACAAAAGAGAACATATTCCCTGGACTTTGAGAACCTAAGTCCTGTGAACAGTGCCTTTTTAAAAATTGTGGTAAAATACATGTAATATTTACCATTTTAACCACTTTAAAGTGTAAAATGCATTGACATTTAGTACATTTACAATGTTTCCCAACTATCAGGTTATCTAGTTCCAGAACCTTTTCATCACCCTAAAAGGAAACTTTGTATCCATTAAAATAGTCATTCCTCATGTCCCCCTGCCCCAGCCCCTGGCTACCACTAACCTGCTTTCTGTTTCTGTCTCTATGAATTTGCCTATTCAGGGTTTTTCATATAAATGGAATCACAATAAGTGGCCTTTTTTGTCTGGCTTCTTTAACTCAGCACAATTTTTTGAAGGCTCATCTATGTTGTAGCAGGTATCAATACTTTATTTTTTTTTATGGCTGAATATTACATTATATGGATATACCACATTTTTGTCTGTCCATCAGTTGATGGACATTTGGGTTGTGTCCACCCTTTGGCTATTGTGAATGGTTATGCTATGAACAGTTTTGTAAAAGTTTTTGTTTAAAAAGCTGTTTTCAATTGTTTGTATCTATCTAGAAGTGGAATTTCTGGGTCATATGGTAATTCTTTAATTTATTTGGGAATCTGTGTTTTCTTTTTAAGTGAGACTTCAGGTTTTATATTCTCTGGTTTGCCTAGAGTTTATGAAATTAGGAAAGTTGTCAGTGCCTTTATTCCCATATTTTTAGAAATTTAGCAATATCCACTTAGATATAAAAATGAGAAAAAAAAAAAACCCCATTCATAATGGTGACCAAAATCCTGTAAACAAATTATGAGGAAAGGTATAGATCTAGAGGGGAATTTCTGCATGTTCTTGGGCCAGCAGCCCCATATCATTCCCTTTTCATAAGATGTTGTACAACTGGGACCCTGAGCCTTCTGCTTCCACGTTGGTGTCTACACCATACAATAGGATGAGGACATCCAGGCCTTTTGAGCTGGTTATACCCTGGCTTTTGATAATGTTTGCCAGGCAGAAATGTGCTTCCAGATTTTGATTTTTTAAGAGATACTGGAAATCTGAATTTTTTATATGGTTTTCTAATTTGTAAATGTTGCCAATTCATCCCCATTAAAGAAAAAGCAACAAAAAACAACAAAAATACACACTGTGTGGGTCAAGCAAGACAAGACTGGGAGTTGGATTTGGCTCACAGGCTATCAGTTTACTCCTGCTGCTCTTTTTTTCTTTATGTGTATACCATCACTCAGAACACTGTCATAGCAACAAAGCCAACAGCAGCTAGTGCATTCATACTATGTTCCAGATACTAGTTGAAGCATTTGACATATGTCAGCTTAATTCTCCTGACAATTAGGTGCAATTTCCTTATCCTCATTCCCATAGAGCACTTCTCAGAGTACTTCAGGTAATTTTTCACGAATTTGACTTCCTTTATATGTTATAAGCAACTTGTGGGCAGGCACCATGTTTTGTTTACATATATGACCCCTGGACTGAGTCCAATGCCAGACGTATGTAGATGCACTCTGAATTTTGGTTAAGTGAATGAATGAATTGTATCTGTCTCAGACTATAATTCTTGTCTACTCTGCAATAGTAAGAATAATTGCTAACACTTAAGGCTTTCCATGTGCTTGGGACAGTATCAGGCACAAGCCATAGCTATTGTTTTATTAGTAAAGGCCACACTTCTTCACGCTATGAAGAAGTTAGTTGCTTGCTCTCTAGAAATAGACTTTCTGATTCAAATCCTGCCTTTGCCAGTTACGATTTGTGTGATGGCGGTCAAATAACACACCTCCGTGTGCCTAATTTTAATTATCTTCAAAACGGTGGTCGTGATGTAATGTTAGTCCTGACTGACCGGTTCTAATGTTCACCACGTGCTCTGTACTGTTCTAAGCAACTTACACGAATTATCTCTCGTAGTGATCTCTAGCTCCTGGATTTTGTGAGGATTAAATGAGTTAATTCATGTAAAACATTGATATTCTGCTTGGCACACAGTGGGCATCCAGCACAGTTGATTATTATTCTTATGCCTGTTTTTACAAAGATGAAGTCGAGTAGTAGATTAGTGAACTGTCCAAGGTTACCTGGCTAGCAGACTGCAGAATTAGGATTCAGACTACTGCCTGTTTGTCCTAAAACTTCTTTCCTTAACCACCATGCTATATTGCCCATCCCCCTGTATGTTCCTTCTCCTTCCCCATCATTATTCATATGGTGCTAATTAAGCCAGCTACTTATTTAAGAGAAACTTATTGAACAAAGATACGTTGACAAAAGAAAACATATTCCCTGGACTTTGAGAACCTAAGTCCTGTGAACAGTGCCTTTTTAAAAATTGTGGTAAAATACATGTAATATTTACCATTTTAACCACTTTAAAAATGTAAAATGCATTGGCATTTGCACTGAGGCAACATTTACTTAGTCCCTAGAATACAGTCAAAATCAGTTCTTTCTTCCTTCTCGAACCTACTTTGTTGTTTATTGGCCAATTCATTGTGTACAAAATTGTGACATTTCCCCCCCATCATTATGTTAAGGTGTACTTTAGATTTTGTCATAGATTTTAGCTCTTATTTTCTGCACCACGGCCTAGCACAGGAGCTCTTATGAAAACCATATAATGCATGGGGGGTTCTATCAGGTATTGAGCCATTTTGTAACTTTGTATATATATTTTTTAAGATTTTATTTATTTATCAGATAGAGAGAGAGACAGAGGCAGGCAGAGGGAGAAGCAAGCTCCTTGCTGAGCAAGGACCCCGATGCGGGGCTCGATCCCAGGACCCTGGGATCATGACCTGAGCCGAAGGCGGACGCTTAACTGACTGAGCCACCCAGGTGTCCCCATTTTGTAACTTTGATCAAAAACCATTTATGTTCTCTCAAAGTGTGGGTCCATTATAACTCTGGGGAGGGGAGTGGGCAGTAAGGGAAGGAAAAAGAATCAACCTAACCACCCACCCATGAATTCACCTATTTCGTTCCAGAAATGTTTTGGTCTTAGAGCCTCTACCAGGTACTCACCATTCCTGTCTCCTGGGAGCTTGACCTCAGATACATATAGATCAGGTGGATCTGGTGATAAAAAATTATGATGAGTTTTGCAATTAGATAGCCTACACATTTTTCTCATATAGTGCACGTTGATTTGCTTGGAAGAGAATTTAAAAATTAAAGTGTGTTCCTGGAGCTTTCTCTCTTACTGTCTCAGAGTTGGCTGTATCTCCCTGCCCGAGTCCTTCCTTTTCCTTTGGTCTCTCTCAATCCCATTTAAAGCTTTCTTAGAGGACTCTGGGGCATAACTGTTTTTGGTTAAAGACTCCTGCTGATTGAGTCACAGTTGCATAGGGGCCCTTGCTCGTGATTTGAGGGAGCTTGGGGATTCTGACCTTTTATCTCTGTTGCTTTATATACCCGGCAGCCTGCAGGTTACATGTGACATGTCTTGTAGACCTGCTTTGCGCTCGCTTCCCTGTGGAGATTCTGCAGGGTGGGCAATCAGGTGTATTGCATATAGTTTTTGTGGTATACCTGTAAAGCCAAAGGTAATGCAGCTCATCAAATGCAGCAAATTCAAGAAACTTCCGAGAATGCGCCATAAACTGTTTGAGAGTGGAGAGAGTTATTTAGAGAGAAGATTAAAGGAGCTAATTACACACAGCTTGACTGAGCAGAAACTAAAGGGAGAGTTAATGGTTCTTTGATATTATTTGAAGATGCTAAATGGTGAGGAGGAAACAATATTTTGTGTAATCTAATGAAGAGCTATTAAGAGCAATGGGACAGAATATAGAATGAGAATATTACGTGATGTATGTGTGAAAAACTATTAAAAATAAAATTTGTTCTATTGTGAAGTAGTCTTTCCCATTATAAGGTAGAAGCCCTTTATTTGAAGAAAGAAGAATAAGCATAAAAATGGACTAACAATATTTTAAAGAAAACATACCTATTGAACAGTTTATTTTATTTTATTTTTTTTTAAAGATTTTATTTATTTATTTGAGAGAGAGAGAATGAGAGACAGAGAGCATGAGAGGGAGGAGGGTCAGAGGGAGAAGCAGACTCCCTGCCGAGCAGGGCGCCCGATGCGGGACTCGATCCCGGGACTCCAGGATCATGACCTGAGCCGAAGGCAGTTGCTTAACCAACTGAGCCACCCAGGCGCCCCGGCCTATTGAACAGTTTAAATGATCTGCTATTTCTTTGTGTTTATTAATTTCTAATTTGAGAAATCCCTTTTATTCCAACAAAGGCCCATTCTGTCCCCAGATGTTCTTACAACGTGTAGTCCTGCAAAATCCTAGGTCTGTAACTGTAAAGAGAGGCCCAGGGTGGCAGTGTGAAACAAATGGCTCTTTAGAATTTTTTTCATTGGCCCCTCTCTGAGAGGCGTGGGAGCTGTTGCCCAGCCTGTGATATCTGCTTGTTCCTGTGCCGCTGTGTTTCCCTTTCCCAAGTGAGAAAGTTATTCCAGCTCACACAGGAAAATCGTGTCAACGTGCTACTAACCGAGCCCCCCAGACCACAGCATTCAGTGCGTGTGTGTTTTGTTTTGTTTTTTACATTTAGCTTTTTAAAATCGATTATGTTTTTCTTTTATTATTTCATTTTTATATTTAAATTCTAGTTAGTTAACATCTGTGGTAAAATTGGTTTCAGGAGTAGAATGTAGTGATTCATCACTTACATACAACACCAAGTGCTCATCACAAGTGCCCTCCTTAATACCCATCACCCATCTAGCCCATCCCCCTGCCCACCTCCCTCCAGCAACACTCAGTTTGTTCTCTATAGTTAAGAGTCTGTTATGGTTTGCTTCCCCCCGCCCTTTTTTTGTTTCTTAAATGCAGTGTATGTTTTGCAGCGAGCTGTTATGGAGGCCATGTGTACCTAGAGCAGCCAGAGGGGCCCTGCCAAGCTCCTTCCCTGGGAACTACCCTCCGCATCTCAGCCTCAAGCCACCACAGCTTTGCATCTGTGCTTTATCTCAATTTATTTGTGTGCGTCCATTAGCAAGATGTGTACTAAGGTATCAGAAAAACCTAGGAGAGCTTATTTTATGGGAATGCTGAAAACAACTTTCCATATAAATCAATGGTAATTGCTTCTTCAGTTCGTGCCATTTCAGCTTATGAAAGGTTTCAGATAGTGGGGGAACCTGTTCATCATTGAAAACATTGACAGAGGTTTTGGTGTATGGATGTCATTGTGGAGATAACCTGAATTCGTAATAAAAATGATAGGAAATGTAACCTATGATGGGAGATATGTAAAACAAAGTGTGTCTGTGTGTGTGTGTGGAACGTGTCTTCATCAAAGTGTCCAGGTGCTCACAGAGAAGCCCTATCTTACAGGTAGCACCAAGGTAGTCACTGTGTGTGTTACAGGCACGTTTTCTTTGGCTTTCTTGCTCCTTATCAGAATGTTGTAGATGTTTAATAAGTGGTCTCCCATATTCCCATTGGTTCTTAGTGCAGACCTTCTGAATCTTCCTTCCCTTTTTCATCATGGTCTTCCTGACTCATTGCTTTGAAAGTCCTACAGAGCTTTCTCCATGGTCTTTCCCTTTCATGAGAGGAAATGCAATTTTAATCTATTATTTCTTTGTTTTTCTTCATGACAATTGCTGTTTAGTCTTTAAGGAGTAAAACTTCTAATACTGGCATAGATTGAGATTTGTTCGTATTCAGTACATGTCTTTTTTATTATCAACATTCTCAATTTCATTAAAAAACTTCAGTACTAGGGGCACCTGGGTGGTGCAAGTGGTTGGGCGTCCAACTCTTGATTTCTCAGGGTCAAGAAATCAGCCCTGTGTGGGGCTCTGTGCTCAGCATGGAATCTGTCCCTCTCCCTCTGTTCCTCCTCCCAATCTCTCTCAAATAAATAAATAAATAAATAAGATCTTTAAAAAACAAACAAACAAACTTAAGTACTAGATATCCTTCACTTGGGTGTTAAAGCCCACCAGCCTTGGTCTGAGAATCATACAAAGCTAATATTCTATATCCCAACTATATCCTATGGGCTACACTTTCCTCTTAAAATTTCAACAAAGTTCATTTTGGAAAACATTAGACTGAATCTCATTAAAGTCACATTTTATTTTTTTAATTTTTTAAAGATTTATTTATTTGAGAGAGAGAGAGTGAGCAATGGGGAGGGACAGATGGAGAGGGAGAGAGAGAATCTCAAGCAGACTCCTCACTGAATGTGGAGCCCAACATGGGGCTTGATCTTACAATCCTGAGATGATGACCTGAGCTGAAATCAAGGATCAGTTGCTCGATGGAGAGCCTGCTTCTCCCTCTCCCTCTGCCCCCTCCCCATGCCCCCCACCCACTCGTGCTCTCTCCCCCCGATCTCAAATAAATAAATAAAATCTTTAAAAACACAAAAACAGTTGTAGGGATAATAAATGAGATGATTATATTAAATGAGATATTATATTAGAAATCCTGATGGGACTCCTGGGTGGCTCAGTCAGTTAAGTGGCTGTCTTTGGCTCTACCAATGCAAGACACAGGTGGGAGACGGAAAGGTGGGAGGTGGAAAGAAAAGACCACCTTCCTATTTTCGGATCCTGTCAGCATCTTTTCAACAGCACATCCCAGGGGAGTCTCCAGATTTCTGCTACTTTTATACTCCTTGTACTAGTCATGCCCTTTCAGCTCTCTGAGCAACAACTGGTGAGAGCACTCCTTCTGAATTTATAAGTTCTGTCAACCCCCACATCTTCCCTTTTCTTCCAGCCTGAGGACTGGTAGCTGCTTCTTGGAGTTACTAAGACCTGGATTATCTCAGCATCCTTATTTCTCTTTTAATCATCTAATATCTGTGTAACAAATTCCCTGTAAGTAAATCTCCTTGGTTTGAAATATCTAACCTGGTTTTGGTTTTAATGACAGGACCCTGAACAAAATACTCACTCCCAGGATTCCTGTGAGTATCAGATGAGATACTGTTGTGAAAAAGCACTTAATCTAGTGCCTGGCAGTTGGCAAATATTTAAGAAATGATGGTCTCTAGCATTATCCAGAGACCAGCTTCTGGAGCTATCCTATTTCAAGATTGGCTCAGGCCCTGTAAACAGTATGGGTCATAACCTTCCATACTTTAATGATGAGGAGCCAGCTCCTGAGTAACTAGAATGAACACAGAGATGGTGAACAGAAGACATGAGGGTTGGATATACTGCCACTGGTCAGTTGGTGTTGCAAAAGTTTGCCCTGGGTGCTTGGTGATAGATAAAAAGCCCGTTCTTTCAGCAGAAACCAAGTATGGAGAAGTATACACTGGGGAAATGTACCTGTCACATAGTCAGGACTCAGTAATACTGGGATGAAGACCTATGCCCTCTCAGAGAACAAGAGTTCGGCAAGCTAAATCATCAGCCTAGAATGCCATCAATTCTTCTTCTCCATCAGTTCCTACAACTATGGGTAGTGAATGCAGAAATAACTGATATTCATAAAGATGTCTCTGAGTCATAATCTAAAGTAGTGGTTCTCCATCCTGGTTTTACATTATAATCATCTGAGTCATTTAACAAAGAGTCTAATGTTCTGGCCCAACCCTCAGAGATTCTAATTTAATTCATGTGGGGTGGGGCTCAGGGAATTGGTATTTTTAAAAGCTCTCCAGTTGATTCTAAGGTGCAACTAAATCTGTAATCTAAAGATAAATTACATATTTAGCATACTCTCATTAAGGTGACAGAAGACCATATAGTACATATTTTTAAGTATTCCCATTGTAAATGTCTTTATTTGGGGGATTTTTAGCTTTCCGAGAAACTGGATAATGTTCATTGCCTTAGATTCATCTCTATAAATGTTTCCTCTGTGTACATTTGGTCTATGATGGCTCTTCTTATAGTGTAGAGATACCTAAAATACTTCATAGAACTAGTTCTAATGTAGTAACTGAGAAATTCTTAATTCAGTTGAAACTGTTTACTACAGAATCCGTGTACATGGGAGCGAAACAGGCAGTGTGTGTGTAGCTGCAAATACTCTGGATTTGCCTGCTAAAATGCCATGTGCTCCCTTCCTAAGTCACTTATTCAAAAGTGTCATCAGATGCCTGGAAAGGGGGACTTTTGTAAAAAAAACTCTTGAAATGGGTTAATGTATTTTGTGCAGCCTTATAACAGAGAAGGAGGCGTGGAAGTGTATATGTGGAAAGGAGTGAGAAGATAAAATTAGAGAAGCATGGGAGCAAAGGAACATGATAGCATTATGCTCCCCAAGTCCTAACATTTCTTCATCTGCATCCCCCTTGCACATTTATTTATTTATTTTTAATTTAATTTTATTTTACTATGTTATGTTAGTCACCCCTTGCACATTCAAAGGCAGCTTTGCAGTGTGTCTTACTATTATCTTTTGACTTATTTTACTTGTCACATCTACTCAATAGATTTTCCTGTCCACAATATTCCTGTCCTTGAGAACCAAGAGCCTCTTTTTTTCTTTTTAGGGACCTTGCTTATTCACAGTAGGTGGTCAGTTTAAACATAAGGAAATATCGACCTGTAGAATTGATATGAAAAGTAGATGTTTATGAAGTGCAAGGTATATAAAAGTTAACCGGCTCCCATGACTCCTGGGAGTTTTTCTTTTGACGGGACTTTCTCTTTTTCCAAGGCCCATTCCCACTTTCTTGAGAAAGTGCACAGGCTTTGGCATCAGAAGGCATAAATTTGGGTCCTGGCTCTGTCATTTTCTCATTGAATGACCTTGGGTAAATTGACTAAACTTGCTGTGCTTCATTTTAAACGAAAATAACTGCAGTATCTACTCTATAGGTATTTTGTTAGGACTGAAATAAGATAATTCACATAAAGCCTTACAAAATGTTCAATAGAAAGTGCTCAGTGAATCTTCACTCTATTTTTATTGGTGGCAGTCATTAGTGTTATTTATTTATTTATTCATTCCATTTATTTTCCATGAATAAAATTCACTCATGAATTCATTATTCAATAATGAAAAACATTTTAAAATACTATGAATATCTTCTATGCTTGAAATACTATGCTAGGCACTGGTGAGTGAGATTGAAATGTTCTTTTCCCTTCTGGAGTTCAAAATCTAGTGGGAGATAAAGATAAACAACAGGCAATTAGTAGGAGAATTACTGTGATTAGACTTAACCTTTGACTCATTCATCTCCCCTGTATAGTCAATCACAAAATCCTCTCCAAAGAAAGGAACAAAACATTTTCTTTAAAGTGTCTCCAAGCCTCCCTTTTGCAGTCCTCAGCATCCTGTACTTTGTCACTTTGTGCCCATCACCACAACAGCCTTCTAGTTAGTGTCCACGCCTGTAGCATTTTCTCGTTCATTCTCTTCCTCCATGACCACATTAATCTTCCTTAAACACTGCTTTCATTTTGTCACTCCCCTGTTCAGTAACTCTAAATAGCTCATTTGTTCCTCCTCTATCAAGTCCAAAGTTATCTGCTAACTTACAGGACCACCCACCATTTGTCCCCACCTCTGTAATCACGTCTGCACGTCTCAGGGTGTAGCAGCTGCTGTAGGACGATGGAATCCACATGCTGGAGACACTAAACCTCGCCTCCAGACTTGTCACCCTTCTCATAAGGATGGCTAACTTTTGAGTGCTGAAGATGTGCTTGGTATATTGCATAGCTCTTTTACACAGTTTATCTCTAATGTTTATACAAGGGAGACTCCATGGACATCATTATCCTGATTTACAGAGGAGGGAAAGGATTCTGAGAGGTTGAGGAATCTGCCTATGTCAAGCCAGGATTTGAACTCATGCCTGTCTCACCTCAACTTTCTTCTCTTTTCACTGCGCCTCTATGCCATGCTGTACTTTGTACTACACTACACTATACATGCTGTACACCATACTCTATATATGATTTGGTCCAGGGTATCTTTCTTCTCATCTTTCAACCTAAGACTTTAAATTTTCTCCATGATCTACATGCTAGTTCAAGTCCTATCTTGGAAAACAAGTCCTATGTTTTAGAAAACATCTAATTCTTCTTGCCTTCATTGATTTCCTTCATCTTTGAACTCCTGCATTATTATCCATCTCTACCACCTTGTTTTTAACCTTCACCCTTTTGTGTTTTATTTTCCTATCTGTGCCAGTCTTCTTTCCCCAGCTACACTCAAGAGCAAGCACTCTGTATTACTTCACACTCCCTCAGATGAGCTGCAGTTTTTCTGAGCAGCAGTGGGTGTGTAATACATGCTTGTTGATAGGATCACTTGCCATCCTTAGCCTTTGAGTTATCATGTTATCTTAGGTTCAGATGGGCAAGATAGGATGCAGTCAAGAATAAGCCTTAATTCAGTTCTTTAAAAAAATTAGAATAGTCTATGAGAGATATGAGAAATATAACAAGAGAGTATTGGGATAAAAAAATAGAAAAATAGACATTAGGGACATTGTGGCTGGGAATGTGACTTAAAACATGTCACATAATACTAGAGGTAGGCTGTGCTTATTAGCAGTCAAAAGCAAGAACAGAAGTCTTCTCTCTTATAAAATTCAGGGTCCATGAGTTAAGAAACAAATCAATTGCTCATGAGCAGTAAATCTCTTTTTGGTATCGAGACCGGACAGGAATTTCTCCCCAAGGGTTCTTATTAAGAGGAAATTGGGTAAATTAGTGCATAACATCCTTGCCGACATCATTATGATAGTTACGATAGTTACAGTAGAGTTTCGTAGGAATCTTTCTTATAATGACCCTGAGTCTAGCCAATGATATCATAACAACAAAGTGAGATACAATAATAACAATTTCTTAGGTGGGGAGCAGAGCAAGTGTTGTGGTTTTGACCTCACAAACTCATCTAGTAGAAGGGCTGAGGGCCTTGATCCCTCAGATGAAGTACTGGTCCAGATGAGTACTCAGAGAAGGCGCTGGTCCAGATGAGTACTTCATGTGGAGGATGTCTGGAGGCTCAGATATGGAAGTGGGGGATAACATGCATCCAGGGGGATCCGAGATAGTAGATTTCATCTGTTTTTAAGTCTTCTTTTTTTAGATAGATCTCTTTGTTCTTCTGGGGGTTCTGTCTGGGTTTTGGTAGAAATTCAAGCTGTGATTGGGACTTGAGTGGAGGGGATTCTCCCTGGTGGGAACTAGTTGGAGTGTCAAGTAACCAGCAAATTAGCCCGAGATTCTAGGGACAGTTTTTGTTTTGCCTGGAAACAGATGTACAAATCAAGAAACCACTGCTAACACCACCATGTGCATGGAGTTAAGGCAGGAATGGTGGAGGATGTGGGATTATCTTGCTAGATTTAAGGGTGCTGATTTGTTTAGGTAGGACACACCAAATATGAGGATAAGGATGACAATATACCTATGCCAGGGCTTTATTCTTATGGCCTCATCAGTGGTTCTCTGTGTGTGGGACAGGATCACCTAGAGGTGCTTGTCAGTATTCACACTCCTGTGAACCATCCAGATCCATCCAGGACCTACTGAGTCATTTCTTTGGTATAGGTCTTGGGCAGATGGTTTATAATCTCTCAAGTGTTTGTCATGTAGACTAAAATTTGGGGACCACTGAATTAGGGGCAAAGTGGGGCAGAACCTGTGAGTTTCAGGTATAAGTAGGCTCTTAGGCTGATTGGAGCTGACATTAGACAGAACAATTTTAGTAGGACTTAGAGGATTAGATACCATTACATTTTTTATGAAACATAGAATGATTAAATGGTTTGGAGCAAGTCACTGAATTTAAAAAGGGACTTTTATGAGAGAAGTACAGACAGGGAAGTTTAGAAGCCCTCTTAATAATGGGAGAAGGTACAAATTTAATGAATGGGGAAATTTTAATATGAGCTAGCAGCACATTCTGCCATTTACCTTCATATGAAGCAGCTCTAAGAGCATCTAAGAAGTTTTATTTTGGGAGAAGGGAAATCTAGAGTGGCTCTACATGCAGCTAGGGAAGTAATAACTTGGCAGCAGATGAAAACAGAACGATAGTTTGCCATAATTAGCAGAATGGCTGGGCACTCTGATTCTGGAAACTTCTGCTGGATTCTGGATGTCATGAACACAAAGATCCAGGGCAGGCAGTGCACTTTCCCTTTGGCCTTGACAGGTTATGGGGAATCATGACAAGCTTTGTTTGTGTGAGCATAAAAAATAGGTGTTTTGACTACAAGTTTGTGCAGCTGTCGTTGGTAATGAGGAGCTCAACCCACACCGCTGCTTGTTGTGTTATTGTTTCATTTGTTTGTTGTAGTGATTTTAAATAGAGAAAGAAAAGAATTGGGGAAAAGCCTTGAACCAAAGCAATCAGGCAACTTCAATAATGAAATGCTACCCAGGCTTTGGTGATAGGAAATCTATGCAATCCCACAGCTAATGCTGTTCTCACTATAGGGATTCATTGAGCCTATTTTATCAGCTCAGTGGGGTTCAATGCCTCTTTTCTCTGATGGGGTGTGTGGGGGGGTGGGAAGCAGAATTATCACCAGGGTAATGAAACACACCCCTCCCGCATTTATGGAGGATTTTATTAAAAGCATGTTACTTTGGCCTCATATACAATGAGTAGGTAAAAAATGCCAAAATAGCTTTCAGGGGAAACACTTGCCTTTGTGCTAATTTTAAATTCTTCAAAGAGCATGCAGTCAGGTGTGATGTTAATATTTTGTCTCTTTGCTACATGAGATTTTCATAAAAGAGTTGGTAGGTGCAACATAGTAAAGCAATCCACAGAATTTTAGAATTACCTAAGGCCAGCAGTTCACTATGATCTGTTTTCAGAACCTTCTTATCCTTCCTGGTATCCCACACTCTCAAGTTTATTTTCTTATGTCATTAATCATGAGGGAATTCTAGTGAGTCAGCAGACCAATAATATTTTACTTATTAATACTGCTACTAATCACGCTTTGTTTTTTGTGTCTTAACTTTTTATTTTGTCGGTGAATTTTCCTGATTTGCTTAGTTTCTGAACATTTTAACCCAAGTTCGCTTTTTGTAAACTTTACCATTAGTTCCATCCAATTAGCATTTTATTCTCCAGCTTATCTCCATCCTAATTCTTCCAAAACTTTAGGGCCTATGATAAGTTCTAGGACAATTAATTCCTACCTCACTATGTAGTCTATAGAGGAGATAGACTTGTAAAAAAAAATAAATTCAACACAGTGTGATCAGGATAATAATAGAGGTGTTTGAAGAGAGAGGTGTAATTGAGAAAAGTGATGTTTGAGCTGGATAATAAAAATTGAATGGAAATTCACCAGACTGTGAAGAGAAAGGTGCTCATGCCAGGGAGAGAGACACGCACATCCAAGGGCACAGAGTCATGGAGGAGCAGAATGTTTGGTATGTTCAGAGAGTAGCTGGTCATTCCATGCCCATAAAGTGGGAGTTAGAGGGCAAAAGATAAAGCCAGACATGCAGAATCCAAATTGCAAAGGGCCTTAAGTTCCACACAGTTGGGCTTGAGCTTTACCCTACGAGTACTGGAAGGGCAGTCAATGGCTTTTCAGTAGGGAGAGTATATTTAAAGCAGCATCTTAGATTACTCTAACCAAAGGAGGCAGAAGGGTTTGGAGTGGACTAGACTGGAAACAGGAGATCAGTTAAGAGCCTGTGACAACAGTTCTGAATATATCTGAAGGGAATTCCACCTTGGGCTGGGGCCCTTGGGATGGAGAGACTTTGCTGAGCAAAGATCAAATGAACTTGGTAGACAGCTGTTTGAAGCAGAGAAGAGGAGAGGGAGAGAACACAAGTCTGAGGTTTCTAATTTGAGGTGTTGACTGGTGCTGTGTCAGTTAATGCAGATGCGTGAAGAGAAGGTTCTTTAGCTATATTTTAAGGACAAGAAGTTCAGTTTCAGAATGAGAGGTTCCGAGTACCTCTGGATATCCAAGTGGAGATGTCTAGTATTTAGTTAGATGAAGAGGCTGGAGCCCAGGAAGGAAGTTTTGACAGGAGACATGGATCTGAACATGTGGGGACTTATTATTGGTGAGCCTGAATCATGACTTTCAGTGCTATTAATAAACCTATGCATGCACCTTCATGACATAGATGGCTCCTTTAGAGGTTCCTCTGAGTATTTTTACATCTTCTGTTGCCGTGTGAGATCTGTACTTCTGGTACTCTTTCACCCCAAATGGAGTAGAGGCCCATCCATTTCTCTTTCTTCAATGTCATCCTATTGAATATTCAACAAGGTGAAGGGAGAAATTGGACCGAGGGGGCCTGGTAATCACTTGAGGCTTTTCACAGATGCTCCAGGTCCCCTCTTCTGCCTGGAGCAGTAAGATTTTGTCTTTTGGGCCCCTGGAGATTTAGCTATGTCACTAGTTTTTAGCTCTGAAAATGTGAGTAGACAGATCATGTCATTCCTATGCAGAAGCTTTAAGAGCGAGTTTGTGAATCACCACACCCCCCTTTTCTGCCTCTGCAGACAGGAGACAGGAGCCCTCATCAGCCAAGGTTCCTGAGTGAGTGTAATAAGCAGAGTCCCCCATATGACCCACTTAGGGAGTGTGAGTGAGTAATAAAATGTCCTGCAGTAAACCAGTGAGCTTGTTATTCTCAGAGCATAAACCAGCCAGTCTGACTGGCAAAGAGCTAACCAGACGTGGGCTCAAGCTCAGGCTCTGTCACGAATTAACTAATTCTGAGCAAGTTGCACAACTTCTCTGAGCACCAGTTTCTTCATTTTTGGAATGGGAATAATGATACTGAGTTTGCCAGCACTCTGTGAGGATTAGAGACAAAGGATACAGAGTACCTTATAATAGTAATAGCCATTCACGAATTTGCAGCTATTATTATATTTATGGACAGTCACTCATTTTTAGTAAATTGATTTTGTAATATCCTTTCAAGTTTGTGTTGTACTCAGGTTTCTTGAACATATTATCTATATGTTTATCTGAGCAGTTGCTACTAAAGGGAAACAGGATAAAGCCACAAGGACATAGCTGGGTGGTCATGCCAACATAGATCTTTTCATAGATATGCCGTTTATTCATGGACTGTCTTTAGATAGTGTTGCACCAACAATTCTCCTTTCATAGCCCCAAATTTTTCATCTTGTCCATGAAGATACAAAGCTCTTCTCAAAAGTGCCATATAAAAGGGGTGCCAGTCACCTTGCTAAGACTGCATCTGAGATAATCACTTGGGTTTCTTAAATATTTGTAAACTATCTGTTTAGTAATATTCTGGATTCCACCACCACCCCAGGACAAGCCTATTGTTGTGTGTGTTCTGAAATACACAAATAGTTTCTTAACTATTTTATTTACTTTCAGTGTAATCCTATACCAAAACTTACGTCATTCTGCCATCATAGAGCAATCTGTCATAATCCGATTATCAGCTTATGCCATACCCTTTATTTAAAACTCTCCATTGGTCCCACAAGACTATTGCTCACATGATAAAGTTTATGGAAGATTTGATCCATTCGAGTTATCAATTAAAAAAACCTAAATCTGTCGTGGAGAAACATATAATACACCCTTGATTTATGTGGCCAATAAATTTAACTGTTAGAAAATAGAAGAAAGGGTGATAGGAATTACATCCCATAACTTCATTTTGAACAACAAAAATAGGCATTGTGGAAGAGATGGGAACTTCGGACAAAGTGACCTTGACAAACAGACGTAGCAGAACTAGAGAAAGACAAGAAGTAAATAAGGTAAATGTAGTTCTAGAATAATAGAAGAATTGCCTTGAGAATTAGGTTTGAGACCTATAAAAGGGAATATCATCACTTCCTGTGATGGTGTGGTCAGACTATGAATCCTCTTTCTTCCAAGAATGGTATAGGCTGGAAATAGAGTCTAAACAGGTTTAGATAGATTTATAGATACATAATGTACCATAGAGGACAGGACAGGTCATAAGAAAGTAAGTATGGTATTTGAAGGGAACTTTGGATTACCCTATTTTATAAGAGGGAACTTATAGTGGATGATTCAGAAGCCAGACCAAGTTTAGCCATTTCTTTGTTCTTATGTTAGGTATTACCACAGTTCAGTTACTCAAAGGAACAAATTGCCACAAGTTCACCAATGCCTTTGATTGATGACAAAATCATTTCCATATATATTTTTGTGTATATATATATACTGATATTATGAGATTAATAATTTAAAAATTTTTTTAAATTCAGGAAGGAGGCACAGACTTCTATTCTGCATAAAGCATACTAGAGAATGTTGGAAGTCACAGGCCTGAAAACACTTAATTACAAGTGTGTGTTTTTAAAAATAATCTATCCCTCAGGAGCTGTCATCATACCCCTTCCCTAGGTAGCCAAGTTAATTGGGAAAAAGAAGAATGTGTGCATTGGAGCTCAGACTTACACACTCTGCAGTGCCCCTTTCCTGTGACCCTAGGCAGCACCCTGTCGTTGTCCCCCCCCCCCCCGTTATACCTGTGTAATGGCCTTTCAGAAATGACAAATAGTTTCTCTTAGGTGGAAAGATTTAACTGGCAATTAAAGAGGCATCCTAAGCTTAAAAAAAAGTAACTGTAACTTCCTAATTTTATTTTCCTAGCATCTGTTCTATTCAAGCCAAGCCTACTGTGGTGATCTTCATGGAGACAATTCAGTGGTTTCCTAGCAACCAAGTTTCCTGTGGTTTCCTTGGTTATAAGCAACGACATAACTCTTGTGGGCAACTTCAAAGCACAGAAGAAAACCCTCCTAAAGAATGAGCTTCCAAAAAATTCAGGTTACTGCTTGCTGAGTGTCTCTGTTTATAATGAAGAACTCTCTCCATGGACATTAATAACTCTAATAAATAATTATGTGGACATTGCAAAGTAAAATCATGTTAGGTTTATGCATTCTTTTTCATTGTTTTTGTAATATGCCTGATTCTAATTTTTTCCCTGAAATTGGGATACTTTTCCTATCTCTTTTGATTGACTATCATCCATAGGCATACCTACCAGATGAAATTTAGTCAACTTTTTATAATTGCATGAGGGGTCATTTAAGAAGACAGCAGAGTTGTGGTTGCTCAACAGTAGGACCCAATAATATCATCTTGTTTTTACTGATTAAGTGTATATTAGAGGCTTAGATGGATGGTTGGTGGGAATTCATTAAATGACTGTAAATTTACACTGACCAGTACATTTCTAGTGCAGTATGACTAACATTAATGACTTCTACCTACTGAATTGTTTTTTCCTTTTATATTCATTTCCATAGAAGAACTATATTGAGTAGCTGTATTCTCTGGTGATATATCTAAAATCCCTTAAATGTCAACAGAAGAAGGAAATAGAAGCATACATGATTAGAAGTAGAGTTTGTGCCACATAGACTATTCATCTTTGCATCTTTGATGCCTATACTAGAACACAGCTTGTGGTAAATATGAAAGCCTGAATTAATGAATGACAAGGCTCAACAGCTCCTTTAGTTTTTCCAGTAGGAATCAAGATATTGTGTGTGGATTAACAGGCTAAAATAATGAACTTTGGAGAAGGAGAAAAATATCATGAATTCTGTGCATAAGAATTTTAAATTGTGAGTCAGTATATTTCTTTTCATGCTATTCATTTATACCTTCAAATATTTAATATGGACCTACTATATCCCAGGCTGTGTGCTAAATGTTTAGAGTAAAATCGTGGATAAAATTAAAATGACTCCTGGGGTGACTGGGTGGCTCAGTCAGTTAAGAGTCTGCCTTTGGCTCAGGTCATGATCTCAGGTCCTGGGATCAAGCCCTGCATCAGGCTTCCTTCTCAGTGGGGAGTCTGCTTCTCCCTCTCCCTCTGCTTCTCCCTCCTCCCCCGTCTCCTACTCTCTTGCTCTCTCTCCTCTCAAATAAATAAATAAAATTTTAAAAAAATTAAAATGATTCCTGCTTCAAAGAACTAGGAAAATAAAATTATTGGGAATTATAAATTAATTAAATAATAGTCCAAACGAAAGTAAAATTACAACTTTAATAAATAATGTAAAGAAAAGCTGCATAATGCCATGAGTTTAACAAGGAAACCTGTTCTGATTTGGGAGTGGGGTGGTCAGGGACAATTTTTCAGAGGAAGTAACATTTAAGCTGAGAGACAAAGGATGAAGTAGGTGTGACAAAAGAAAATATGAGTGTGGGTGGGGAAAAGCATAGACAGTAGAGCATGTGCAAAGGACCTGTGACACTTAAGAGGAGCCAAAGGAGTTCAGTGAAACTGAATTTCAGAAAGAGGAAGTGAGCACAGAATGAGAGGAGGTTTCAGAGGGTTCGGAAGGGTCCCTCAACTGGTCTTATAGGCCATGTTCAGCATTTAGGAACAACAATCTAGAAGTTTGGAAACATTGCACATAGTTGCACTTTACCATTTTATAGTAATAAATGTTATCTTAAAAATCACTTAAGATCTTGATTTGAAGGTGAAAACTGAATTTTGAGGTTATGAAAGAATTGAGTAGCTACAGGATATGGCTGGTGGTGTGAAGGTGGCATTGGAACAGACTGTGCTACTGGATGAGGGGTCTAATTTAGAAAAAATTGAAAGCCAGACAGCAGCTTTAATAATCCAGGCAGGAAGGCTAGAGGCCAGAGGCTCAGAAGCAGTTAAAGAACATAGCAATACAGGGGGGTAGACAATAGAATTTATTGAAGATGATTTTTATGGCAGATGCTTTATATACATCATTTCATTTAATTCTAACAACTGCATGGCAAAGTGGGTATTATTTTCCCTCTTTTTTTAGATTTTTAAGAAATCAAGGAATAGGGACTGCAAATAATATGCCCTGGATAACACGATAACAGTGAGGCTGGGATTAGAATCTAGAACTTTGTTGGGTTCTAAAAGCTGTGCTTGTTTCCAGTATAAAAACTCATTTTTCCACTCTTTTGTGCTGTAGTTTGGGTCATAGAGTCTTGATATCAAGATGCCCTTTATGTATAGTGTCTGGCAGCAATGAGGGAAGCAAAGACATATCCTAATCTTGCTTAACTGAGGCTTCTAGAATATAGGTAACACTAAGCCCAATTTAGCAGAACTAATTTTCTTCATTATTTTTTAGTAAAACCATTTATTTTTATATTTATTTTTCAAGCAACTTTATTGAATTATCCTTAAAACTGCATGCCTGGCAATCATTTTGAAATTGATGTATCCATATTTGTTGTATTTAGTTTGGTATCAAGAGGAAGACTAACAAAGCAGTTTACCTTTATGGTCCTCATATCATAGAATCAAACACTTAGAATTAGAAGGGACAAAGAGGTCATTTGAGCCCCTGAAGTTCATTCATACATTCAATGATTTTTTAAATTGAATTTCTACTATATGCTAGGTACAGTTTTCTAGGTATTTTGAACACTCCATTGAACAAAGTCCTTGACATCATAGGAAACACATAATCTAATGAATTGTATTCATAGTCAGAGAGTAGGAAATGATATGAAGTAAAGCAAACGGATGGAAGCAGTAAAAGGTGGTCAAGGAAGGACTATCTGAAGGAGGTGACCTCTGATAAAGACATTTCTCCTAAGAAGACATACAGATGGCCCACAGACACACGAAAAAATGTTCAACATCACTGGGCATCAGGGAAATACCAATCAAAACCACCATGAGATACCACCTCACACCAATCAGAATGACTAAAATTAACAAGACAGGAAACAACAAATGTTGGCAAGGATGTGGAGAAAGGGGAACCCTCTTACATTGTTGGTGGGAATGCAACTGGTACAGCTACTCTGAAAAACAGGATGTAGGTTCTTCAAGAAGTTAAAAATAGAGCCACCCTATAGGCCAGCAATTGTACTACTAGGTATTTACCCCAAAGATACAAATATAGTGATCTGAAGGGGCACCTGCATTCCAATATTCATTAGCAGCAATGTCCACAATAGCCAAACTGTGAAAAGAGCCGAGATGTCCATTGACAGATAAATGGATAAAGAAGACATGAGATATATATATATATATCTCATGAGAAAGGATGAATACTTACCATTTACATTGACATGGATGGAACTGCAGGGTATTATGCTGTGCAAAATAAGTCAATTAGAGAAAGACAAATTTTCATATGGTTTCACTCACGTGGAATATAAAAAACAGCACAGAGGATCATAAGGGAAGGGAGGGAAAACTGAATGAGAAGTCATCAGAGAGGGAGACAAACCATGAGAGCCTCTTAACTATAGGAAACAAACTGAGGGTTTCTGGAGGGGAGGTGGGTGGGGAGATGGGGTAACGGAGTGACGGGCATTAAGAAAGGCACGTGATGTGATGAGCACTGGGTGTTATATGCAACTGAGGAATTATTGAATACTACATCTGAAACTAATGATGTAGTATATGTTGGCTAATTGAATTTAAATTAAAAATAAAGAAAGAAACCCAAGGGAAGCTAAGGAGTGCCATATGGAAGAAGAGAATTCAAGGCAAAGGGAACAGAAAGCACAAAGACACTGAAAGAAACAGCGTTCTTGGCAGGTTGGAAGAAGGGCTGCACTTAAGATTTTATAAAAACTAAATGGTTAATGATGGTTAATGATTATTTAAGCTAATAAACTGAGTTTATAGTCCTTTTGTAACAGAAAAGACTTTCAAAGATCTATCACTTACCTAATGACTACTGAGTCTCTGCCCAGAAACCATCTAAATCCAAATCTGGCTTCTTTTAGTTTTGAGAATTGTATTGAAAGCAATTTCTTTTCATTATTAGGATTTAATCTCCTAAAAACTAAAAATCACTCTCAGCTTACAAACTTTGAGAATCATTTTAGAATTATTAAGGGAAATACACAAATGGACTCAGAGGGAAAACAGCTCTCTATTGGTGCACAGTATTTTATAAATTATTAAAACTCTAGAATTTTAGGATTGAAAGTGATCTCCAACGTCATATGGAAGCACAATGATAATACCTAACAACACTTATAAAACCAGTCACGCTTCTGAATGCTTAACCTCATGTGAACATATTTTGTCCTCACAACCTTTGCCAAAGTTATTATTATCATCTCTGTTTTAAGATGGGGGAAATGGAGGAACACAGGGGTTCAGGAATTTCACCAAGATTATACAACTAATAAGCGTTCAACCTGGGCAGTCTGACTCCAGAATCTGCATTTAACCATTGCCTACAGACAGTATGAAGAAACAGAGACTGATGGTTTAGTCTTCCAAGTTTTCCAAGGTCACACCCACACAGGTAGAATTTCAGCCTTATCGTATATGACCCCAGAATATGAGTCTTAATCATTATTCCACTACAGAGCATCATCCATCCTTGAAGAATATCTCATGACTATCTCCATTTAAACTCCACACTGGGAGAGAACTCTGTCTAGGAGAATGCACATGGGCATTTTTAGCTAGAAGAACCTTTACTTAAATCCAGTTTTGTACTTGCTAGCTTGCAATCCCGAGCAAGTTAATTAACTTCTCTGTCTTAGTTTGCTTATCTATAAAATGTGGATAATCATACTTGCTAAATTATGTTGTACAGAGAAAGGAATGATGTAAAGTGTCTCACACAGTACCAAGTGTATATGAGGTAATTAAAAATGGAGCAATTATTATTATTCTGAAGAGGCAACTAAGATCAGAGAAATTACATCACAGAGCTAGTAGCGGAATATCCAGGGTACAAATTAGGTTTCTTGATGACTATATTTCTAGCACTGAACTACACAAAGGACATAGTAGAGACAAGATTCATAAAAAGTAACCTGCCAATTTATCTGTATGTCTCTTGTTATTCCAGTTCAGAATCTGTGGTTTTACTTCCCCAAGCTAATTTACTGGACTTCAAGTTTGAACCATGCTACTTCTACGTGACATATAATGTCAAAGAATTCTGTGTAATATAATATATATTACTCTTCCTCTCCCAATTAGATTATAAAATTCTCATGGAGGGATCTGTTTCTTGGTTGTGTGTTTCTGTATTTCTCTATTTTTGAACTTCACCTTCCACCAGTGTGGAAGAAAGGTCTTTGATATGACCAAACCCACATATGATTCAATGAGTTCTGACAAGTGTATAGAGTTGTGTAGTCACCACCACAATCTGATATGGAACTGCTCTGTCCAAAATGGTAGCCACTAGCCACCTGTGGTGATTGATCACTTGAAATGTGACTAGTCCTAACTAAGATGAGGCTTAAGTGTAAAATACACACTGGATTTCAAAGGTTTAGTATGAAAAAATTTGAGTATCTCATTAATAATTTATATTAATTATATATTGAGAAATATTTAGATATATCGTATTAAATAGGCTATATTATTAAAATTAACTTTACTCATTTCCTTTTAGTTTTTGAATTTGGCTAGTAAAATATTTAAATCGCACACGTACCTGGCATTATACTTCTTTTGGATAATGCTTGTATAGAACATTGCCATCGCCCCTAAAATCTTCCCTCTTGCCACTTTGCAGTTAATCCTCTCCCCCCATCTCAGCCCTTGGCAATCACTGATATTCTTTTTGTCACTGTAGTTTTGCCTTTTCTAGAACATCAAATAAGTGAAATCACACAGTATATAGTCTTCTGTATATGGTTTCTTTCATTTAACATAATGCTTTTGAGATTTATCCATGTTGTTATGAATCAGTGGATTGTTCCTTAATTGTCGAGTGGTATTTATGAATGGCTATTTCACAGTTTTTTTATCTACTTCTCATCTGAATGACATTTGGGTTGTTTCCATGTTTTTACTATTGTAATAAAGCTGCTCTGAATATATGAGTACAAGTCTTTACATATACACGTTTTGTTTTGTTTTGTTTTTTGAAGAATTTATTTATTAGACAGAGAAAGACACAGCAAGAGAGGGAACACAAGCAGGGGGAGTGGGAGAGGGAGAAGCAGGCTTCCTGCCGAGCAGGGAGCCCGATGTGGGGCTCGATCCCAGGATCCTGGGATCAGGACCTGAGCCGAAGGCAGACGCTTAACGACTGAGCCACCCAGGCGCCCCACACATGTTTTGTTTCTATTGGGTAAAAATATTAGGATGGGATTATTGTGTAGTGTATGATAAGTATTCCTTGGACTTATTCTTCTTAGCAGGAGAAACTGCTAAGCTGTTTTGCAAAGTGGTTGTAACACTTTACATTCCTGCTGGCAGTGTGATAGTTCTAGATGTTCATATTTTCATCAACCTGATATTGTCACTCTTCAAATTTTAGCCATTCAAGGGAATGTCTATGATATCTCATTGTGGTTTTAATTTATATTTTCCTTAGGACTAATGATGTTGAGGATATTTTCTCAAGTGCTTATTGACCATTCATATTTCTTCTTTGATGGGACCATTCATATTTCTTCTTTGGTGGAATGTATCATTTGAGTGTTTTGCCCAGTTTTTGAAAGTTTTTTGTCTTCTAGTTGGGTTGAAAGGATAAAGAGTCCTTTAAATATGTTGGATATGGTAGTGCCTATTTATATGTCTTCAAGTTCAGTTATATTTTTCTTTCTCAGTGTTTAATCTGCTGAAAACATAATGCATTATATGTCTTTCATTTCAGATACTATAGTTTTCATCTTTATATTTCTAATTGGCTCTTTGTTATCTTTGTTATAACTTACATATTTTCTTCCTTATATTCATGTTTTCCTTATGTTCTTAAACAAAGGAATTGTTTTCATAGTATTTTTTAAAAAAGATTCTTCTCTATGAATGCCATTATCCCTATTATTTTTGGGTCTGTTTTTCTTGATTGATATTTTCCCCATTTATTGATTTTATTTTCTTGTTTTTTTAATTGATGCTGGACATTCTGGACTTTTTATTGTTTATTGCTGGATTTTTATATACACTTAAATAGTGATACACTTTGCTCTGGCACAGGCTATGTGGAATCAGCTTGATTCTTTTGAAGCTTGCTTTTAAATTTTGTTAGAGTGGATTTAGAGTAGGCTTTAGCCTCAGGTTAATTCACCTTCACTGCTGTGGTGATAACTGTATGATGCTTCTTATTGATATTCCATGTAATCACACTGGCTGGTGGAAACATGCACTGTGTGTGGTTAGCTCTTCATGAGCTCTGAGAATTGTTCAGATTGAGGTGTTTGTTTTTTTGTTTTTTTGTTTTCCAAGTTTGGGTAGTTTCTTCTCATACAATTGCATATTGGTATTCAGCCAGAGTCAAGGGGACCCCTTTGTAGAGCCTGGGAGCACTATCTCCGTGGAGCTCGCTCATCTCTGGTACTCTATCTTGCAGTTTCTACCCCCTTTGCTCTCCCTAAACTCTGCTCTCTTTCTTCTCAACTCATTGGGAATCCTGGTCTCCATCTGGATTCCCCTTTGCACTGCAGCCTGACAGCTACCCCCCAGCTGTACCCTGCACATTCATTCATTTTACCTTCTCCAAGGAATCACAGTTCATTGTTTCATATTTTGTCCAGTTTTCTAGTTGTTTGAGGTGGAAGTGTTCATTCATTATTCTGTCATGACTAGAAGCAGAAGTCCAAATACTTTAGGTTTGAAATAAAATATATCTTTTAAACCTGCATATGTTGCATATGCAGGCTGAGTTCTTCCTCACATCACCAGTTCAAAATGTCAGCCCTCCTGGTGATTCTTCAAAAGGCTAGTTCAATTTTTGCTCTCTAGGTTCCAAGAAAACACAGTTAAGAATATTAACATATTAACATTCAAGAAAAGACAGTCTATAGATTATAATAAACATGCTTGTTTTCTTAATTTTAAGGCTTCATTTTTACATCAAGTTAGAGCATTAAAATACATTTTAACTGGAGTACTTTCCTTGAACTCTCCCATAAATGGCTTCACTCAGCTATATTTTGATGTTGTTCTTATAGCTTTCATTAAGGTCATATAAAAGCATATTGTACCTTCAGTTGAAACATACACACACACACACACACACACACACACAGAGAGTGAAACTTAAATTACTGCACTGCACCTTCCATTACTTATTTACCCCCTTGATTGCCAAAGCTCTGAGTTAAATCTAATTTTCAGATTTTTAGGTTTTGGCTTGGTGAAAATCTTGGATAATATGAAAGAATAAATTAATAGATCTCATTTAATATACTTTTGTAGTTTTAACTCATTTCAACTTTGTTGTTCCTTTATGTTATTATGATTTTTAATAGCAGAATATACATTTTTAAGTAATGGAAAAATAAAATATTTTTCTATCTTTGCAGTGCTGGACACAGCATTCAGTAAATCCTGATAAAACAGAAGTCCATTTGCTGGTAGACTAAAGATAGTTAATGTATTTTTTCTTCCTTTCTTGAATAGGTAAATGAGGAGGCAAGGATTTATTAAAGTCAATTTATCTCAGTGCCAAGCACATATTGGTACCTACAATGCACAAAATGTGGTGGATGCTGTGAAATAAATTGAGGGATGTGGTCTCTATTTTTATGGAACAATCACTCCAGAATTCTGTTCTTTATTGATGTTATCAGAACAGAGCTCTTTCTCTGCTTGGAATGTTCCTTCTCCTTGCAACACACCTCACCCAGATAATCTCCTGTTTTGCTCTTGCTTCATTTAAGTTCTTACTTAAATGTCACTGTATCAGAGACGTCTCTGCTGGTCGTATTTCGTAAAATGGAACTCCCTCTTTACCCTTAATTTTCTTACTCTGCTTTGTGGTTCTTCATTGCTCTTGTTACCACTTGATGTTATGTATTTATATATTTATTTCCCTCTCTTCCTCACTTCAAAGTAAGCTGTATGAGAGGAAGAACTTTGGTGTGTTTATCATAGTATTTATAGGTCCTAAAATGTGCCTAGTATAAGTAAATGTTTAATAAATATTTGCTTAATCAACCAATAAATGAATAAAAAATGAATTCTTTATTAATCTGATGATAGCTATTTTAAATTTAACCTGAACTATTTGTAGCTAGAATTTCCCGCTGCTGGTTAGCTGTATTAGAACTGATTGAGAATACAGTTTCTAAACTTCCTGTTGTTTGTATAAAGGGTATTATAGATATAGAGCTTAATTTTACATCCCCAAAAGGCATTATTGCTAAAACAAGATGCTGAAAACCTTTGCTATCACCTATCTGTGGCTAAAATCTAAGCTTTTGAGATTTTATATTTTATTATTTATTTATTTATTTATTTATTTATTTATTTATTTATAAAGATTTTATTTGAGAGAAAGAGAGCTCAAGAGAGCTTGAGCCGGGGGCAGGGTGGGGGGTAGTGGTGAGGGGCAGAGGGAGTGCGGGACTCGATCCCAGGACCTGGACATCACTCCCTGAGCCGAAGGCAGACACTTAACCAACTGAGCCACCCAGGAGCCCTGCTTTTGAAATTTTAATACTTTGATTCTAAAAGTTAATTCAAATAGACCCCAGTAGTGTTACATACTAAGATCTTTAAAGATTTTTGGTTTATTTTTGAGAAAGTTTTCTGCATTGTGCTATTACTCTGTTTTGAATATGGAATTGCATCATACTTTCAGGACGAATAAATGGTCTGGTACTTACTTTGAATTTTTATGAAAATGTAACTAGTCCCAGAGAGACTAAATTCTGTTTATTAGAAATTATCATTCTAGAAGCACATGGGAAATTATGGGATTAATTTTGCTGTGAGTATTGCTGGTGTAGTGAGCAGTATTGTTGTACTAATAAGAGTCTTTGATGTTTTAGGAGCTTACCGTTATGGACTTTTAATCATACATTTTCAACTTATGAGAAAAATATCTGGGTTTATTGTTATATCCTTATAGAGGACTTCTGTTAAAATTCCTGCAAAGTAGATCTCTTTTCTATGTTTTGATTTGTCTTACATATTTGTTTAATATGGTTCAATAAAATAAAGCAAGTAAATATGTTTTATAATCAGAAACCAAAACAAAAACAGAAGGAATCTGTAAGTATATTTAGATCCACTTCTTCAGTTTACTCTCCTGAGTCAGAACATGACTTTCTGTAAGACACAGAGTTAGTGGTAGCCAGGACTGCAAATCAGAAACCTCCTGTCCAGTTTACTAACACACCAAACTTCTTTGGTTCCAAATTCTTTAGACAGAATATTGTTTAGACAGAATATTGCCTTAAATATTGTTTCAATAGTAAAATTTTGCTCATAGAGGTATATTTGCCAGAGAATAAACCATAGTCTACTCTTATAGGAAATTAATTATATAAAAGGAAGGATCTTAATGGCTTTTTATGAAAATAGTATTTTCTAAAACTGATACATGAAGGTTTGTTATTAGCAATAGAGTAAAATCACTTTGCCTTCCTCAGATTATTTAGTTTAGTTGTAAGAGTGCATTGTAAACATTCGTAAATTGTTGATTTTGTTTAAAATTGGCATCTGCTGCTGAAGAATCACCATGACTCTTCATGGAAAGGTTGAAATGAGTTGTTGATACCACTGAGCATCATGGAGTAAGAGAAATCCTGCCTTGTGTAAGCTCCATGGTGTCACTTCCTTCTTCTTGAGACCTTCAGGAAGCTCAAGGACCTGAGACAGAGCCGATGCTGAGTGTATTTCTCCAAAAGGCTGGAACTTTAAAAGATTTTTTTTTCTTTCGTCAGATTTCCTGGTCTTGCCCTGCTTCCTATTTTGTGTCTTAAGTTTCTGAAATGAGGCCAGCATGTCTCTGTTGGAAAATGTCCTTAGAGTTCCTCTTTTGGTGAAGTATTTTTCCATACATGTTGATAGTGATAGAGTATAGACATCAATTTAGGCCAAGTAAGCTCTAGAAGGAGCCTTGGCTTTTCTTGTGTAGATCATGATAAAAATCTAGTTAAGATTTTACTTTATTTTTGTAGTTTTCAGTATGGTATTAAAACCACAGAGAAAAGCAAGCCTATAAATACACATAAATAAACAATATAATATAATTCCATAACATTAAGTTGGTATGATAGCCATTAAACACAATGAATCAGCTTTATAGATATTTTTTCCCCTGTGCAATCTGTGAGAACATTTTAGGCTTCCATGTGGCCTCTGAGTGAAATTCACTTTTCATTACAAAATCTACTTATACTAAAGCATATGCCCCATTACTTTCCAGGAAATGGGAAGTCATATTCCACTGTGAATGCATAAATACATACGAACACACCACATACAAATTAAATTAAGATCGACAGCCATCATTCAATATTTTCAATGTACAGTTGAAATGAGACCACAGTAATGAACTTGGGTTATTAACGCCCCTTTCCCTTTATTTTTATTTTTTAAAGATTTTATTTATTTTGACAGAGAGGGAGACAGAGAGGGAACACAAGCAGGGGGAGTGGGAGAGGGAGAAGCAGGCTTCCCGCTGAGCAGAGAGCCTGACATGGGGCTCGATCCCAGGACCCTCGGATCATGACCTGAGCCGAAGGCAGATGCTTAACAAATGAGCCACCCAGGTGCCCCTCCCTTTATTTTTTTGAGATTATGGTTTATAGTGATCTTAAAAATTATTTTTGTTTTTGCACTTAAAAAAAGTTTTCAGCTCTTTGGCTTATTTAGAAAACAGCAAAAAAATACCTGCCTTCCCATGGGGCTTTTCATGGTAAGTCCAGCATGACATAAGAAAGACTTATTTGTTATAGTTTTGTCTCAGAAGATGGTATACTATCATGCAGATGTATTCATTTCCAGGCAGCCCACCAAGTTATTTGCTAGTGTTGTTCCCTTTAGGAGCTTTCATAGGTAAAGCAAGTCTTTCTGAAGACAAAGTGGATACTGTAGAATACAAAAACCATTCTAAAGCTTCCAGGTGAATATGATCAATCTCAGTTGTAAAAGCGTCAGCCCAAGACAATAAAAGCTATTTGCAGCTCTTGTTGCTATGAAATAAATGTCAATAAAACAACAACAGCAGCAACAAATCTCGACACTTATGGTGAAACTAGAGTTCAGACATTTCATTTGAAATTTTTTTAAAAAAAGCTACACATTCATTTTAATGTCTTTTATTAAGATACTATGGTGTTAATATATATTTGTATTTATTGAGCAGAGTATCCAAAATATTCAGTTCTACTCACAGAGTTGTTTTAAAATTATTTGATTCAACTGACAAATCAAGTCAAACATGATTTCGTATCATCTTCCAATGAATGTAGCTTGTCTGAATTTGACGGAATTTGAGTCAAACCATTGGTCATATAGAAAGTCTCTATTCCCACACCATTGATTCCATCCATTAATCTTCTCATCAACTATTTTCCTGCCCAGTGTTTTGTCTGTGGTGCAGATGGTGGATGGAGAAATGAAATCTGTATTGACTAAAATAATCAAGTTATTTTAGTATCTCTTGCTAGTCATTGTACCTGATCATTAAGGGGTAAGGTAATTAATGTATTGTAATTAGAACATTGAGTTAGTGAAACTCTGTTTTGGATGATCCTGGTAGAGATATTTCTAAAATACGCTGAGATGTCTTGGGAAACTTCTTGAAATCCTTTTTGTTTTATAGTTTCTTTGCCAATTATATGTGAGAATACACAGGTAATTGGTGATGATGATTTGATTCTTCAGGCGTAACAATAGTTCTGTAGGTGAGGTTAGGTGGCCATATTAATACTGCTAAGATTTTTGCAATAGGTATTTTTATTAGTATATCAAGGATCAAATCTGTGGGACTCTTTCCAAAAGGATGGACAGGTGACTCAGTTAATTTCTATGGAGTACTCCTAGACAAGAGATTTTCTGATTTGTCTGATTGCAGAAAGATCAAGTCATTCATTGTCAACAGTTTTCAGTTGAAAAATTAGCCTTAGTATAGACCTTGAGAGCTTGTTTGGAGGTTCTAGCAGGGGAACGCAGCTACTCGTATACCCTTTTTTTTTTTTTTTGAAGATTTTATTTATTTATTTATTTGAGAGAGAGAGAATGAGAGAGAGCACATGAGACGGGGGAGGGTCAGAGGGAGAAGCAGACTCCCTGCCGAGCAGGGAGCCCGATGCGGGACTCGATCCAGGGACTCCAGGATCATGACCTGAGCCGAAGGCAGTCACCTAACCAACTGAGCCACCCAGGCGCCCTACTCGTATACCCTTGACCGAAGAACGGTCCTCCTCTATTGGGGAAGGTCGTCCTCTTCGACCGAGCGCGCAGCTTCGGGAGGGATGCACATGGAGCGGTGAGGGAGGAAGGGGACACCCGCTTAGCCAGCCAGATCAGCCGAATCAACCTGGCGATCAATGGGGTGACAGATGTCGCAGCAAGATCGCCCTCACATCCGAAAAATTAGCCTTAGTATAAATTTCCAGCACTACGGCTGGGTCTAGGTCACATAAAAACCTGACTGTTCTAGGAAAAGGTTTGAAAGTGTTCATAAATGCAGATCAATGCTGGTGAAGAGTATCCTGATTTTCAAATCATTACTTCAACGTAGATTTTCAATAAAGAGCAGAAATTGATGTGATTTTGAGATAATAGTAACCAATGGACACACTTCAGTCACATTTCTGAGGATGGAAGTGTGAATGAAGGTGTTTGGAGAACCTTGGGGTGCCTCACGGTCTTTAACTTAAGCAGCTTTCACTAGACTGGGAGAGTTCCAATGTGTATACCTGGCTGCAACATCCATCCTGAGAGAAAGTGAGTGAGGGCAGTGCATGAACACATTCCACAAATTGTGTCTCCACCTCTTCAGCATGATTTTCTGGGATAAAGTATGATTAAGTACACAGCATGCTTCCTGGGGGGTAGTAATGCTTAATGGCTAAAAGCATAGACTCTGAAGTCAAACCATCTGTATTTTCATCTTGCTTCCACGATAACCAGCTGGGTAAACTTGAGAGCATTATTTAACCTCTTGGAAGCTTACAAGGTAATAATAGTATCTACCTTATATAGTTGTCGGAAAAATAAATGCCAATACTACATAGCAATCAAAACAATAGTCTAGTGTGTAGGAAACGCTCAGTTTAAATATCAGCCACTTTTACTACAACTAGTGGTTGTATTGTGGTGATAATTGTGGTGATAATTACCACTACCACCACCCCTACCACCACAACTGCTGTCATCCTGACTATCTTATTAGGAATTAGCTGGGAAATGTAGAGGTTTGGGATAAGCAGAGTTAAATAAGTCACAAGCTAGTAGTATGACCACTTGGGGCAGGGGTGAAGCTTAATTTGTTAACACCTGTGGAGAAAAGAGGGAAAAACAGGTTATCAAGAGGATTAACCTATCTGATATAGTACTTTTATCAACTTTAGTAAAGTACTTATAAATAAATGATGAAATAATACTCTCTTGCTCAAGATTTAAGGCATGCCAAATTCTTACCAACATGAAAAGACCTGAGCACCAAATTCACTAAGAAAAGCCTTATGTGGTATAAACTTTGAAACAGTTTTCCAGCAGTTATTTTGTGTGTTTTAGAAGAATTGACTTGTTTCTTTTTATTGTGGCAAAATATACATAACATAAAAGCTACCATTTTAACCATTTTTTAAAATTTTATTTTACTATGTTATGTTAGTCACCATACATTACATCATTAGGTTTTGATGTAGTGTTCCATGATTCATTGTTTGTGTATAACACCCAGTGCTCCATTCAATACCTGCCCTCTTTAATACCTGTCACCAGGCTAACCCCTCCCCCCACCCGCCTCCCCTCTAAAACCCTCAGTTTGTTTCTCAGAGTCCATAGTCTCTCATGGGATTTTAACCATTTTTAAGTGAACAGTTCAGTGGCGTTCAGGACATTTACACTGTTGTTCAAGCATCACCATCATTCTCTAGAACATTTTCATCTTTACAAACTGGAACTCTGTACTCATTCACCCCTCCCTCTGTCTCCTGGCAACCCCCATTCTACTTTCTGTCTCTCTGAATTTGACTACTCTACATATGTTTTATAAATGGAACCATGCAATATTTATCCTTTTGTGTCTGGTTTCATTCACTTAGCATCATGTCTTCAAGTTTCATCTACATTGTAGTATGTGTCAGAATTTTATTCTTTTTAAAGGTATAATACTATTCTGTTGTATATATATATCACATATTATTTATCCATCCATTTATTGATGGACATTCGAGCTGTTTCTACCTTTTGGATATTGTAAATAATGCTGCTATTATGTACACTGACGTATCTGTTTCTTTTTAAAGACTACTGTCTAGAGCTTAGGCTTTGCTTTAAAATGAAATTTCTCCTATAGCAGTCTTAATTAGTGAGCTTTCCCTTATCTCATATGTTGGATATTAGAATGGTACCTTAAAACAGTGATTATCAAACGTTAATATTCATCAGCATCACCTACCTAGAGAGATTATTAAATACAAATTGCTGGGTCTGACCCCAGAGTTTCAGATTCAGTAGGTCTAGAGTTGGGCCTGAGAGTTTGCCTTTTTAATACATTGCCTGCTGTTGCAGCTGATGTGGGGAGAACACTCAGAGAACCATTGCCTTATAGCATTGTCTTAGTTGATAAAATCCCTCAAGTACTGGTTTTGGCACTAGTTTTTTCACTCTGAGCAAGCAACTTTCCCACCTTCTCTAAAAACTGAAGTGGTATTCTAATATGTGTGAATTATTCGCTAATCTAAAATTCCATGGATATATATATCTATTCATAGGAAAACAGGAATGTAGGAAAGAAATGGCACTCTCAAATTAAGGTAATTTGAGAGGATTTATAAAAAGATTTATTTACAAAGGTATATAAAGGAAGGCACCAAGGATAGTTCAGTTGCCCAGATTAGAAACAGTGGTGATTTTACTATCCCTAAAGCCTCAGGAGAGAGGGGAGGGAGCCTATTACATGTGAGGCATCTAAGGAGATGAGCCTGCCTGTAAGTTGGTCCATGGTGACCTCTCAGGATGGAGTCCTGGAGAATCAATTCCTCTCCCAACCTGCTTCTACTCTCCATTGGCTGAACACAAAGAGAAGTTGGGGCAAGAGAGCCAAGTGACTTCCTTCATAAAAGCAGCCTTTTGTAGCACAAAGGAGAGCAGGGAAAGGTGGGGAGTGCATGCAGAGGGAACAAGTAGAGGCTATCCAGCTTACTGAAACTGGCAAACATAAGAGGCTGCTGGAACATCTATCATAGTGAGTTGCTTTTTTTTTTTTTTTTTTTTAATTATAGCTGATTTTTTCTTTTTTTTTTTTAAGATTATTTATTTATTTATTTGATAGAGACACAGCGAGAGAGGGAACACAAGCAGGGGGAGTGGGAGAGGGAGAAGCAGACTTCCTGCTGAGCAGGGAGCCCGATGATGCAGGGCTCGATCCCAGGACCTTGGGATCATGACCTGAGATGAAGGCAGATGCTTAACGACTGAGCCACCCAGGCGCCCCAGCTGCTTTTTTTCTGTTGCCACCAAGGTGTTTCAAAACATGATCTTAAGTCATGTTTCTTTGCCTTTTCAGTCCCAAGTGAGTATAATTGTCGCTGTCTGACAGATGTTGATTAGTCACACTCATTATAGTCTGGGGCCTTGTTTATGTCACAGAAATGTTTGCAGGTATGATTGCATGTAGAATGAGGCTTAGGGATGAAGGGCACTGTCGTTTACTTGATTTCAACTTTCTTACCAGTAGTGGATTAACAAGTCATGTGTTCATTAAGAGCCATATTTAGGGTGTGTGTACTCATATATATACATATATATATGACTCATATATACATATACATACTTAGGAGCTTAAGTTTATTAGAGAAAAGGGAGACATACTTGGAAAATCAAAGGAGCAGTAAAGAGGTAGAAATCATCCCAAACTTCCAAGTTGGATGTTCTTGTATTGCTTCCTTTTAGTACTTTTTATTCAGAGTATTTATTACAATTAATAATGATCTATTTGGAGAAATTATTTATTGAGTCTCTGTCTGTCTCAATCCAAACCTTAATGAGGGCAGAATTATACCTTTTTTCCCAAAAATGGGGCATTGGTGAATGTATATTGAACTAATTAAATCACCACATAAACAGAGATTGCAAAAATAAGTAATGGGTTAGTACTTTCAAGTGGATAAGCCAAGACTTACTGGATGTCTACCATGAGCCAGATGGTTTACATATGATCTCATACATGTCTCATAATCACCATAGCCAAGATGACAATCATGAACAAGGAGGAGAGGACAACACGAAGTGTGCCATGCCTCTGCTATGTATGCTGCTTGGTTATTATACAGATTCAGTTTCCCCTAGTCTCTGCTGTTGTGTGTGTTTTCCTCCCATGCCTCTAACACCAATGCATCCACACTTTATCATATCTAATCATTTTGAAGTGTTTTTAAGTTTACCAAGAGCTTCATGCCCACGAATCAGCCAATCTCCACAGTACGTCTATGAGGGAGGTAGTGTCCTCCCCACTTTACAAAGGATTCAGAAACAGAGACTCAGAGAAATGTGGTGACCTTCTCAACATAACACAGCAAGTACATAGCAGAACGGAACTGAAAACTGGGTCTTCCAAATCTAGTGCTGCCCTAAGCATTGAGATAGTATTGTGGTTTGTCTCAAGTGATTGGTGACAGCGTCTGAAGTGGCCAAGTTTCTTTTTTGTTCCTCTTCTCCCTTGGTGTTAGTTTTTGAAACAAAATTGGGATTCTCATTTAGAATTCTCAAGCCCTGAAAGGTGCTTTCCCCCATGGATTTGAATCAGATGTGCAAATAGCATGCAAAAAGGTTAATCTGTTTACCCAGCTAGTACATTTTGCACTGGAGAAAAAACCTTGGAGTTGCACTGCTGTGTTGCTCCAGATGTCCTATGCTTTGAGCTGCTTTATTTGCATTTGATATTTCAAAGCTTGTGATCAATTTACAATTATAATTGCCATCAGATTTTTACTTTAACTAGCATTTTGTGGGGGAAAACATCAATTTACATTATTTTGCAGAGTTGGAAAATATCTAATGATTTATAAGACAAAAATGGGTTTCATCAGGACAAGTTGAGTACAAAATTGCTATTGCTCCTCTATGTTGCAATCATTTCCTAATACAAGATCCTGTTATTTTCATATATGTGTTTTACATTCACTGTGCTAGTCCATAATAAGATAATTCTAATTACTGAATTATAGAGCTGCTGTAAGAGAATGAAGAGCCCAAACATGAAGAAGAAAATGAAACAGCTGATTATAAAATGTACATTGGATGTCTGTCTAAGCAGCACTTGTAACTAAATTAACAATGAGCCTAATCCCATTTGTTAAGTGTTTCTTCCCCTTCATACCTCTTTAAAAAATACAAAAAATATATTCAGTACCTGCACTATCAATAGAATTCTTGTCAGTGCTTTAGAGGAATTCTTAAAAATATCTCGGTTTCTTTAAACTCTAATAATAGTGGGAAGAAAAGAGTAAATTATGCATTAAATATATTGTTTTGAGAGTTGATAGATAATAATAAACATTTATTAAGCACTTTGTGTTAGGCAGTGTGCTAAGTATATTATATGCCAAATTTATTTAATGCTTGCAAGAATCTTTTGAGGGTAATCACTTCCACTTGCAGGAACTCTTTTTCAGAGATGAGGAAATTAAGGTTTATAGTATTTAAGTTGGCTAAGGTTTTAAAGCCATTAAATGTAGATACAGCATAAGATAATAAAATAGATTTTTAAATAAAAGAGTGAAAACCAAGAAAAGGCAGAACTACTAATACCTGGTTTTGAGTTTTATTGTTAGCCTGATAAAAATAAAATAATTGATATGTAAAATTATACAAGCTTGGAATGAGAAAGAACCTTAGATTAAAAACTCCCTGCAAACAGAGACTATTTCTAACTCATTTTTTAATGTCCTTACATAGAATAGCCCACAGAAAATATTGAATTTTGTTAAATCTCAAAGCCTTTCAAGGTTAGGGAGTATGCGGTTTAATTTATTCTTGAGAAGTTTCAGGCATCAAAGTATTTTATCTGTTAAGTAACAGTCTTTCTCCCATAATTTCCCCCTGTTGAAATTGTCTGATCATGGAGCAAAAATGGGTATAGTAAACAATAAGATAGGATTGATACTCAAAATGGATGATGCAATTCATACTGAGTTGTTTGAACTCCTGACCTACAATGATTTACTTCAGAGCAATGGTTCTCTTCTCTTGCCTACTTTGGTTTACCTGGGGAATGCTTAAAACATGTGAATCCCCAGGTCCCACCACAGATAAAATGAATCTGAACATTTGGAGTTGGGCCAGATGTCAGAATTTTTTTAACAGCTCCCCAGATAATCCCAATGTGAAGTCAAAATTGAAAACAGTGGTTTACATAAGATACCTAAGAATAAACCTAACCAAAGAGGTAAAGGATCTGTACTCTACAGAACACTTATGAAAGAAATTGAGGAAGACAGAAAGAAATGGAAAGACATTGCATGCTCATGGATTAGAAGAATAAATATTGTTAAATTGTCTATGCTACCCAGAGCAATCTACACATTCAATGCAATCCCTACCAAAATATCAGACATTTTTCACAGAGCTGGAACAAATAATCCTAAAGTTTGTATTGAAACAGAAAAGACCCCAAATAGCCAGAGGAATGTTGAAAAAGAAAACCAAAGCTGGTGGCATCACAATGCCAGACTTCAAGCTATATTATAAAGCTGTAATCATCAAGACAGTATGGTACTGGCACAAAACCAGACACATAGATCAATGGAACAGAATAGAGAGCCCAGAAGTGGACCCTCAATTCTATGGTCAACTAATCTTTGACAAAGCAGGAAAGAATATCCAATGGAAAAAAGAGTGTGTCTTCAATAAATGTGCTGGGAAAATTGGACAGCCATATGTAGAAGAATGAAATTGAACCATTTTCTTATACCATACATAGAGATAAACTCAAAATGGATGAAAGACCTCAATGTGAGACAGGAATCTATCAAAATCCTAGAGGAGAACATAGGCAGCAACCTCTTCAGCCTTGGCCACAGCAACTTCTTACTAGATCTGTCTCTAAAAGCAAGGGAAACAAGGAAAAATGAACTATTGGGACTTCATCAAGCTAAAAAGCTTCTGCACAGCAAAGGAAACAGTCAACAGAACTAAAAGGCAACCTACGGGATGGTAGAAGATATTGGCAAACGACATGTCAGATAAAGGGCTAGTATCCAAGATCTATAAAGAATTTCTCAAACTCAACATCCAAAAAAACAAATAATCCAGTCAAGAAATGGGCAGAAGACATGAACAGACATTTCTCCAAAGAAGACATCCAAATGCCAACAGACACATGAAAAAATGCTCCACATCCCTTGGCATTAGGGAAATACAAATCAAAACCACAGTGAGATACTGCCTCACAGCGGTCAGAATGGCTAAAATTAACAAAAGAGGAAACAACAAATGTTGGTGAGGATGTGGAGAAAGGGGGAGCTCCCATACACTGTTGGTGGGAATGCAAGCTGGTGCAGCCACTCTGGAAAACAGTATGGAGCTTCCTCAAGAAGTTAAAAATAGAGCTACCCTACAACCCAGCAATTGCACTATTAGGTATTTACCCCAAAGATACAAATGTGATCCAAAGGGGCACCTGCACCCCAATGTTCATAACAGCAGTGTCCACAATAGCCAAACTGTGGAAAGAGCTGAGATGTCCATCGACAGATGAATGGATAAAGAAGATGTAATATATAGGAATATTACCTCAGCCATCAGAAAGGATGAATACTTACCATTTACATTGTCGTGGATGGAACTGGAAGGTATTATGCTGAGCAAAATAAGTCTATCAGAGAAAGGTAATTATCATATGATTTCACTCTTATGTGGAATATAAGAAACAGTGCAGAGGATCATAGGGGAAGGGAGGGAAAACTGAATGGGAGATCATCAGAGCGAGAGAAAAACCATGAAAGACCCTTAAGTATAGGAAACAAACTAAGGGTTGCTCTAGGGGAGGTGCGTGGGGGGATGGGGTAACGGGGTGATGGGCATTAAGGAGGGCATGTGATGTGATGAGCACTGGGTGTTATATGCAACTGATGAATTACTGAACACTACATCTGAATCTGATGATGTACTATATGTTGGCTAATTGAATTTAAATTTGAAATAATAAAAAAAAAGAAGATGAAAAGCACAGGTTTAGAGAAAATGCATATTAAATACAGAGAGTTATTGCCAGGCAAGAGGCAACCTAGCTACCCAGCCAGAATAATCCAGAATGGCATTGTTTTTATGAATTCATCAATAGTTGATGAATTCATCAAGGTCGAAAATTTGATTCTAATCAGGAGTTAATCAGACCCTAGGAAACTGATAACATGTTAGTGAAAGATAAAATTTTCTGATATAGAACATAGAATGCTGGAACTATGGGGATTCTCCCCTGGGCACATCCACTATCTGAAAATCTCTTCCTCCCTTTCGATTAGCTGGGCAGACATAGTTATCAAACCATTGCTCTGGAAGGCTGATATGAGCAGAGTTGAGTGTTGGCATACTTTGCTTAAGCTGTAGGGAATCTTGATAAAATGTCCCAGCCTTGACAACTAATGACAACACTCTTGTTCAAGTTATGGTGTTTTCCAAATTCAGGGTTGTATTTTTGCACTTTTTGAAAATTAAAAGTGGATATCCTAAATTAAGTTTGCCAAATCTATTTCTCTGACTCCTGTGCTTCTATGATTTTATGCTCAACTCTCCTTTCTTCAGATATAATACTTTATCTTATAATTTTTAGCATTGGCAACATTCTATTTCTGTTATATTTCCTTGTTTGCATTAGTCTAGGGTTCTAGGGCCCTTGAAGCATAACCTGTAGAATGCTCATCACTGTGTAGAAGATAGGAAATTTGGAGAGATAGAACCAATAGGAGAGCAGTTGCTTTTTATCTACTTTTCCACTGAGACATTCATGAAGGTTGATGCTCAATTGCATGGGCATATCCAGATTTTGAAAACTTTGTCAAATTTTCTCTATTTTCTGTTTCTTTATTTAGGTCTTTTTTTTCATATTGTAGGCTTTCCTCAAATGTCTGATGATTCCTGATTGTCCATTCAGATTCAGGGATAAATCAATGAAAAAGTTGGTTTGGAGCTCTGTTTGCAAGGGGAGGTCCAGCTTTAGGGTACTCAGACATAGTAAGTGAACAGGACACTAAACTGGGCATTTTGTGCTAGACTCCTTCTGAGCCCTCCCCCCACCACCACCATGCACACATCTTGGAAGTTTCACCATATGGTTTAGTAAATTCTTTAGGAGCTCTTCCAATTTTTTGCCTGAGAACTGGGATGGGGGCATAAATATCTGGAAGTCTATATAAAGACTTTAGACTGTTTTTCCAGTTTTCCAGCTGAGGGCTCATTCTGACTTCCTTTTCAGCTGAAGCCTCCAGGGTGTTACTAGCCTGAGTCTGTCTGTCTCTGCCTTGCCTCATCATTTACCTCTTTTTAGTCCAGCTTTGGTCTTCTGAAATGCCAATGATACACCCCTTCCCCCTTCTCTCCATCTTTGTGTACTTAATCAGAATTTTTAAAATTCCATTATTATTTTAAATATATATAAGGAGGAAAATAAGACAAACATTTATGGATAAATTAAAGTAGACATTCAGAAAAATTGAATGTGGGCTGCAGCATAGATAAGTAGATGTAGATTATACACATAACTGCATTCCATCTCTTTGCTCAAGAAAGCTGTTACTAATTAAAACCAAACAAAAAACTGATGATAGTATAAAGATTACCTTAACTTCTTAAATCAAATTCATGGATCCCGATACTTAAGTATTAATGAGAAATTCCTTCTGACCCTCTTTACAACTGTTTATGAATAACTACTCTGTTGGAACACTGATTTAAAACAATTTCAGTAGAAAACTCAAGAGTGCAGAAGATTTCTACAAGCTATAATTATGAAATATCTGGCAAGGTAACATTTAATACTGGTAGATATAAAATCGTACTTCAATGCAGAAAAATTAGCAGATTAAGTATACATATTGGAAGAGATGTGATAGTAACACCTGTGGAATTTACTAAGCTGTTTTTTTTTTAAGGTTTCCAAGGCAGCAACTATTTCTAAATTATTTCTGTATTTCCCCATAGCACTCAGCATAGAGCTTTATCCATTGGGAGTATGTGCTCAATTACAACTGATAAACTGAGTTAGTTTCTGGGACTCTGGCAGCCCACCAGCTTATAAAATATGAGAGCTGGAAGGAATTTTCAGATCATCTAGTTTTTCCTTGATTCTGGGACATTTTTCTTCTCCATAGACAATAATTGCTGAAAAGAGGATGTGTATGAAAATTGATATGTAGAGATAAAGTGTTAGTGCACTTTCTAACAAAAATACAACAAAACTATTGTTACATCTATTACATTGATGAATTGTCTTAGAGTTGGTGGTATCTAAGAATTGAGTAGATACATTCCTCACTTGTTTCTAGTGTGCTGTACTTTTTCTTTCCTCTTTACTTTTGCACAGGCTTTTTTCTTTGCCTGGGATGTCCATTCCCTCTGTTTCTTGGTGAATTCCTCACCAATTTTTTTTCAAAACCTGTTCAAATGTCACCTTTTTGTAAAGCCTTCCTGAATTCTCATGGTTACAGTGAATGTTATTTCCGCTATGTGATACACATTACCTTCTTCATCTTTATATGTGCCACCTTCTTCAACTTCTTTTTATAAGTAGCAAAGTTTGTCCAGAGAGATGAATTGGGGTTTTCAAGGTTTCACATCATTACGGGCCTCAGAGAAACAGAGGTGTCTCATTCAAGACACATGTCATCTCCATGTGTTCAGCTGGGTAGCCTAGCAGAGTTCTGAAAAATTACTATTGTGGTTGAATTCCAAAGGTGTTTGAGAAGAAAATAGGGAGTAGAGAGATCAGGAGTTCATTGTAGGAGATGCTTTTAGAAGACCTCTTTACCATGTCGTTCATGTATTGCAGAAGCTCAGTAGTATGTTTTCCACTGTGATTTTGGCTAGTGTGTCATTCTATGCAGAGGGAATTGGTACATTTAGTCCTATAAAATCAAGTAGGACCTGACCCTTTAAGGCCATTAGTAGAGTTGGACACACAGAACAGTTGCTTGTGCATTTAGCAACATGTAAAGTTAGCTAACTATATCCTCATATTATGGAGAGGAAGGAAATATATTTACTTATTTCTCAGGAGAAATAATACTGCCTCTGGCATTCTCCATCAACCAGAGTTGAAAGGCAGTTCTGTGTTGCAGGTTGCTGCCCTTTAACTGATGTTACTGCCACAATTCCTCCTTCTGTCTTCCTGACATAATTTTCTGCTGGGACTTCCAAGGATCACAGAGCTCTGCAAGAAGCACTGGGTTGTGGACAACCCAGTTATGAGCTGAACTTTGTTCTGCCAGAAGATGTTGAAGTTTTAATCCCCAGTACCTTTTGAATTTGGAAATAGGATCTTTGCAGAAGACTAAGTGAAGATGAGGTCATTAGAGTGGCTCCTAATCCCAAATGACTATATCCCTACAAAAAGGGGAAATTTGGGCACGGATGCACAGAAGGAGGACAACCTGAACACCTAGTAAGAATGCTATCTGTAAGTCAAGGAACATCTGAGGCTACCAGAAGCTAGGAGGGAGACATAGAACAGATTCTCCTACACAGCCCTCAAAAGCTAACACCTAGATTTTGGATTTCTAGTCTCCAGAACTGAGACAATAAATTTCTGTGTTTAAAGCACCCCAAATGCTATGGCTGGGGACATCTCACCCTTCTTCACTCTCCTGGGGAACTTAACTTTAAATACTTCTTCCCCTAACCCTAGCAATGATGGCAAGAATTACAGAGAAGTATGCCTCATATAAAAGTCACAGATCTCCGGCCTTCGTTCTTTCCATCACATCTGCCTGAAAATTTCAGGTCTGATATCCTAAGCTGGTGATCACAGCCTGGATTCAGCACACAAATGCTTTTTATTGCCTGTACAATGTTTTATTAAAATTAAAAACACAAAGGGCACTTGGGTGGCTCAGTCAGTTAAGCATCCGACTCTTGATTTCTGTTCAGGTCATGATCTCAGGGTTGTGAGATTAAGTCCAGTATCAGACTCTGTGCTCAGCACATAGCTTCAGATTCTTTGTCTCCTTCTCCCTCAGCCCTTCCCTGCTCTCACACATGCTCTCTCTCCCTCTATCTAAAGTAAATAAATAAAATCTTAAAAAAAAAAAAAAACCCACAAAATAATCATAATGGTTTGTTATAAGGGTATAAAAATTTTAAGATTTCACATCAAAATCTGAATTTCTGGCACAGTAGGTTGGCATTCCCATATAGTAATGAGCTATTTCCATCTCACTTCCAATGAAAGGGAAGGGGTATGCATTTTCCATATCCCACTTTCTCCATCCTCCCTATTATTCCTACACTAGGCCCCGTTCTGGCTTCTCTCATGAATGCTACCTCCATGATCCCTACAGGCATTTGAGTTTGGGGCCTCCATGGATATTATTATGAGAACTCTTTATTTTCTTGCTATTTTTTTCTAGAAGTATGGAATTTAGTTTAAGTCATTGTAGATGCCTCATATGTTATATGTTACATATCTACATGTATATCTGTCCTGTAATGATTTTGTATATGCTCCAATAGTGCTATGTATAGTGCAAAAATTAAACAAATATTCATTTAAAAATTTCTTTGCCCAGGGGTGCCTGGATGGCTCAGTTGGTTGAGTGTCTGACTCTTGGTCATGGTCTTGGGGTTGTGAGATTGAGCCCCGCCTTGGGCTCCATGCTCAGTGTAGTCTGCTTGAGACTCCCTCTCCCTCTGCTCCTCCCCCCACTCGTGCTCTCTCTCTCAAATAAACAAACAAATAAATAAAATCTTTAAAAAAAATCTCTTTGTCCATTATCTAAAAATCAGTCTTTTTTTTTTTTTTTAAAGATTTTATTTATTTATTTGACAGAGAGAGACACAGTGAGAGAGGGAACACAAGCAGGGGGAGTGGGAGAGGGAGAAGCAGGCTTTCCGCTGAGCAGGGAGCCTGATGTGGGGCTCGATCCCAGGACCTCGAGATCGTGACCTGAGCTGAAGGCAGACACTTAATGACTGAGCCACCCAGGCGCCCCTAAAAATCAATCTTTCAAGTACCATGAGGTCATAAAGATAGACCAGATACTGGTGCTGCCTCAGGGGAGTTACAATCTACCCTGAGGAAGCAAGATACTGAGTCATGCATGTAAGAGATTCAAGAATAAAATGAGAAGTGTAGAGACAAATGCAAAGTTACACAAGAATTCAGAGGAAGGAAAGAGCACTTCTGACTGGGACCACCAGGGGGAAATTTTGTACTGGGGGGAGACATTTTAGTGGGGACTTAGAAAAATGTAGGATTTGGTCAAACATGAAGAAACCTGGGCATTTGGGTGGCAAATATCTGGTCATTTGAGAAATAACAAGTAGTTCAGTTTGATAGAACTAAGGAAGGTTATGGGGAATAAGCTAGAGAGAGTAATTTGGAACCATCTAATGTAACATGAACATGAACGTCAGGCTTAAAGAGATTAGGCAGCAGTGAGTTATGAATCTCTTAAAGGAGCTATCTTTATTCTTTGGATATAACTAAGAATTAGACAAGAAAGCTCTTCTCTTAACCTCTCTTGCTCAAAAGGGAAAAAAATGGCTTAATGTTTGCATCTAGTTAAGTTTCATGGTGGAAAATTTCCATTTATGTTCCCTAATTAGTAGCAGTTTTTAGGGAAAGTGGTACAAGCCAGTTCTTGGTAGGCAGTTCTAAAGAAGCAATACAGAATTCTTACTTCTGCTACAGCTTCCCTTCCCCTGTCTAACGTGAGCGAGTTAGCATTCTTTACTTTCACAGAAGTATTCTCAAGTCATATGAGCTGAGTTTCACAACTGGCCACTGAGAGAGGTAATCTGCCATTTTGAAATGTGAGTTCAATAATTATTTCCTTTCACATCCTTTTCTATCTCCCTTTCCTGCTCCCAACCCCCTTTTTTCCCCCTCCCTTCCTCTTTTCATCCTCTCTTCCTCCTTTCTCCCTCGCTGCTCCCTTCCTACCTGTATAAGGTAAAGTAGAGGTGAAGAGCAATGGCTTTGGAGTCACATGACCTGCATTATAATCTTGGTGCTACTACTGACTGCTTGTGAAACCCTGAGATAGCTATCTAGTTTCTTTGATCCTCAGTGTTCTCATCTACAAAATGGGATAATAATATTATACTCACTTGATAAGGTTCTTTAGAATATTCATGCATTAATACATGCAGAACACTTAGAACAGTGCCCACATTAAGTACTCAGGAAATATTAGCTATTTTTGTTACTATTATTGTCCTCATTGAAGATGGGCTCTTTTAAAAATATGGAGAGAAATAAATCATAGTGTTTCATGTTTCATTTTGGAACTAAGAGATTTATTTTGATATTGAAAACAAATGTTATCATGAAAAAACATGTAGTACTTACACCCTAGCTCCATATAATGAATTATATGGAGGCTGACTGATAAGTGGGTTAATTTTACAAATATAACCCTTAAATCACTTTTAGAAAATCTAGCCATATTAAAGACACCTTATATTCTTTTATTGAAATAGAGAAACTTATCTGGGATATGACATATTTTATATGTAAGAGCTGAGAGGGTCTTGGTTTTTTAAGGATTTTTTAAAATTGAGGGATTTTTCCATGTTTTGACCATTTATGTGTTTTTCTTTTTTCCTTTATTGGGAACATCCAGTGTACCATACCTTGACATTTGAAAAGGTCAATATGTTTCCACATGCAAGTAAGCATATTCTCCTTGAAATAGGTCTAACAAAGAATTCCTGCTACTTTTTTGTTAGGATAGTGACTTTAACAAGAGAAGATAGCAGAATTTAAATCTGTTCTGATAACTATGATTCCAACAGGTATGATAACTGAGATCCTAATAGGTTTGACAAGAAAGTATACAAATGTAACATTCTCGACACCATTTTGAAGGCTCTTCCTCCATAGTACCTTTGTATATCTGTGTAATTTGTATAGCTGTGTAATTTGCTTCCTAAAACATTGCTTCCTAAAACATTTATGTTCATCAGCATTTTCAGATATTTGAATTATAATGTCTCAGCTTGAGTTTTCAAGTGAAGAGGTGGGATATGAATGGGAGGGGACCCTCCCTCCCTCCCTCTCTCCTTCCCTCCCATGCCTTCCTTCCCTCCCATATCCTTTCTTTTTCTTTTTTTCAAAGGCTTTAATGTCAAATATCAAATAAAAACAAACTAGTTGTCTTTATATACAGTCTATTAGATTGTGAATGCCTTTAGGCCAAGAGCAAAATACCCCTTTAAAGTACCCAGAAGTCACAGTGCTTGTGATCATGGGAGATCCTTTGTCCTGTCTGTAGCTTTGTTACTTAACTCGTACACTTGGATAATGATTCTTGCCCTTCCTGTCTACCTCATCTGATAGGGTTCTTGAGCATATGTGCACATTAATACATGCAAATAATGATAATGGTATCACAATAATAATAATATATAACTTCTATTCAGTGCATGAAAGTTTAAAAAATGATCATTCTCTTTGGTTTGTTCTGAAGAGCTATCAGATTGACAGTAATATGAAAAAGGATCTAATTTTACACTGATGCAATTTAGACAAAACATAAAAGTTTTGCTTTTATGTAGTTGCTTATAAATTTTATTCAATTGGACACTTTGAAAGAGGTGCTCATATTTCAGCAATATTCAAGTAGATGTTGAATGATGGACTATATTATTGTTGAAAGTGACTTCAGGAATCATCTAATCTGTTAATTTGATGGGGAAATTGAAACCCAGAAAGTCAAAATGATTTTGCTATGGCCACATGACTTTTTAATAGCTGAGCCAGACTCTTTCTATATATTGCCCCTCATATTTTGATTATAATAATTCAAATCCTCACTAGATTGTGTTCCCTAAAGGCAGGTACTTTGACTTACCCATCCGTCCATCCATCCATCCATCTGTCAAGAATTTATTAAACATTAATTTAAAGACTCATATGTATTAACACTGTGTTAAGTGATGGAGATACATGGGTGAATGGAATGAGATGGCTGATCTCATGGAGCTTGCAGTGTTAGAGGGGAGGGGAAAGAGGAGAAGGAGAAGATGTCTGTAATTTAAGTAAAAAATGTAGCAAATATCAGAGGTACCCACTAACAGACAATAAAAAGGGGTGAATAATTACTTTGCAGAGTAAGTCAGAAAGTGTTTTCACAAGAGATGTTTGAGTTGGATCATGAATAAAGGTCATTTCCTCACCTAGCAAAATGTCAGCAACTCATTGAATACATAATTGAATAATCAAGACTTGGTAACTTTCTAATATGACTCTGTTGTTACTAATATCAAATACAAATAAATTGTTTCAGTGGTAGAAGTTTTTCCTACAGTATTTGCTTTATGGAACCCCTTCCTTCCTTCCCTCCTTCCTTCCTTCCTTCCTTCCTTCCTTCCTTCTTTCCTTTCTTTCTTTCTTTCTTTCTTTCTTTCTTTCTTTCTTTCTTTCTTTCTTTCTTTCTTTCTTTCTTTCTTTCCCTTCCTTCCTTCCTTCCTTCCTTAACTTTTTCTTGGCACATGAGGATATTTATCCCTGCTCTACCAAATTAATATAACAGCTTTGATCTTCTAAAACTTATAAATGTTTTAGAAGACATAGGACAAAGCAGTAAAATGATTATTATTTTCAAACTGAAGAAACAAAAACAAAAAAACTGTCCTTACAATTCCTCCTTACAGAAGAATTCCAGTTAATAGATGTAGAAGGAGAGGCACTTGGGTGGGCTCAGTCAGTTAAGCATCTGACTCTTGATTTCGGCTCAGGTCATGATCTCAGGGTCATGAGAGGGAGCCTCATCTCCCTCTGCCCCTCCCACTGTTCACGCTCTCTCTCTCAAATAAATAAATAAATCTTTAAAAAAATAAATGTAGAAGGAATGAGAGAAACAGAAAGTCACCTTTAGAACATAGCAGTAAGAGTTGCAGGCAAGACCCACCAATGGACACTAAAACTACTGGGTTTGAGAAAGAAATGTGCTTCTATAGTCTCAAAGTATCTACCCCCAAGATCCTTCTTACAGAGACAGACAGTAATTTTATAGTGGAGAAACCCAGCAAATTCAACATCAACCAATGATCAAGTTTAATATGATTGGTAATAAGATATATCAAAATCATGTACCCTCTTATAGGATACACTCAAAGAGTGCATCACTTCTGAAGGATATTTTACAGCATAACTGATTGATACTCTTTCAATGTATCAAGGTCATGGAAGATGCTAATGAAAGAGAGGAGGAACCATTATAGGTTGAAGATGCATAGAGAAATTTTAAAACTAAATGGATACTGGATTGGATCATGGAATAGAAAAATGAGCAGAAGTGGAAAAACTAGTAAAATATGAATAAAGACTACAGTTTAGTTAATAATTAATAATGCCATGTTAATGTCTTAGTTTTGGTAAGTACACTATGGTTATATAATACATTAACTTTAGGGAAACTGAGTGAAGACTGAAGGGTACACAGCAATACTCTACTATTTCTGCCACTTTCCTGTAAGTTTAAAATTATTTCAAAGTAAAAAAACATTAAAAAGATAATTCTCTTGACACATTAGGGACACTTAGAAGTGATTTGAACTTCAAAGACAGGGTAAAATGTTCAAAGCTTACCCAAATTATTCATTAAAGAAAATCTGGATACAGGAAAAATTGGATGCGTTTCTGTAACATTTTTGTTCTATTGTTTAAATGAAGTATAGAAGTTAAAGTATGGAATTTAATTGAAGTACATGATTGCTTTTACCAAAGTAACTTTGATCCTGTAAAATGTCAGCATTAGTCTTAACCTGTCTTAACCTGCCCCAATGATGTTTTGATCTTTATGGTGCAGAGTACAGTAGCCCCTGTCTTATCCGCAGGAGATAGTGCCAAGTCCCCCAGTGGATGCCTGAACCCACAGATAATACCAAACTCTCTATATGCTGTTTTTTCCTCTACAATACACATCTGTGATAAAGTTTAATTTATAAATTAGGCACAGTAAGAGATTAACAAGAATAAGTAATAATAAAAAAGACAATTATAACAATTATATTGTAATAAAAGCTATGTATTCACAGTCTCTCCTCTCAAACTATCTTGTACTGTACTGACCCTTTTACTTGTGATGATGTGAGATAGTAAGATGCCTACATAATGAGATGAGATGAGGTGATGATGTAGGCATGGTGACATAGCGATTCAAGGCTACTGTTGACCTTCTGACATCACTTCTGGAGAACAGTTGACCTTGGGTAACTGAAGCTGTGTGTGGAAAGAAACCAGGGGTAAGGGGGGCTACCGTGCATAATACCAAAGAAGAAAGCATGTGACTTCTCAAGTCTATCCAAGAGGTTGATTCTGGGATGTAAAAAAGCATAGGGTTGTAAGACACCTCTGTAGGAAAGAAAGCAGAATCTCTTTCCCTATAGAAATATTTTCTATCCCAGAAGATGTTATTGGCTTGAAACTCCTTGCCAATAGTCACAGGATTGACTTTCACATTATGAAACTTATTAATAACTAGTATTTTTATTATTCAACTTGGGCTTTTCTTTGCTTTTTTTGTGACTGAGATTATTTTAGTCAGCTGACGATTTTAATTGAGGGATTTTCTAAGCTATTCAAGTGTAAGAGTTCATAGGTAATTCTGTTTCCATGTTTAGAATGCCAGATGTCTATACTTCTAAGTCATGTAAAGGTTTATTTGTTTGACCATAACTGAGCTAAGTGGGTTTTATTGCACATTATTTCTAATAATATCATGTGTTTGAAAATTCCACTAGTTTAAAATAGGTAGATTCTAGGTCTAATTACTAAATTTTCTTTGCTCAAAATTCTGTGCAATAAAGGTGAAAGGGTTTGTTTCCAAGGAAACAAATGCACTCCATTTTCATCACATAAAATGTTTTCTGCGAGAAAATTCCATAACCAGTCTCCAGGGAGATACCGTGTCATAAGATAGCTCTCACTGGAGATTTTTCCAAAGGAACACTTTATTTTATTTTTGTTCCCTCTAAAATCATCCTGCATTAGTGTAATTGTGATTGTATTGTATTTCAAAAAAATTAACAACAGAACCATTATCATCACCTTATTAGGATCATAAAATGTACAACTCCAGGGGAACGTGATTTTCCTCTGACCATTAAGATATGTTTATATTGGAGTCTAAATAGCATGTATTCAGGATGTTCACTTGAGAAGAAACAGCTTGTTCCAAGGACGATATTTGTCACCCTGAGGGCTGAAAAAGAACTTCACTCTTTATTGGCATTTATTTGAAGTTGGAAGTGACTGCTTCTTTTTAAGAAATTTGAAAACCATATAAATAGCCTGGCTTTACATATTCTAGTGATTGAAACTGAATAACAAATAAGGAAGCTGCAAGAAGTAGATTCAGCTCACAAAAGTCTGAGGCTTTGTTCGTTCTGATATATCTCTTGTTGTAATATATCTCTTGTAATAGTTGATCTTACCCGTGTATGTGCTTGTATTTAGGGACACTGTGTTATTCATCTTGCAGCCTGGACCTGGGGATATAATAAGTACAAAATCTTTGATAATGGAATGAAATAATTATGTAGTAAGAAGACAAATTTTTGAAGTGGAAAGCAAAATAGTTGTGGTATTATGGGGGGAGGGGAGTAGAGATGGTATAATAGTCAAAATTAGGGATGCCTGGGTGGCTCAGTAGGTTAAGTGTCTGCCTTCAGTTCAAGTCATGTTCCCAGGGTCCTGGGATCGAGTCCTGCATTGGGCTCCTTGGTCAGCTGGGAGCCTGCTTCTCCCTCTGCCTTCCACTTCCTCTGCTTGTGCTCGCTCGCTCTCTTGCTCTCTCTCTCTGTCTCTCTCAATCTGATAAATAAACAAAATCTTTTTTAAAAAAGTCAAAATTAGAAGCCATGGCTTTGTCCCTTACAAATTCTGCAACTCAGCAGGTCACTTAAACCTCTCTATAAACAGGGAAAGAAACCTTTACCTCATAAGGTTGTTAATTAATATGTGTAAAAAGTATATTTATTGAAAGAATTTCTTTAAAATATGGAAGTATTCCATAAACAAGCGTATGGATTGTTCCTTTGTTAAAACAGTAACCACATGATATGTCTTTTTCTTGATTTAGGAGACATATTACATTTGCCTGGTTTCTACTGCGAATCTCTTATATGAGCCAGCTAATATGAAATCATTAGAAAATATCACCTTGCTAAGGTATTCCTAGAGTCTAAAAAATAGAAGTGATTTTTTTTTAATTCTGTGAAAGATCAGACTCCAGTCAGCCTAACCTGATACTATAAATTCCCCAAATTTTGTCTTCAAAGGTCCAATATATGGCTTTCTAAGGCAACCCACTTAGTCTGGTCTTTTCTATAATTCAAAAGTATAGTCAGCCAACCAAAGAAGATGGGAAAATGGATCTGTTTGTAAAATGGAGACCCAGTGGACCCAGGAGAGTCTCTCTAAAAGGCTTAGTCTGTATAGGACATACTTTATGAAAGAGAGACTCACGTGACAGACAGTGGCACACAGGAAATAACAGATACTGATAACAAGATGTGGCATCAGTAAAACATTTACTCATTTTTCTTTCATTCATTCATGTGAGGAAAATTTTTATGGAGTGCCATCTAAATGCCAGGGACTAGGCTAGATACTTTCAACACACATGATCTCATTTGATAACGTGACATTTGGCAAAGAAATATGATTAACTCCATGTAATGGATGCTAGGGTTACTACCCAGACCACTCTTAATGACTAAGCACTCACTCTCATCTGCCCCCAAATGTTGGCAGTGGAAGGCTCTTGCATGATTCACTATCAAGAATTGCTCTCAACCAAAGACAGCTGCCTTGTTCAGTGTCCTACACCTTCTTGCATCCAGCGACTGATAGACATGGGTTATAAAGGCTCAACAGCTCATCTCCATTGGGGACATCCATGAAGGGCCACCATAGCTCCAGAGCATCAGTAGGTTTGGCTGAGGCCTCTGTTGGAGCAGCATCACAGTTCACCTGCTCTGTCCAATCCTATTTCCTTTACCCCTCAGAGATGTGATGTTTGTAAAAGCACTGGCTTACAAACCTCCTGCACACAAATCTTGAAGACTCAGAGTCTATTTCTTGAAGATCCATTTTATGAATGAGGAATCTGAGGTTAAGGGAGCTTTTTTTTTTTTTTTTTTTTTAATGTCACACAAACCAACATAGCCCATATGTGGTGGAGTCAGGATCCCGTGTCCAAATATCATGATATTGTAAAAGCCGCCAATTAGAAATGGGGTTTAAGGTTGGAAATAAGCCTCTGCCAGGTCATTTTAATTTCTCAGTCCCAGACTGGTGGTCTGATGCTCTCAGAATTGGGCAAAAGGGTTGCACAGAACTAATTCTAAGGGCAGAGTAGATAGGTCAAAATGTCACCATTAACAAGAAGCAAGGAGGAGCTAGTGAACGGATGAAACTTAAAGTGTCGCCAAGAGGAAACATACGTTTACATCATTTGTTTTATTGGGATCTTGTTAAGAAGTCAATTCCACTTAGCAGATACTTATTTAACCTTATTATTTTCAATATGTAACAAAAAATCGGACAGTCAAAATAAAGAACTATAAACAACCTAAAATATTTATGGGAAATGGTGTTAAAAGAAAAATACCTATTAGTAACAGAAAACAGATTCTGAGTCTAAAAGAGCTGGGGATATTAGAGAAAGTTAGGTTCATATTAAACACTATTTTTATGTTGCCTATGAAAATGACAAAATCAGACTTCATGCCAATGTTAACCGTCAATATTTTGTGAATGCCAAATATATATTAATAACCAGTGAAAGGATGGTGATTTAACATTGCTATTTTTCCTAGTAATAACAAATTTAAATCCGCTAATAAATATCTACTGAGCAGCTACTGTGTATACAAGACATTGTTCTAAGCAGTGGGGCTAGAACAATGAGAGAATTGGTCCCTCTCGCATTCCCTTACCTTATACTGGGGCTACGCAGACAGTCAACAAGTAAATAAATAAATATGTAAGCAACACCACTCTGAGCTGACAGCTGAACAGTGAGGCATCAGCCAATTCAGAATCTGTGGAAAGAACCTTTAGGCAACAGACCAACACAGAGCCCTGCGGGGGGAAGGAAGGGAACCTTGAAAAACAAGAAAAAAGGACAGGATGGCTGGAGTGGAAGAAGTGATGGGATGAGTATAGCAGTGGCTTTAAAGTTAGTCGAGGGCCAGATCATTATAGGTCATAAAGGAAAATTTCCATTTTGTTCTGAGTATGATGAGAATTCATTGGCGTGTCTTAAGCAATGGAATGACATGACCTTATTTGTATTTTTTATAAGATTGTTCTGACTCAGAGTGGCCCTGAAAAATGTGGGTATATTCAAGAGCCACTCCAGCATTAGTTAGTGTTAGGTGGTAAAGGGACCATGTTTCAGTCAGGTCTCAGTTCAAATTCCAGCTGTTTCTTTCTATCCAGAAGTTATCCTTTGTGTCCCAGTCACCCTATTTGTAAAAGGGAATAATAAGACTTAGTTTGCAGGAGTGTCTTTAGGATTGGATGGCTCACATGCAGTGCCTGACATGGGGTGGGACTCCGGATTTGTGACAGAGACAAATGCAGAGTATAAGGCTGAATGAATAGTGATGCGAATATGCTGGCTTTTCTCTGTTCTTCCTTTTGTTGGTGCTAGAAAGGTCTAGAAATAAACTCTGACCTTTCTTAAAGAGAAAAAGAATTGTTTTATTGGCCATTTAGCTTCAAAGGGAGATAGAAGTGAAAAGCTGCTGAGTCTGTAAGACTGGAATGTTTCTTTCTTATTTCTCCCCCTATTCTCATTGCCTTGAAATCCCATACCACAGGCAGACTGTTTGTGTTGTCTCCAGATCCCATAGGGCAACCTTAGATAGTAGCCTGGGATGATACAGTACACTGATGGAGTGTGTGCATTTGTATTTTATGCTCTTCTTTGCTCTAGCAGTGATTCAAGCACAGGAGAAGACTAAGGTCATCCAACTCATTTAACAGGCTTTTTAGGACTAGGGAGATTCAGATACAGCTCAGAGGCAACAGTAGCATATGGTGGAAAATATTATGCTTGGAAAATCTATTCCTCTGGGGCAGCAGCTGGATACAAGAGTTGATTCAACTAGCCTCTAAGTTACTTGCTTAGAGCGTAGGCATTAAAGGCAAGGGGTCCCAGCAATCTCTTCTGATATTGCAGTCTTGTGATTTTGTTTAAAGTGAACAGGAAGAACTTGGCAGGAGCAGGAGGAAACTTGGGGATAAAGACTCAGATACAGAGGTGAAGAGGTTCCTTCCATTCTCCTGTGGTGCTATTTACATTTTCTTCACAATATAATGCCCCACAACATTATAAGGCCCAGGTGATCCTACCAATCTCCTCTACGGTAGAGGGAGTTTGATATCACTATCAGGGATCTGGAGAAATCCACTGTGTATTATTATTATTGCTTATTTATGAATCTCAGTTTGTAAGCTTGGAAATGCAATAAATACTGCTTCCTTCTCTTTTACGAACGTATCTTAACTTCTGTCTCTGAGATCTACTCTACTTACTGGTTGAAAACTCAAGCTCAGGTCTTCCTGGGGTTCTCACCCTCAATGATGACTCACAACTCCTGGTCTTACTGCCAAGTATGACTGTAGGACAGACAGCCTTGTCTCTGGTCATTGGACCTACAGGCTAACTTGACCATGAGAAGGAACCTGCTGTCCCTATTCTTATAGCTCACTTAGGTCTGGCAGCCTTCTGTTGCCTCCTTGCCATGCTTGGGGTTCAGGAATCTTAACCAAGGCTTCCTCTCATGCTATCTGACTAGAAGCCCTAAAAAGCCTTCTCCCTTCTGGGGGGCCTTGCCACCTTCCTGGTGGTATTATTGGTGAGCAGAGAGGACCTCTCTATTCTCAGGAACCTAACTCAGGGGGAGGGAGTGTTGAAGAGAGTTGGTGGATGATGTTGAGGCCTCTCTATGTTCCCATTATCTACCATACTAAAGGCTTTCTGCTTTTCCCCATTCCTCAACTGGGGCAATGAGCTCAATGCCTACCTCTTAACTTTAATGAGAGATAAGGCAACAAGGAAAAGGCAGGGAGAGAAAAATGTAGGTCATCTTAAATATCATATAGACAAAACCTGGTGGGGGGAAGACTCCTAAATCTACCACTAAAGAGTGGAAATCTTTTCAAAATTGAGATAGAGATCCAAATGAATATGTTGAAACCAAAAGAACAGTTTTCTTGTCATGCCAGAACTCTGCTGGCTTCCTGAGAAAATATAATCTGATTCAGCCTGAGAAACATTGTCTTAGGCAGAAAGTTACAGAGTTGGCACTGTGGAGTTAGTTTGGATAAGCAATGCAATTATGTGGTATTTTAGAAAACTTCTCTATTTAATACCAGGATGCACTAAGATTCAAGTGGTATATAAAGCAGCATAGCTCTCAAAGGTACATGGCCCTTTACCTCTTCTATCCACACTCAGACAGCTCTGGCCCTTTGTTTTATTTTTCCTGTAGTTTGATTCTTCTCTTTTTGGTGTTTCAGGGCTAGAGGAAGCTCCTGTTAATGTTATCAGACACGTCATACCTTATTTCACATATACATTTAGGGTCAGCATTCGAAGTTACCAGTGTGCTTCAGTGGGCTAAACATGGATCCTGGTCCTAGAGGACATAGATGTATATCCCTGGATACACTTAATTCACTTGGTGGTTGTTAGCATGTTGCTTAAACTATCTAAGGCTCAGTTTCCCTATTTGTAAAATAGAAATAAAAATATCCACTTCATAATTTTCTTCTGAGGTTCGAATGAAATACTATGATGGAAGGAGGTTTGTAAAATACTAGCTTTTATACAATCCCATCCTTTTTTCCAAAAATGTTTGTTACATATTTGACATGTGCCAAAAACTTTGCTTTGGAGCTATATTGATAAATAAAATATAACCACTTCCCTCCAGCAATATAGTCCAGTCAAGAAGGTAGATAAATAGACAGAAAAGCACAGTGCAAAGCACTATCTGTAGAGAGAGAACTATGTCATATCATGCATAAGAGAGGTAACCACACAGTCTGTCTATTGGAGGGTAGTGCTAGAATTGGCTTCCTGAAGGAGTTGATACCTCAGTTGAGTCATTAGGATGAAGAAGAATTTGGTGGTATGAGGAAGATAGGTGAGAAAGACATTCCAAGGTATCAATAATAGAGTTATAAAAGATAATGAAGTAGCGAACACCCAGGTGTTGGTGTGCGTTGGTGGAACCAGAGGATCCATACATATTCATACTGCCGCAGCAGTATTAATACAATTACAATTATTAATACAACTTATTTCTTTACTTTTGAAGACTTATTTATTTATTTATTTATTTATTTATTTATTTATTTTTTAAGAGAGAGAGCACAAGCAGGGGGAGGGGCAGAGGGAGAAGCAGGCTTCCCATTGAGCAGGGAGCCCGATGTGGGGCTCGATCCCAGGACCATGGGATAATGACCTGAGCGCAAGGCAGATGCTTAACCGACTGAGCCACCCAGGCACCCCTTATTAATACAACTTAAAACAACATGTAGCTAGTGATGAAAGGGAGGAGGTAGTTAAAAACCAGATTACTCTAATAAGGAGTTCAGACTTAATTCTTTGGGTGGTGAGACATCACTGAAGGATCTCTTGCCATCAGATTTTAATTTTAAATAACCCCAATGAAGGGTTTTCACTGGGTCAGTAGTCGATTTGAGATCTCAAGACCACAGTCAGAGTGACGGGTTAGACCAGGAGTCCAGGGCGAGCAATGACAAAGACAAAGATCTGAATCAACACAATGGCATGAAGAGTAGAGTGTAAAGTAAAGAGCAATACTTGGAGATTGATTTGGCTTTTGGGGATATTGACTTAAATATGGAAATCAATGATGGTTGATGCCAGTGATTAAGAAAAAATATAGAGGTAGAAACAAGTTTAGGCAAGAATGAGTTTTGTTTGGAACAGATATAATTTAAGGCATCCAGATGAAAATGTATGGTTGGTTGTTAGGATCATGAACATTGATCTCAGAGAAGAGTCTGTCCCAGTAATATAGATGTATTCATTATGCTTAATAAATGCAACTTGAGAGACAGTGATTATAGAGCCTTTTGGTCACTTTTAATTTCCCAAATAGTCTTATTTTAGTAATTATAATATTCGATCTCATGTAGTAGCTGAAATTTCAAATTGCCATCTTAAGTTAAAGTTTCTGCCCTCCCACCCTTTGGGCATACAAGGATCAGGAAAGTTCTCTCTTGACTGGTACCAATATAATATGGTTTTGAGTTGTTCTGGTTCTTTCAGATGTTTCAAGGCAGTTTTTTTTCTCCCATGGGCACTTTTGTGGGCTCATTGAAGAATTATATACTGAGCTATACTGACTGTGATCCCTCCATGCTAGTAGTGTGGCTCCTTTGGCTGATTGCTTCTAGCCTCTCCCCACCCTCACCTCTACAGTACCTCTTTGTGAAAATGCATTAGTAATCTAACATATGCTCCACACTTCCAGTTCTGCTCAGGTGCTATAGCACTTTATTCAGGAGCATGGACTACCTGACATCCGTTATCTTGGAGCCTCAACCAAAACCAAGGTAGAATGAACCGCATTTTTAGGTCCTATTTCAAAGATGTATGAATCATTTCATTAGAAGTTTTAATGGAAATGATGAGACCCCTCCCCCAAGCAAGAATGCTCATAAGGGAAAATAAGTGGAAGAGGGACAGATTTCTGGGGGAAAACATCATTCAGAAAGTGAAGAGAGGCGGAGAAGGAGAGAGACAGAAGCAATGGAATCGAAGTCGAAAGAGAACTGCAAGAGTAAGGAGTCACGGAAATTACGGAGTAGGGAGTTATAAGAAGGAGGGCATAAATACCATATTAAATATATGTAATTAGATAAGGACTAACATAAGAAAATATCAGATTTAGCAATTAGGAGATCAATCATTACCTCAAGCAGATCCAGTTAAAGGGAAACAATGAAGGCTTTTGAGAAGTCTGGATGAAAGAGGAGAGAACAGATGTTAGATGCAGGGTCAAGGTAGAGATTTTGGAATGGGAAAAACATACACATGTTCACAGGCTGAGAGAAAGCAGGCATTAGTGAGGGATGATTTGAAGATACAGGAAAGAGAGAGGATGACGGATGGCAGATGTTTAAAGCTGATTGTTCCTCCTGTAGGCATTTTCATGACCTCATGGGGTATAGGAAAGAAGGAGCTCAAGAGCATAGCTAAGAGGTTAGGGCTAATTAGAAGGAGGGATGATATCTCATCCTCTGAAAAAGGAGGGGAGTTACATCAGCATGCATTTGGATGTTGTTTGTTCATGGCAGCAGAAAGTTGAAGGGGGTCACATATGATGAATTTAGTTTACTCAGTGATGGTAGGGGGTAAGGCTATTTTGCTGAATGTGATGAATCAGGATCTGAGTCACTCATTCTAATCCACTCATTTAGAAATTAGAGAGATTCAGCTGAGTGGAGGGTATTATTATGCCCAACATAAGAGATGTGGAAACAGTGATTCAGAATACTTCAGTGACTTGTTTTGAGGTCACCCAGGTGGCTAATGTCAGATTCTGGACTGTATCAGGAGTCTCCAGATTGTTAGGCTATTGACACTTGAGAATCTTAAGAGATTTGTATGTTTTATGTTTACCAAAGTATAAGGCATAAAAGTAGAAAATTGAAAAAAAATCTCTTATCACCCTTCCTCTCTCCTTTTCATAGCTAAACTTTAACAATTATTTACTGAGTATCTTCTGTCCTCTGTCATATCTTGTGATAGGTGCTATGCTGGGAAACCAAATATGCAGGTAATATTTAACAGTACTTACTATGTTCCAATAACTATTCTAAGTATTTTACACGTATAAATGACTATAGTTCTCACAACAACCTAATGAAAGTGGAGAACTATTACTCTTTCCATGTTATGGCCAATGAAACCAAAGTCTAGTGGGGTTAACTAACTTACATTGGATCACACAGATATTAAATGACAAAGGCAGGCTAGTCTAGCTCCAGCACCCAGTTTTATCCATTACAATGTACATAGTTCCTGCTCTTGAGGGGCTTATTTTTTGGGGGAAAGGAGAAGGAAAACAAGGTTGGCTTTAACAAATAAAGTGATCAATGGCAGGAAGATGTAACAATACAAGAAAAGCAATAATATAGGGCATGACGAATTGCAAAATGACTAGTCCAGGCAATTAGAAATCTAAGAGCTCAGCATGGACTCAGTTGCCTGGCAGGTAGGATTAGAATGGTTTGACTCACAAATCTGAGAGAGGTAAAAATAGACAGAGCTTGAGAATAGGCGGCAACACTCTGAGGTTCCATCAAAATTATATCCATACTACATTTCATTAAAAAAATGAAGAAAGCAAGAGCTAGGTTTTAGACAAAGCAGAGTATTCATATCCATCCATCCACCCATCCTTCCATGTACCAAATGTTCATTGCATCGTCACTCAATATATTCCATGCTGGAGTTTTCAGAATTCTTGGATTACAAACCATACCTTACTCACCTCTATATCTACATTGGCACACATTTTACTAATATTTTGGACTAACAGGTGTTTGTTTAATTTAATTGACCAAAGAGGAATAGTCGTTTAGTCCAAGTTGACCTTTTTTTAATGTGCATATATAACCCAGATGACCAGGTAAACTCCCTTCTTTCAGGTGAATTCCCCCTTGGGACCTTTATTGCTAACAGATTTAAGTTAGAACCTTCTCAACAAATTGTGGTAAATAATAGTAACATTGAACTGCAAAAAAGTAAGTGGGTAAGGGCCTTGATTCTTTTTACTTCTAAGGAAGCTCTTTAGCACCCATTAAAATTTACTGGCTTTATCCCTAGGAAAAATGACAGGTATATAGATAAATATATTAAACAGCTGGAATGGTAAACACCTTGAAAAGATGTACTTCTTCATTTTAATGGCTGATCTTAATGCTCATTTTAAATTGTCTTCAATCAGATAAAATGATGTGAAAGGTGAAAAGCAGTTTGTTAACATGTAATTTGCCCCAACTGGCACACCCCCTATGCAATGCTGATCTTGCAAACTCAGAAAGGCCAGCCACTTGATGAAATTGCCTCAGAGAGGGCCAAGGACTGGGAAAAAGGTCAGCAAAGATTCTCAGATTTAAAAATAGAGAACCAAGAAACAAAGGACTCAATGCAACTTTTACAACTACAAATTAAATGCAAAGAATGACACATCATTACATAAGCAGCATAAAATATAATTTAAATGTCAAAAGAGCTGAAGATTCTTTAATCGTGTAAGAAAAAATTGCAAATTTTTTCAACATCTCAATTTGTACTATACAAAAAAAGTAAAATAGCATTGTTTTATAATGCAGAAATGCAGAAATCAGTCATGTTTTTGTAGTGTTTGTAGGAATCCTCATGTTTGTTTTGTCCAACTTTAAAAATATCCATCTTTAAAAGTTCTCATGACTTTCAGGGACTGGATATATTTGAGTACAAGAGGGTATTTAACTTATGACAGCGCTTTTTAAATGTGATATGTGTGCTTATTAAAGTTGTAGTTAAGTCTTATATATACGAAAGATGCATTTTCATTGGGAGGAGTAGGTGTATTGCAGATTGCTCTTGCTCTACTACTTCAAATATAATTTCACATACATTTTGCTCTCTTGAAAATTAGCTTTGTGGCAGTTGGTTTCCCCACTTCTGCCACCCACTTACATTTTAGAGCTCTGTTTTGAAGCTTGTGAGATATATTTAAAAACATCATATTAACGTTTTAGGTCTCTGTGTGGATACAGTGGTTTCACATACGCTGTGCTTTGGCAGATGCGAATTTTACTAGTGTTTGGTTGTCTAATATATCAATCTAATCAGAACTAAATATATATATGTATGTATGTGTGTATGTAAGTATGTATATACGTATGCTTTTATATGTGTATATAAATGTACCTTCACTTACTTATTAAATGCTTATTGAGCTCCTACTCTGCTTCCTGTAGTGCCCTGAACACTGAGAATGCTAAGGTTATTAAGACATAGGATCTGGTCTCAAGAGCTCTCAGAATTCTGGTTGAGAGAAACTTGGAACAATATATTGTGGTAAATGCTGAGCTAGCAGCCAGCAGTGCATGTGAAGAGCTCTGGGAATACATAGGAAAGAAACTTACTCTAAACTAGGGCAGAAAGAATTGAGCAGGGATTCCTGGAGAGGACTTTATTTTAGTGAACAAGTCTTTAGAAGTCGTTTATTTATTCAGGTTTCTGGTATTTTTGGTATCTTTTCAGATTGGATGAATTCCCCAGTTTGGTGGAGGATGGGATATAAAGGAAAGGCGAGTGAGTTAGAAAACAAAAGAAGAGAGATTGAGGAGGCATCTCAGAATGTGTCTGTGATTTGCCCTGGGATATAACTTTCATTACTGGTTTCTGTTTTCAGACCCAGCTCTGGGTCTCTTAGGAGCAGGGAGTGGGGATCATCTCCCTGCGACTGGGGGAAGTCACAATAGGCTGTGTAATCCTTTCTGGCCTGTGAGAGGCAGGGCTTGAAGGGCTCTTTGAGCAGTTGTGTTTAGGGTGACATTTCCCCAGCCCATCTTGGGTGGTGCTACATGTGGCCAGTGGACTTCCCTCCCAGCTCAGTTGTTGCTTGAACTAGGAAAGCAGCACAATGTATTATGTACTTGAGGTGTCATGAAAACAGCAGGGGAGTGGAAAAAAACTCTAAGTAACCTCTAAGAATGTCACCAAAGGATGGTGCCTCTGCCAGTTTACATGTTGCTTCACTGGGCTCTCTCCAAAATTAGAAAAGCTGCAATCCTTTGCCAGGAGTTCAGTATGTAAATATTTTCTAATAAAGAAAACCATAGGAGAAACTTGAATTTTGTTGCAGTATGCCAACACACTGACTCTGTGTGTGTGTGTGTACAGATTTTTTTTTTTAAACAGGAAACAGCATTAGGAAGCAAGCACAATAGAGTTCATTTAAAAGAACTCCTGCTTTAAAAATAATCTTACTGTTAGAGAGAAACAATTTCTGGACTAATTTTTGTATGTGTGTGTGGAGAACTCCACAAAAAATAAGAAATATACTGAAGTTACTGTTAGTTTTATACACACAGCATTTGCATTGTGGGCCAACCTTTAAATTCCATATGAAATTCCAGGATCATAGTCTGATTTAATGATATTGTCATGTCTGTATTTCACTCTTTTGTTGACATCTGTCCACATCTGGTAATTTTTGTGTGTACATAGCCTTCATTCCAGAGAGGAGCTAGAAGAAAGAACATTTGAAGGTTGCCTTCAGTACTCACACTGGCCACCAGGAAAGATCTCTAAAGAAAACTCTACTCCCAGCATGGGTGGATTAGATGGAGAATAAGCTTGCGTGGAGAGAACAGTTCAGCTCACGTCCATATTTTGGGTCGGTGTTATAATAGGCACTGATAAAAGGCAGTATATGCAGTGTGAGAATATCAATACAAGAACCAGAAAGTGGGTTAGTATAAGAAGCACAGAAAATGCTTGAAGAATCAAGAAGAGCATGTCATCAGTATAAAAGATACTTATTGAGGACCTATCTTTTTTGCCAGACATTGAGATACGGTAAGAGACATAGCCCTTATCCTCAAGAGTTTTCCTTCCAATAAGGGCAACAGATCCACCCATAATTAATTATATCCTTATATATCTTAAGCCATTAGTACACCAAAATGCTGATTGATTTTGATCAAGAGAATTAGGGAGGTTTCACTAAGTAGATATCTTCTGAGTGGAGCCTCAACAAATAAGGAGGATATCAGTGAGCAGAGACGGGGGAAATAGGAATAGTAGATCAACATCAGGTGTTAGACTGGAATCCAGGGCAACAATCTGACTATGATCAAAGCATTGAGGAGTAATTGAGGGAGGTGAGACTAACAGGATGGGTAGAGTGGAGTGGGGCAGTGCAATCAGAAGACTGCTAGCCAGGGTGCTTCTAGGATGGGTGGTAGAGTAGCAGACACTGCTAGGTGTCCAACTGATATCCATGCTTCCTTTTCTCCTTTTGAGTAGGGCCCTCATTCTAATTTGGAAGGCAAAATACCTACATAAAATCACAACTTTCTCAGAACGCCTTTGTCGCCAGGAAAAGCTATGTAACTTAGTTTGGGCCATTGAGATATAAGCAGAAGTAGCTCAGTTGGTATTGTAGAAGGCTCTTTAAAAGGGGATAGACACAACTGAAATTTGTCTTTTTCATATTGCTGTGTGCCCTTCTTTCTGCTCAATTCACATTGATGCAAAATCATATCATCACCAGGATGACAAAAGTCTTGCACTGAAGATGATAGAGCAGGAAGAAGAGCCTGGTTCTCAAGCAATAGCTCTGGGCTGCCTACGCCAGGCTCTTTGTTATAGGAGAAAAAAAGAAACTTATTTGCTTACGCCACTATGGCCAGACTTCTACTAATGCAGTTAAATTCAATCCTAATTGGTAAAGATGGCTTGTGGGTAAAAGCAAAAATAGTTGACCAAATAAGCAAGAGTGATTCTGACTGGGAGTTTAAGTCCTACGAATTGTGATGATGGAGAAAAGGAAACTTTCCTGATCGTTTCAAGTCAGTACTTTGCAAAGGGTTCTGGTTTTCCCTCCCTCTCCCTCCCTCAATCCCTCTCTCTCTTTTTTCTATTGAACCATTGTGCTTTCTTAGAACATCCATCCATACATCAGTCAAATAAATATTTGTTGTGCATCTGCTATGTGTCAGGCATTGTGTTGTTTCCAGGGATACAAAACTGTATATGATGTGGCCTCTTAGGAAGCACATGATAGAATGAAATGAGGGTGTCAAAGTTTATCATAAATAAGCCGAATTTGAAAAATATGATTTTTAAAAATTTCTGAAATTCAAATATAGAATAAATTATTGTTTTTCAGCTGCACCAACAATTTGGAGTTTGAATTAGCTATTGATATATTAGTGACACAGAAGAAAAGGGGCACTTTGTCACTGGTACTTTGTCACTGGTAATTTTGAGTTAAGGTAATGCACAGTCAGTGTCTTTCTAAAGGAAAATAAATTAGGTAGCTGAAGATAGACCGTCTTGGGAGACATATGAATGACACCAGTTATGCCAGTATAGTTACGGATGGCTACTCTGCTTTGGTGAATTTCCAGAGCCTCCCATCTCTACTTCTCAAAACCACTGCACCCCAACAAATATCTAACTTTTTTTTTTAAGATTTTATTTATTTTTTGACAGAGAGAGACACAGCAAGAGAGGGAACACAAGCAGGGGGAGTGGGAGAGGGAGAAGCAGGCTTCCCGCCGAGCAGGGAGCCCGATGCGGGGCTCGATCCCAGGACCCTGGGATCGTGACCTGACCCGAAGGCAGACGCTTAATGACTGAGCCACCCAGGCGCCCCAAATATCTAACTTTTAAGGTAGTAGAATGTACTGGTACCTGAAATATAACCTCTTTATACCCTGATAATGTTCTAGTGACCACAAAAAGCAATCTACAAACTTGACTGCTAGATCCTAAAATAAACATTTAATTTGAGCATTGATGCATTCCTTTCCAGATATTCAGCAAACATTTTTGATTACCTACTGTGTGCCAGACACCATAGGTGATGAGAAAACAAAGTAGAGTAGCATGTTACTTGCCCTCAAGCTCCTGGGAGCCCGCGTACATAAAAAAGGAAACAGGCAGGTAGCAGTTTCCAGAGCAAATACATGCAAGAGCTGCAGAAAGTGCATGGAGGCTTAATTAGTAGGAAGCCAAATAGTTTTAATGGTATCAGAGTCCAAGAGAATCTTGTAGATAGTATAACTCAAACAGTACAATGAGCAAGGCTATTATTTCTCTGCCCTGGTATCTGGACCTTACTACAAATAGGATAAGAGAGCCCAGGTGTATAACCTGAAGTGCTGTTAGTTCTCATATATGACAAAAGTTGGGCCTTTCATGGGAAGAAAGGCACCTCATCATCATCTTTGTATGATGAATGCAGTGTCTTTTGAGGTCTTTAGTCTCAGATGCTTTTGGAAGTTGTTTCCATGTCTTTTATTTAAGTAGTAGTCCTGTGGTCTTCAGATGATGGCAATTGATCTCCACAAAAGCTTTTATGCCTTATTATTGCTTGCCCTTTAAGAAATGTGGGATGAGATAAGATGTAAATGGTGCCTTTCCAGCCATTTCATTGCTACTTTGCTCCCCACAGTGGATTGTTGTGCTTTTCCAGACAGATACAGAAAAGTGTTTTTCTCCTAATTATTTCCGCAGAGTGATAGTATGAGTTCTGTGACGTTGAGTAATGATCCCTGCTATTATTAAGATTTTGTGTGTGTGTGTTTTGAAAATCATGTGAAAGCTGGATGACTGCAGTATTTGTTTTGTTTCACAAAAGTCACCAAGAATAGAAAAACATTTGACAGGTCAACCAGTCCACCCCCCATTTCTGCAAGTAACTTCTAATACCTGCTGTCAGATATTCTTATCCTTCTTTTTTGCTCACGGCAAAATAACATGAATATATTAAAACTACTCATTCTGAGCGAGATGGTGCCACTTGCAGCAACATGGATGGACCTAGAGGGTATTATGCTAAGTGAAATAAGTCAGACAGAGAAAGACAAGTACCATTTGCTTTCATTCATATGTGGAATCTAAAAAACAACAAAAAACCAGAAACAAACAAACAAAATAAACAAAAAGCAGAATCAGACCTATAAATACAGAGAACAAATTGATGATTGCCAGAGGGAAGGTGGGGGATGGGCAAAAGGGGTGAAGGGGAATGGGAGATGTAGGCTTACACTTCTAGAATGAATACATCATGGGAGTAAAAAGTACAGGATAAGGAATGTAGTCAGTGAAACTTGAGGGGGGAGGAATTAAGATGATGGGGAAGTAGGGGGACCCTAAGCTTGCCTTTTCCCTCAAACACAGCTAGATAATTATCAAATTCTGAACACCCAAGAAATCAATCTGAGGACTGAGAGAACAAAACTGCAGGTCCACAAGTAGAAAAGTGACCACCTTCTGGTAGGAGGTGTGGAGGGGAGATTTGGGGGAGATAAGAACTGTGGGTCCTGCAGAGGGGATGGCCCCCAGTTTATGGAGATTACGGCAAGGTATTATAAGCAGCAGAGCACAAGATCAGAAGTTTTAGAAGTCCACCACTGCCAGGTTGTGCCTGGCTTAAAGGTGCTCAAGTGGGGAAGGGGGGCAGAGACCTGGGAGTGGACAGTGTGGTCTGAGGATCCCCTGGGTCACAAGAGGAATGGATGGCACCAACGTGTTTGCATTGTTTCAAGGCATAGGAGTTGGGACTCTGGCTGAGGACAGCAAGCCTGGGTGCCAGCTCTCTGCTCTGCCTTGCCATAAACTCTGAACTGCTGCACGGTCATGCCACTGCTTTCCTTGCACTGGCCAGCAAAAGGGAAAAGTGTGGCAAGACCCTCCTCCAGAGGATCAGTGCAGGTCTGCACCATGGGAGTCCCTAAAATTTGGAGTTTTAAAACCCAGTTGGGCGCCTGATATAAAACAGCTCAGACACAGGCAGGGTAAAGGTAGGTATCTGATGGAAGCCAGGGGCACAGAGGAATGATTGTTTGCTCTTCTGTGAGGATTTCCTGAAGAGTGGCAGGCACTAACTCTCAGCTCCGAGGCTAGAGAATAGGGTGATGCCATTTTCACCCTCATCGTCAGTGCTAAAAGTCTTCAGGGAGAAAAAAAAAGCAGCGCTTCCTAGTGGAAGCCAGAGCTGCTTACACCAAGCCCCGCCCCCCTGTGCCCGCCTGGTGCATCTCCACTAGGGTAAGTCCACCTGAGAATCAACCCAGCAGGCCCATCCCCCAGAAGACCAGTACAAACACCTCACTTGCACCAAGTCTACTAATTGTAGAGTGCTGCAAAGCTTCAGCTCTAAGGCAAATTAGACCTAGCTTCCTTTTTAGTTTTATTTTTAATTTTTAAAATTCATTTTAAATTTTTTATTTTTTAAAATTTTTATTTATGTATATATTTTGTATTTTTATTTTTAAAATTTTTGGATCTAGCTTCTTTTAACAAGCACAGCAAAACACACCCAGGACCTACTTTTTTTGTTTTTTTGTTTTTTTTTTTCTGGACAAATGACAAGACAGGAATTCACCCCAAAAGAAAGAATAGGAAGGAAAAGTAATGGCTAGGGCTTTAATCAGTACAGATATAAGTAAGATATCTGAACTAGAATTTAAAACAACAATTATAAGGACACTAGCTGGGCTTGAAAAAAGCATAGAAGACACTAGAGAATCCATCCCTATCTGCAGAGATAAAAGAACTAAAATCTTGTCAGGCCAAAATTAAAAATGCTATAATGAAGGGGGCGAAATCAGAGGGGGAGACGAACCATGAGAGACTATGGACTCTGAAAAACAAACTGAGGGTTCTAGAGAGAAGGAGGGTGGGGGGATGGGTTAACCCCATTAAATTCAGCAAAAGCTTGCCATCGCCAAGAATATCATAGTCAAATTCACATACACAGAGACAAGTAAAGAATCCTGAAAGCAGCAAGGGAAAAGAAGTTCTTAACCTACAAGGAAAGACAGATCAGGTTCGCAGCAAATCTGCCCACAGAAGATTTGTCAGGATATAAACAACATGCTGAATGGGAAAAATATGCAGCCAAGAATACTTTATCCAGCAAGGCTGTCATTCAGAATACAAGGAGAAATAAAGAGTTTCCCAGACAAAAAGTAAATGAGTTCATGATCACAAAACCAGCCCTGCAAGAATTATTAAGGGGGACTTTTTGAGTGGGGGGAAAAACCCAAAACCATCAAAGGCGAGAAGGAAACAGAGTACATCACCAGAAACACCAACTCTACAGGTAACATAATGGCACTAAATTCATATCTTTCAGTAATCATGCTGAATGTAAATGGACTAAATGCTCCAATCAAAAGACATGGGGTATCAGAATGGATAAAAAAACAAGACCCATCTATATACTGCCTATAAGACACTCATTTTAGACCTAAAGACACCTGCAGATTGAAAGTGAGGTGATGGAGAACCATCTAACACGCTAATGGATGTTAAAAGAAAGGCACAGTAGCCATACTTATATCAGAGAAACTAGATTTTAAAACAAAGACTGTAACAAGAGATGAAGAAGGGCTTTATATCATAATTAAGTGTTCTATCCATCAAGAAGATCTAACAATTGTAAATATTTATGCCCTAAACTTGGGAGCACCCAAATAATAGTAGGGGACTTTAACACCCCACTTACAGCAATGGAAAGATCATCTAAGCAGAAAATCAACAAAGAAATAATGACCTGGAATGATACACTGGACCAAATGGACTTAACATACATATTCAGAACTTTTCATCCCAAAGCAGCAGAATACACATTCTTTTAAAGTACACATGGAATGTTCTCCAGAATAGATCACATTACTGGGTCACAAAAATATCCCCCAACAAGTACAAAATGATCGATATCATACCATGCACATTTCCAGACCTCAATGCTATGAAACTTGAAGTCAACCACAAGAGAAAATTTGAGAAGACCACAAATACATGGAGGTTAAAGAACACAACGAATGAATGGGTTAACCAGGAAATTAAAGAAGAAATTAAAAAGGTATGTGGAAGCAAATGAAAATGAAAATATGACAGTCCAAAAACTTTGTGATGCAGCAAAAGCAGTCCTAAGGGGGAAGTACATTGCAATACAGGCCTACCCTAAAGGAGCTAGAAAAGGAACAGCAAATAAAGCCTATACCCAGCAGAAGAAGGGAAATAATAAAGATTAGAGCAGAAATAAGTGATACAGAAACAAACACTAATAGCCAGACTTATCAAAAAGAAAAAGGGTCCAAATAAATCAAATCACGAATGAAAGAGGAGAGATCACAACCAACACCACAAAATTACAAATAATCATAACAGAATATTGTGAAAAATTATATGCCAACAAACTGGGCAATCTGGAAGAAATGGGCAAATTCCTAGAAACCTACAAACTACCAAAACTGAAACAGGAAGAAATAGAAAATATGAACAGACCCATAACCAGCAAAGAAATTGAATCAGTAATCAAAAATCTCCCAGCAAACAAAAGTCCAGGGCCAGAAGGCTTCCCTGGAGAATTCTACCAGACACTTAAAAAAGAATTAATATGTATCTTTCTGAAACTGTTCCAAAAAATAGAAATGGAAGGAAAACTTACAAAATCCTTCTATGAGACCAGCATTACCTTGATTCCAAAACCAGACAAAGACCCCATTAAAAAGGATAATTACAAGTAAAGAGCCCTGATGAATATGGATGCAAAAATTCTCCACAAGATACTAGCAAATCGAATTTAACAGTACATTAAAAGAATTATTCACCACAATCAAATGAGATTTATTCTTGGACTGCAGGGGTGGTTCAGTATTCACAAATCAATCATGTTATACACCACATTAATAAAAGAAAGGATAAAAACCATATAATCCTCTCAATAGAGGCAGAAAAAGCATTTGACAAAATAACAGCATCCTTTCTTGATAAAAAACTTAAAGAAGTAGGGATAGATGGAAACACCTCAACACCATAAAGACCATATATGAAAGACCCACAGCTAGTATCATCTTCAATGGGGAAAAACTGAGTGCCTTTTCCCCACAGTCAGGAACAAGACAAGGATGTCCACTCTCACCATTACTATTTAACATAGTACCAGATGTCTTAACCTCAGCAATCAGACAACAGAAAGAAATAAAAGGCATCCAAATTGGCAAAGAAGAAGTCAATCTTTCACTCTTTGCAGATGACATGATACTCTATGTAGAAAACCCAAAAGACTCCACCAAAAAATTGCTAGAACTGATACATGAATTCAGCAAAGTCACAGGATGTAAATCAATATACGAAAATCTGTTTACATTTCTATACAACAATAACGAAGAAGCAGAAAGAGAAATCAAGGAATAGATCCCATTTACACTTGCACACAAAATCATAATAAGATACCTAGGAATAAACCTAACCAAAGAGGTAAAAGATCTGTATTCTGTAAACTATAGAACACTTGTGAAGGAAATTGAAGAGGACACAAAGAAATGGAAAAACATTCCATACTCATGGATTGGAAGAACAAACACTGTTAAAATATACTACCCAAAGCAATCTATACATTTAAACCAATTCCTATCAAAATACTACCATCATGTTTCACAGAGCTGGAATAAACAATCCTAAAATTTGTATGGAACCACAAAAGACCCCAAATAGCCAAAGCAATCCTGAAAAGGAAAAGCAAGGCTGAAGGCATCACAATTCCACACTTCAAGTTATATTACAAAGCTGTAGTCATCAAGACAGTATAGTACTGTACAAAAACAGACACATAGATCAATGGAACAGAATAGAAAATCCAGAAATGGACCTACAACTATATGGTCAACTAATCTTTAATAAAGCAGGAAAGAATACCCAGTTGAAAAAAGGCAGTCTCTTCAACAAATGGTGTTGGAAAAACTGGATAGCAATATGCAGAATGAAACTGGACCACTTTATTATGCCATACATAAAAATAAATTCAAAATGGATGAAAGACCTAAACGTGAGACAGGAAACCATCAAAATCCTAGAGGAGAACACAGGCAGCAACCTCTTTGACATCAGCCATAACAACTTCTTACTAGACACATCACTAGAGGCAAGGGAAACAAAAGCAAAAATGAACAATAGGGACTTCATCAAGATAAAAACTTCTGCATAGTGAAGGAAACAACAAAAAAGGCAGCCTGTGGAATGGGAGAAGATATTTGCAAATGACATATCTGATAAAGGGTTAGTATCCAAAGTGTATAAAGAACTTATCAAACTCAACATTGTAAAAACAAATAATCCTATTAAGAAATGCACAGAAGACATGAATAGACACTTTTCCAAAGAAGACATCCAGATTGCTACAGACACGTGAAAAGATGCTCAACATCACTCATCATCAGGGAAATACAAATCAAAACCACAGTGAGATACCACCCCACACCTGTCAGAATGGTTAAAATTAACAAAAGAAACAACAGGTGTTGGCAATGATGTGGAGAAGGGGGAACCCTCTTGCACTGTTGGTGGGAATGCAAACTGGTGCAGCCACTCTGGAGAATAGTATGGACGTTCCTCAAAAAATTTAGAAATAGAACTACCCTACAATCCAGCAATTGCACTACTAGGTATTTACCCAAAGGATACAAAAATACTGATTTAAAAGTGTACATGCACATTGATGTTCATGGCAGCATTATGAACAATAGCCAAACTGTAGAAAGAGCCCAAATGTCCACTGAGTGATGAATGGATAAAGAAGAGGTGGTATATATAAACAATGGAATATTACTCAGCCATCAAAAAGAATGGAATCTTGCCATTCACAATGACATGGATAGAGCTAGAGAGTATTATGCTAAGCAAGATAAGTCAGAGAAAGACAAATACCATATTTCACTCATATGTGGAATTTAAGAAACAATACAGATGAACATATGCGAGAGGAAAGAGAGAGAGAGAGAGGGAAACAAATCATAAGAGACTCTTAAAGATAGAGAACAAACTGAGGGTTGATGGAGGGAGGTGGGTGGTGGATGGGCTAGATGAGTGATGGGTATTAAGGAGGGCACTTGTGATGAGCACTGGATGTTGTATGTAAATGATGAATCACTGAATTCTATTCCTGAAACCAATGTTGCACTATATGTTTAACTAGAATTTAAATAAAAACTTGAAGAAAAAAAAAGGAATATAGTCAATGATATTGTAATAGCATTGTATGGTTACAGATGTAGCTTTGCTTGCAGTGAGGACAGCATAATGTATAAACTGTTGAATCACTATGTTGTACACCTGAAACTGACATAACAGGGTGTGTCAACTATACCCAAATAAAAAAATTAAAAATTAAAAAAAATGTAAATAGACCAACTGCTCAAATCAAAAGACATGGGGTGACTAAATGGCTAAAAAAATAAATAAATAAGACCCATCTATGTGCTGCCTATAGGGACTCACTTCAAACCTAAGGACACATGCAAACTGAAAGTGAAAGAATGGAAAAAGATATTCCATGCAAATGGAAGCAAAAACAAACAAACAAACAAACAAAACACCTAGAGTAACCATACTTATATTAGACAAAATAGATGTTAAGACAGAGACCATGATAAAAGACTCAGTCCAACAAGAGATTATAACCGCTGTAAATATCAATGTACCTAACACAGACACACTTAAATACACAAAGCAAATATTAGCAGACATAAAGGAAGTAATTGACAGTAATGCAATAGTAGTAGGGGAAGTTAAGACTCCACTTAAATTAATGGAAAGATCATCCAGACAGAAAATCAACAATGTCTTTGAATGACATATTAGACCAGATGGACCTAAGAGATATATACAGAACATTCCATCGAAAACCAGCAGAATACACATTATTCCAAAGGATCTGCGACAGTCTTTAGGATAGATCACATGTTAGGCCACACACACACAAAGTAAAAACAAAAACAAAAACGAAACAAAACAAAACAAAACCCCAAACTACTTATCCTGAAAAAGACTTAGGAGAGGGCTATATCCTGGGCAGCATGATTTTTACGGACTTAGTATACCAAGACTTTTACCCGGATGAGTAGCTAAATAGAATTACCACTGTGTACAACTTCCAGGACACTGTTCAATTCAAAATCTATGTGAATGGTGGCCCTGACATTGTGCAATAACAACACACACATACACAGCACACACACACAGAATCTACACAAATGTCACAGCTCTGAGCTAAGATACTTGAAATGTGCCCATCTTAGTATTATACACTTCGGTAGTCTGCTTGGTTCTCCCTAGGGACTCAAGGTTATATATTAAAATTTCATGTAAATTTTGTCTCTATTCTAAGTTTAGGATGGAAATCATGTTGTTTTTTTATTATTATTATGTTATGTCATGTTTTAAATTGCTTACAACAACCATGTTGATTCAGCTTATTTATTGGATCAGCAGTTTTAAAATGATTTGAAACCAAAAAAATAGAATAAATAAATTGCTTGCAACAGCAGAAAATTAATACTCCCGAAAAATTCACCATGTTTAAAATCCTGTACTTTCTTGCACCTACTGTACACTAAAACAGATGGGTAAACACAAAAGGTGACTTCTCTGGTGAGGAGATGTTTGCAACTTCAGAACCTGGAAATTCAACCTGTTTTGATTTGAGTCCATATTGTTTCACAGTCTGTGTATGGCTACACTAATGAGCTGGCCATCGGCCACAAAATAGGTGGACAGCCTAAGAAGCACAAGTTAGCCAATTTGTGTGGGAAGGAACAATGGAAGAATGGAAATAAAATAGTATCTATATTTGATCAATATATCATATTTTAGAAAGTGCACTCAGATTAGGCTGTGAGCCTTTTTGAATCAAAGACCATCTTTAAATTCTTCAGGTTCCTGGGGCACCTGGGTGGCTCAGTAGTTAAGCGTCTGCCTTCAGCTCAGGTCATGATTGCAGGGTCCTGGGATCGAGCCCCGCATCGGGCTCCCTGCTCTGCAAGAAGCCTGCTTCTCCCTCTCCCATTCCCCCTGCTTGTGTTCCCTCTCTCACTGTCTCTCTCTCTCTGTCAAATAAATAAATAAAATCTTTAAAAATAAACAAAAAAATATAAATTCTTTATGTTCCCATTGTCATAGCCCAAAGTAGATCCTCAATAAATATTTCTTGTTAATCAACCGTATCTATCATATTTGGCCCTCCCAACAGCCCTGTAAGTTGGGAAATACTGCCATTTTGCAGAGGCTGGTACTGAGGTTGAGTGTTGACTTGCCTAAGACAACATTGTTAGCTCATGACAGAATTTGGAGAGGGAACTTATGCACCATCCATGACACAATTTACTAATGCCTACATTGACACTTTCCTCTCAATAACCAAACAGTTTCAAGGAAGAGGTAAAAGAGTCCATACATATCACATTGCCTTTTCTGGTTCAAATGCCTTGGTCAGAGTAAATGCTATGTTCTAAATCTAGTAAATCTTCTTGTCAGCTTGGATTCACTCAGACATTAGGATGAATGAGCAAATTATAGATGGCAGTAATAGAGTGCTTCCAGGAGGGCATTTCTTACCTACTTTATTCTGTTTCTTGGAGTTATTTGTGGAAATGCTTTACATCACTCAGGAAGAGAAACTAGAATGAGAAAGCCTGACTTGTAGTAAGAGCTCTGTCCTAACAAGTGTCTAATGATTTGGTATTACTCTATCGTTTGAGGCTATAATTATTTGCCTTTTACCAAAATAACCCTGCCAAGTCTTGCAGAAAGACAATAGAAATGAGAATAAACGTGTTTTCTTATCTTTTGGGGGATGGGTATCATAGCTGTATCATTAAATGAATACATTCGCACACATGTAAGAATTTGCACCACCTTCCCCATGGAATCCTTTGTAATCCTGTATCAGTTTTAGGATCAGCTTTTCTCTTTCTGTTCAAAGCAGGGGGAGGAAGTTAATTGGTGTTTTGATAGGGATTGCATTGAATCTGTAGAACATTTTAGGGAGTATCATCATCTTAATAATATTAACTCTTCAAGTCAATAAACATGGGATATCTCTCCATTTATTTAATTCTTTATTTTTCATTTCAGCAATGTTTCATAGTTTTTAGTGTGGAAGTCTTATGTTTCCTTGGTGACTTAGTCCATTTCGGCTGATATAACAAAATCCCACCACGTGGGTAGTTTATAAACAACAGGAAATTCTTGCTCACAGTTCTGGCGGCTTGGAAGTCCAAATTCAAGGCACCAGCATGGTCACCTTCTGGTGAAGGCCCACTTTCGGTTCATAGCATGTACCTTCTCACTGTGTCCTCACATGGTGGAAAATCTAGAGGTCTCTCTGCAGCTTCTTTCATAAGGCACTAATTTCATTCATGAGGGCTCTACTCTCCTAACTTAAGCATCTCCCAAAAGGCTTATTTACTAAAAGACATTACCTTTGGGGGTTAGAATTTCAACATAGGAATTTTGGGAATATACAAACATTCAGACCATAGCATTTGGTCAAATTTATTCCTAAATATTTTATTCTTTTTGACACCATTGTAAATGAAATTGTTTTCTTAATTTCATTTTCAGGTTGTTCATTGCTAAGGTGTAGAAATACAGTTGATTTTTGTATATTGGTCTTGTATCATGCAGCATTGCTGAACTCAGTTTTCTAGTTTTTCTTATAGTTTTATAGTAGATTCCTTAAGATCTTCCACTTACAAGATCTTGTAATCACTAGATAGAAATAGTTCTTCCTTTCCAATCATGATGCCTTTTATTTCTTTCTCTTTCATATGTTCTGACTAGAACCTCCAGTATAATGTTGAACAGAATTGGTAAGAGCAGACATCCTTGTCTTTTCCTGATAATAAGGGGGGAAGTATTTGATCTTTCACTGTTAAATATGATGATAGCTGTGGGTTTTCCAAAGATTGAGGAAGTTTCCTTCTATTCCTAGTTTGTTGAGTATTTATATCCTGAAAGGGTGTTGGAATTTGTCATATGCTTTTACTGTCTCTATTGAGGTGATCACTTGGGTTTTAGCCTTCATTTTATGAGGATCATGTATTATATTAGTTGATTTTTGTATGTTAAACCTACCTTGGATTCGTGGGTTAAATTCCACTTGGTCATGATGTCTAGTACTTTTTATATGTTGCTGGGTTCAATTTTCTAGTATTTTGTTGAGGATTTTTGCATCTATATCCATAAGGGATGTTAGCCTTTATTTTTCTTTTCTTGTGTTGTGTTTGGTTGGTTTTAGATTTAGGGTATTACTGGCTTCACAGAATGAGTTGGAAGCTGTTTTTCCTTCATTTTCTTCCTCCTTCTCCTTCTGCTTCTTCCTCTGGAAGGGTTTGATAATGACTTGTGTTAATTTTTTAAATGGTAGAATTTACTAATGAAGCCAACAGGTCCTGGACTTTTCTTTGTTGGATATTTTGTGGGTCAAGGGATTTATAGGCAGAGAAAACTGTAAGATGTAATGGGCTTTGACTGGTTTTTCAAAAACAGAAAGCCAAGCTAGCTGGAGCTGAAGTGACTCCCCATTGCCTGCATGTTATAATTTAATCTCAAATAAATAGTGCTAGAAAAACTGGATTGCTACATGTATAAGAACAAAACTGGACCACTTTTTAACACCACACATAAAAGTAAACTCAAAATGGAATAAAGACTTAAATGTGAAACCTGAAACCATAAAAATCCTAGAAGAGAATACAGGCAGTAATTTCTCTGACCTTGGCCATAGCAACATTTTTTTACATAAGTCTTCTAAGGCAAGGGAAACAAAAGGAAAATAAACTTTTGGGACTACATCAAAATAAAAAGCTTTTGCAAAGCAAACGAAAACACTGACCAAAAAAAAAAAAAAAAAAAAAAAAAAAAAAAAAAAAAGGCAACCTACTGAATGGAAGAAGATATTCACAAATGATATACCTGATAAAGGCTGAGTATCCAAAATATATTAAGAACTTAACACCAAAAAACCCCCACAAGTAATTCAATTTAAAAATGGGCAGAGGACCTAAATAGACATTTTTCCAAAGAAGACATACACAACAGACACATGAAAAATGCTCAACATCACTCATCAGGGAAATGCAAATCAAAACTACAATGAAACCTTACACCTGTTAGAATGGGTAAAATCAAAATGATAAAAAATAACAAGTGTTGGTGAGGATGTGGATAAAAGGAACCCTAATACACTATTGGTTGGAATGTGATTGGTACAGCCACTATGGAAAACAGTATGAAGTTTCCTAAAAAAAATTAAAAGTAGAAATATCATATGATCCAATTCCACAATTGGATATTTACCCAAAGAAAACAATAACACTAATTTGAAAAGATATATGCATGCCTATGTTTATTGCAGCATTATTTGCAATAGTCAGGATGTGGAAGCAACCTAAGTATCCATGAATAGATGAATGGATAAGGAAGATACCATACACACATGCACGCGCACGCATAATGGAATATTGCATAGCCATAAAATGGATGAGATTGTGCCATTTGAGATAACATGGATGGACCTAGACGGTATTTTGGTAAGTTAAATAAGTCCGACTGAGAAAGACAAATACCATATACTTTCACTCATATGTGGAATCTAAAAAGAAAAAAAAAAAACCCAAAGCAAATAAACAAAGAGCAGAATCAGATCTATAAATACAGAGTACCAACTGATGGTTGCCAGAGGGGAGGTGGGTAGGGGAATGGGCAAAAATAGGTGAATGGGAGTGGGAGATTTAGGCTTCCAGTTATGGAATGAATAGAATAAATCAATGGAATAAAAGGTAGCATAGGGAATATAGTCAATGATATTGTAATAGCAATGCCTAGGAAAAGATGGTAGCTACACTTGTGGTGAGCATAGATAGCATAGTGTATAAACTTGTCTAGTCACTATGTTGTACACCTGAAGCTCATGTAACATTGTGTGTCAACTATACTTGAATATAAATAGATGATGATGATAGATAGATAGATAGATAGATAGATAGATAGATGATAGATAAATAAATCTTAGTTTAGCTCATGATGCCTCCTAGTGTGGAACTTGATTAACCTCTTCAGCTTCATTCATCTCTTGCCATAACTTCTGTCACACTCTAAGCATCATATATGATGAAGTAATGATAATAATAGTTATTCTCTTCCAGGCCCCATGTTAAGTGTATACCATAATCGCAATTAACCATTATGTTCAGTTTCCCAGAAATAAAGCCTCTCTCACTTTATAACTTTGTTCATGAAGCTCCCATTCCCCAGGATAAATTATGCCTTTATTCATCCCTGCTCTCTCACTGCCTCAGTTTTGTGTAACTGACAAACATCTACTTATTATTAAAAACGCACGTTAAGTGTCACCTTCACAATAAAGACTTTTTATGTCCTGAAATAAAATATCAGTGAAGAACATCTAACAAATATGGGCATTTTTTCTTAATTTGCTTCTTTTGTGTACTCTAAATCCCTTGATGGCAGAAACCACTTTTGATTTCTTTATGCCAAATCTAGCAAAGTGCCTGTCACATAGTAGACACTCAGTAAATATTTGTTGAATTAATAGAGAAGCCCAGCTATCCTGAATGAGTTTCCCCTAGCATTTTGTATTGCTGAGATGTTATTATACTTCTCTGTGCTTGTCACAGCACCTGGTGTGACACTGATAAATGTTCACTGAAGTTAACTCAGCTGAGTGACAAGTTAATATTATAATATCAACAGCACATTTTGAACCCTTCAGTAAAAAGGTACCGTAAAAGCCTCAAAGTAGCTGTAAAAAATAGAAATGATAAAAATCTATTTGGATGATACTTCTTTTTGAAGATACAAAACAATTCTGTTGTGTTTTGAAACATAATTACACTTGAAAATTTCTGGTGTAACAGAGCTGTTTGGGGATTCTGGTGATCATAACAACACTGCTTGATACAAGGGAGGGGAAACCCATTTTAGAAGCTTTTCAGTGACAAGCTTTGTTTTCCGTATCTGGAAGCAATCCCCAGAGCCGTTTACTTAAATGCCTTGGAATATGGGAAAGTCAGTAGCACTGTGGGGTCCTCAAAGGGAGGAGCACTTTTGGTGAATGGGTGGAGTGACAGCATTTTCTGTAACAGCAGTATATCACCACCCAAGCAAGGTCTGTGCTTTTTAGTGTTAACGTTCAAGGTCTCTATGAGTCAGGGTTCTCCAGAGAAACAAAACACACACACACACACACACACACACACACGAGATTTATTTTAAGGAATTGCTCACATGATTGTGGGGGCCAGCAAGTCTAAAATTTGTAGGGCGGGCTGACAGGCTAGAAACTCAGGTTGGAGTTGATGTTGCAGCCTTGAGTCTAAAATAGCAAGCTGGAAACTCAAGCAGGTGTTAGTCTTGAGGCAGAATTTCATCTTCGCTGGGAAACCTGTTTCTTAAGGCCTTCAGCTGAATGGATGAGGCCCCACCCACATTATTTGAGGTAATCTTTACTTAAAGTCAATTTATCATTGACTTCAGTCAACAGAATGCCTTCCCAGAGACACAGAGATTAGCATTTTATTAAATATCAAATACTGTAGCCTAATCAACTTGATACATAAAACTAATAATCACAGGGTCCTTTGTCACATAGTGCCTGCCCCTCTCTACAACCTCTCAACTTGCCTACCTACTCATGCTCCACACCAGACTGCTAATCATGCTCTGGAAGAGCTCTGTACATCCCTGCCGCTTGGTGCCTCTGCTAGTTCCCGTATTCTCCGTCTAGAGTCTTTCCTTCCTTTTCTCAGCCATCAGATTCCTTGTCTTCTTCCTTAGACCCTATGCAAATGTCATTTGCCTTCCCAAATCTTGACTGCTTTCCTATTTAGATATCATTTCTCCCTCTCTTGAACCCCCAACAGATTTCCTGGTAGCAGAGTCACCTTGCTGTGCTTTGCATTATGCTAAAATGTATTCATGGTGACCATCTCCCCTTCTCTGTGGCTTGAGGGAGTTAAGAACTTCATGATTTTTTGGTTTTTGTTTGTTTTGTTTTTAATTTCTATGTTCCCTACAGAGTATAGAGCTTTCATTCATGCACCAATATTTGTATTTACTCCATGCTAGGTCCTAGACTAGCTGCTGAGGAATATAAAGATTAATTAGACAAGTTTCAGTGCTCTGAGAGTTCATAGTCTAGTGAGGGAAGCAAATAAGTAAAATTTTGATGCTCCTAAGTATTTGTTGAACTGAATTAATTTCTGCCTTTGAAGTAGAACTTTCCCCTCTGTACCTCCTCACCTTAATACTTCTACATATAAACATTGGACAGCCAGCTTGTAGTGGGCTGGAAAGCTCTGTCTTCATAAAACCTGTAAAAGAATAGTGTATGTGGTATGTTCTGAAGGGCATCAGAGAGTTCAACTGATCCAAAAATACCTGTTACAAAGAAGCCATAATGTTTGATATGCCACTATTGGGAATCCACTCATTTGGTTCAGAATTATTTTATCTGCAAATGTACCTGGGAGGAATTACTAAAAACATATGCTGATATCTTTTTCAAATTCCGTTCCCTTTTTTCTTTGCTTCTGTACCATTTCCTCCTCAAGACAGCTAAATTGCCCTCCTTGTAAGACTCCCACTACACAGAGGAGTTAGGGTTATTTCCTTTGGTCTTCTGCACTCTCTTCCTGTTACAACATAATTTTTTTTTAAAGATTTTATTTATGTGACAGAGAGAGACACAGCGAGAGAGGGAACACAAGCAGGGGGAGTGGGAGAGGGAGAAGCAGGCTTCCCGCTGAGCAGGGAGCCCGATGCGGGGCTCGATCCCAGGACCCTGGGATCATGACCTGAGCTGAAGGCAGACGCTTAACGACTGAGCCACCCAGGTGCCCCACAGCACAATTTTTTTGTTCTCTATTATTTACTTATCTATTTTATTTACCCAAGTTCTTACTAGACTGAGCTTTTAAGGGAACGAAGGTTTTTTTTTTTTATCTCTGTGACCCCAATATCTAGCTCAATACCAAAGTCATAGTGGGATACCTTCTAAGGGTTCCTGGAATGACTAGGTGGTCCTTTGATAGAATGAGCCCTGCACACGTTTGGGGGCAGGCTTAATGAAAGGGAATTGAAGGGTAGAGGGTAGGAAGTGGCAGAAAAGGGGCCTTAGGGAAACCAATTTGTCCCTGGAGCCATCCTTGATCCTGCTCTTTGCTTTTTTCCACTTTCTGGTTTCCCTCATGGATAAAATACCTTGTGAATTAAACACTCTTTTCTTTTGTTCTACAATACATAACCTAAAGCACTGTCAGCTGCCAGGAGTTTTTCTGGAAGCATTTGTGGTATAAAGGTGGCTACACATGCTTCATTTATGAAAGCACAAATGCTTTCACACTACCTTTTATTTCTGCAAGAACTGAGAACACGAACCTCTTCTCATGTCTCTCTCATCCACTATCCTTTGCCGTGGCTCAAAGAATAGGCTAGTAGAGACTGCCAACAAAGTGTTTTTCCCAAGTCCTTTTGACTGCAGGAATACAGACCTACACAGTTTTCTCAAGTAATAGGGCTAGAGTTTTCAAGATGCATCTAGATGGAGCTAAAATCAACTCTGAAACCAAGATGCCCTCTGAGTCCACTCTTACCTGTTTCTTTCTCATTCCCTCTCTCTTTCTGATGATGTCTCCTCTTTCTGTAGGGTTGCTCCATTTTCCTCTTGCTTCTCCTGCCCTATAGGTCTCTTCTCTTTTCTCATTGTCTTCTGCTTACCTATAGTTTCTACTCTCTCACAATTTCACATGACCTATCATGACTGCCCCAGACCCCCACTACCTCATAACTGTTCAGATTCAAAAATATATGCCTCCAAATATATACCCTCTGGTTCATACTAATTATAGTTTTTCCACAAATATATTTTTCAAATTAATTTTTAGCAGGGTTGATCCACAGATTGGCTAATTTTTCCTAATATAACCAAGAGTTGGTCATATATTATAAGTACCTATCAGTTATTAACAGTAGGTTATTTATTTATATTATAGTATACATTTATATCATATTATATTTACACACTTATATAATAATGTATATGTAATATAGTTATTACCACCAGGGCAGGGTTATTTATGTCTTCCCTGGATGGTATCCCCAGAATCTAGCACACTTCTTGGCATCCTATAGGTGCTCAAAATATTGAATGAATGGCTAAATAAAGCTCCTGATATCTACTTCTTACCCACCCTCTTCTAATCCATCTTAAAAAAAATGATCTTTCTGAAATACAACTCAAGCCACGATATTTCCAGCTTAAAATTATTAATAGCATTTATTATCCAAATTAGTATGAGGATATTTATAGCCTACTTTAGCTTTATTTCTTACCCCTGCTCAATCTCTTGTACTTCATGCTTCTACAAAGCCAACATCATTCATGAAATACATTACGCTATTCCATGTCCTTGCCTTTTCACATGGCAGAATCAGTAGAAATGCAAAGTATGGGATGAAGTGAAGATGACTTTAAGAGACAGGTTGATAAGATTTAATATCTAAATGATATAAATCTACTAATGTGTAAATCTCACAAAACCTATGATTACCTCTATGTAGTAAGCATTTGATATGTTCTTGTTAGAGTGGATTAAAACATGGCATTTGTGTTTTTATCTGGTTTCAGATCCAGTAGGAATGAGTGAGTGAAAGGAAACTAAAAGGATGAGTTCATTGGTAAATGAACAATTTCATCCTTTTTCAAATTCAATAGCTATTATTGTGACTAACAAAGCATCTCTTATGAGTTGAACACAAACAAGAAATAGTCAGGAGAGTGTTTATGATGTCATCATAAATATTTATAAAAGGGACACGGTAAAATGTTCTGTGAGATGTGGGTTATTAAAGGTTAGATTGTGAATGTTCATTAAGATCAAATTATTAAACACCTGAAACTTGTATAGCATTTTCTAATTCATAAAACAAATTCACACTCATTTTCCTATTTAAACTTTAATTCTCAATCTTCACTGGACCATTATCTTCAATGTGCAAACATTCTCCATCCTTAAGATTCACTCTGTGGACATCAGTTCCACATCAGGAACAAACCCTATATGTCTTCTCTTTTACAGCAAAGCCCAAAAGCTGTGTTCACTATCTCTACTTTTTCATCTGACATTCTTTCCTCACTTAATTCAGATCTGATTTTCATCCCCACAACTCCACTGAAAATGCTTTTATCAAGGTAATTAGGAACCTCCCCCTTCAACCATTTTTCTTCATTTGGCTTCAGACATGATATATTCCACTAATTTTTCAACTACCTAAGTTTCCCACTGCTCAGTTCTTGTCTCTCATCTTGTCTTTGTCTACTCACTCCCAAGGTGCCAGACCCTGCTTTTCCGTATTTTCTGCAAATTGATGATTCCCACATTTATATCTTCAACCCAGTTCTCTCCCTAAAGCTCCAGACTTGTATATCCAAGAATCTTCTTAACTCTCTCTAGATAGGCATCTCAGGCTTACATTCCTAAAGCAGATACCTGGAAAATCCTGCTCTAATCCTTTCTGGGAAGTTGTGCTAGACTCAACCAGGTGCCCTCACCAAAAACCTAGATGTCATCCTTAATGCCTCTCTTTCTTCAGGCTCAGCATTTCCTCAATCAGTAAGTCCTGTTGACTCTACCTTCCAAATATACCTGGAATCTGACTACTTATTACTGTCTTTACCTCTACTAATCTAGGCGAAGCCACCATTATCACCAGCCTCAGCTTCTGGAATACAATTCTGTCTGGGCTCTGCTTCCTTTCTTTCCCCTTTTGTAGTTGTCTTCCTTAGAGCAACCAAAGTATTTCTTTTATATGTAAAACTATCCTGTGGGATTCTTTTCTTATTCTAATTAAAACTTAAAGTCTTTTCTAGAACCTATAAGGTCTACTTGAACTAGATCTCACCTTTCTGTCCAAATTTATTTCTACCTTAGGGTATTTGCATTTGCATTTACTGGCCCTGTCTCCAATATTCTTCTATCACATTTTCCCATGATTCACTCCCTCAATTCCCTCTGATTCTACTCAAAGGGAAAACCTCTCCTACCATTCCATGTCTTTTTGTACCTTGACCCACTTTATTTTTCTTTATTTACTTACCTGTCAATATATTATGTATTTGCTTCATTCTTTATGGTCCCCCTTTTCCTCACTGGAATATAAGTTCAAGAGTGTTGTATTATTATTGCCCAAAAGATATTTGTTGAATGAGAGTATGAGTTGTGAATATAAGTTTTTTGACTAGAGGCTGAATGGTCTTTTCCATGATCCAAAGGCAAAGTAAAACATGATCATCTTTCCATATTTTTGAAATCTCCAGAATATTCTGAAGAAACATTTTGAGAATCTCAATTTCAGATTCTTCTAGATAAGTGGGTATGTATCATATTAGAACAATTAGGTAATTGCAGTCTGGGTTGGGTAATTGCAGTGTGGGCTTATGATAGGGACATGGACACCATTCCATTGGCTCAGAGTCCTCTCGTACTAATGCTCCATTGTGTCGATTTAGGTACAGAGCCAAGAGTAGTAAAGGAACACCACCCTAAAAAAAATAGGAACTAATAGATTTTTAAATTTTGACCCAGTGAAACCAAAAGAGTGAAAGAAAAGCAAGTTTATTAAAGCCACTTCAGATAATCTCCATATAAAGTATCATTATCATGGGTAATAGGATCTTGGACACAGACTTAAATAATCTTGAAAGTTCTGCCGGGTTGTTCCAGGGCCTGGCACACTAGGGTTGTGTTCTCTTCTCTTCTGTAGAATTACCTTAAAAACGTTCACTTTTCCTGTCTTTGTTACCCAAGAGTTCATTGTTTCCCCCACCCTTGCCTGGAAGACATGCAAAATTAGTTCAAGAAGATTTATAGTAGGGTAGGGCAGCTGCCATTTGTTGTGCACTCACTACGTGTCCAACATTTTAAGTCTGTTATCTTATGTGATATTTACATTCCTGAGGTAGGCATTTTTAGCAGACATTTATAATTCTGTCCTGAATAGCCTCCTTCTTCTGGAAAATACCTCTTCTCATTAAACACTGGATGTTTTAATAAGATCTTTGCATATAGCTCCCCACCTGCTGGCCAGAGATGTTATCACGTGGCCAAAGAAGACCCAATTAAAGTTCTTACACAGGAGTTTTACAGTGAACGCTAAAGAGGAAAAGTGTTTTTCCTTCTAATCATAAGGCTATATATGTCATGGCCTATGACCATGTCCCAGTAGGAGGAGAGAGACTTAGAGAATTACTTGACGTGTAAAGAATAGAGTCACACCAGAGATAGAGGCATTTGAGTCTTTCTCTTTAGCCTTCCTTGAAGTTGGCACTATTTCTACTCTTTCAGTTGTTCCAATGGCTTCATTATATGAGCCAATACTTTACTCTTTTTTACTTATGTCTCTTTTAATTGGATATTTGGGACTTGCAATTACAGGAGCCTTAAATAGTACAGTGTATTATCTCCATTTTATAGATATAAACTCCAAGGTACAGAGAAGTTAAATTCTTTGTTACCTGTTAAGTGGCAATGAAACTTGAATTTTCAGGTCTGTGGGCTTCTAACTACCACCACTGTTCTATCACTCCTTTCCACCTCTCTAAAGGAGTTAGCACTCAGCACGCAGTTAAACATGACACAACCGGCTTAAGCTTTTTGTTGTTCTTGTTGTATTTGTTTGTGTTTTAATGGAGACAAGTATCTAATGTAGTTTTAGAAAAAAAATTCTAGCCAGCCAAGTGATCCCACAGAAGCATCTGCTTCAGTTTCTTATTTGTAAAATGACCAAGTTGGACTCAATGACCTCCAAGATCCTTTTTTTTCATGGAAAGTTTTCTAAAGTCAAATTGATTCTTAGTGCCTCTGAAGATCTAATTATATGACTGTGCCTCTAAGATTTATTCACATACAAAAACAAAGAGCCATCAAGAGGAGGCACCTCAGTCAGATTTCATGATCAGGAGCCAAGTTGGCTTCCAGCCCTGCAACAATAACTCCAGAGTGGCACTGTCAGAACATCAATATGTTATTATTTACAGATCAGAGTTCTATCCTGAAGGATGTGTGTGCACTGTCAGGAAGGAATTAAAAAACATCCAGAAACAACCATCTTCTGAAAGATGAAAAGACGGTTTTTTTTTTTTTTTCGTTGAAAATTATAGTATATACTCCCAAATCTCGGAAACACATTATTTTGGAAACATGCTATAAGCACCTTTCTTTTGGCATTCAAATTAGGTGCTCAGCAACTCCTACAGAACATCTGGAGCTCTATAGATGATCACATTGAGAGATAAAATCGGTACAGTGAAGCGCATTTCAGCACCGACATGCACAAACAGGCACAGGCATGCAAACCTGAACAGAAACACACACACATACACACAGACTGGCCTTTGTTTTCTTTGGAATGTGTTCTTAGACTGGGTGCAGGGAAATTGCTCCTTGTGGATGTCTTTTGACACTTGCCCTAATCTAAAGGATAATCTTACTCTCAATGCATTTCTGTTTTAACACTCAATTCTTTGAATAAGATAATCAATTCATCTTTTTATTTTTTTTCAATTCATCTTTTTAGAATCTCCTTTCTACAGAAGTTTCAATTATTTTTAAATTCATATTTAGTAGTATTTTATTGTTTACCAGGTGCTTTTATGCAAATGACCTATTTAAGATATCTACCTAACCAACCTGTGAGGTTAGTAGTAGTATTGTTTATATTTTACCTCTTTATGTTTTATCATTACAGCAGCTCTATTATAGTTTGCATTTAAACGTGAAGATACTGAGGCTTGCTGGTATAAATGATTTATCCTGGGACACACAACTAATTAGTGGTGGGACTGACATTCTATTCAGGCTTTGGAGAGTGCAAGGAACAAGGGCTTCAGAGCCAAGTATATCTGGGCTGGAATCCAAGTTCACCCACTAGTTTTGTGACCTTGAGCAGGTAACTTAATCTCTTGGATCTTTAGTTCATTATCTTTACAATGGAGTTAAGGGTTTCAAAATTGCAAGCTTCTTAGGAAGAAGCCATATAAAGCCCTTGACAATCATCACTTCCAGTGTGGGTAAAATTTATCAGTGTCAAGTAGGTATTCATCAAATGGCTCTAGTTTTAATTTTCTCTTTTTGTGTGTGTGGTGTCTTTGTCTGGTTTTGGTATCAGGGTAATGCTGGCCTTTTAAAATGAGTTTGAAAGCATTCCCTCCTCTTCAATTTTTTGGAAGAGTTTGAAAAGGATAGGTATCAAATTTTTGAATGTTTGATAGAATTCACCAGTGAATTTGTCTGGTCCTGGAATTTTGTTTGTTGGGAGGTATTTGATTACTGACTTAATCTTCTTAGTAGTAATCGATCTATTCAGGTTTTCTATTTCTTCATAATTCTGTCCTGGAAGATTGTATGTTTTTTGGAATTTATCCACTTACTTTAGGTTGTCTTCTAATTTTTTCATGTATGTTGTTCTCAGGATCTTTTGTATTTACATGCTATCAGTTGTAGCTTCTCTTTTGTTTCTGATTTTATTTACTTGAGGCCTCTCTTTTTCTTGATAAGTCTAGGTAAAAGTTTGTAAATTTTGTTTATCTTTTTAAGGAACCCGCTTTTAGTTTCATTGACCTTTTTTATTGTCTTTTTAGTCTCTATTTCATTTATTTCTGCTCTGATCTTTTTTAAATTTTCTTCCTTCTACTAACTTTGGCTTTTGCTTGTTCTTTTTTCTAGTTCCTCTAGGTATAATGTTAGGTTGTTTGAGATTTTTCTTTCTTGGGGGAGGCCTGTATTGCTATAAACTTCACTCTTAAAACTGCTTTTGCTGCATCCCACAGATTTTGGTATGTCGTGTTTCTGTTTTCATTTGTCTCTAGGTATGTTCTGATTTCTCATTTGATTTCTCATTTAATTTATTTGATGACCATTGGTTGTTCAGTAGCATGTTGTTTAATCTCCATATTTTTGTAGTTTTTCCAGTTTCCTTATAACTGATTTCTAGTTTCATACCATTGTGGTTGCAAAAGATACTTAATATCTTCCAGTCTTCTTGAATTTATTGAGACTTATTTTATGCCCTAAATTGTAATTTATCCTGGAGAATATTCTGTGTGCACTTGAGAAGAATGAATATTATGCTGCTTTTGGATGGAAGGTTCTGTATATATCTATTAAATCCATCTGATGTAATGTGTCATTTAAGGCTAAGTTTCCCTTATTGATTTTTTGTCTGGATGATCTATCCATTGAAGTAAGTGGGAGTATTAAAATCTCCTACTATTGTTGTATTGCTGTCAATTTCTCCCTTTAGGTCTCTTAATATTTGCTTTATATACTCTGGTACTTCTATGTTAGGTGCATATAGATTTATAAATGTCATATCTTTTCGCTGACTTGATCATTTTATCATTGTATAATGCCCTTTGTCTTTTATTACAGTCAATGTTTTAAGGTCTGTTTTGTCTGATATGAGTATAGCTACACCGGGTTTCTTTTTGTTTCCATTTGCATGAAATGTTTTTTCTATCCCTTCACTTTCAGTCATTGTGCCCTTACTTCTGAAGTGAGTCTCTTGTAGGCAGCGTATAGATGAATCTTGTTATTGTTGTTGTTTTTAAATCCTTTCAGCCATTCTATGTTTTTTGATTGGAGATTTAGCTCATTTATATTTAAAGTAATTATTGATAGTTATATATGTATTGCCATTTTTCTTACTGTTTTCTGTTTTGTGGTTATTCTGTTTGTCCTTCTTTTTCCCTCTTTCCTTCTGGTGTAATAACTTTCTTTAGTGTTATGTTTAGATTTCTTTCTCATTTTCTTCTGTGCATTTGCTGTAAGCTTCTGCTTTGTGATTACTGTGATGTTCATATATATTGTCCTATGTATATAGCAGTCTATTTTAAGTTGGTAACAACTTTAGTTTGAACCCATTCCCAAACTCTAAATTTTTATCCCCCTCCTATGTTTTAAGTTTTGGTGCCACATTTTACATTTTTTATTTTATGTATCCCTTAAATAATTATTGTACTTTAGTTAAGTTTATTACCTTTGTCTTTTAGTATTTGTTAGCTTCATAAAGCTATTAATCTACTACTTTTACTGTATATTATCTTTTCCAGTATGTTTTGTTTGTTTTTAATTACTGCCATTTCTTCTCAGCTTAAAGAATTCCCTTTAATATTTGTTATAAGAGTGGTTTAGTAGTGATGAACTCCTTTAGCTTTTGCTTATCTGGAAAAACTCTTTTTCTCTCCTTCCAATCTGAATGATAACATGGCTAGGTACAGCATTCTTTACTAGAAATTTTTGCCTTTCACTGTGACTTTGAGTATGTCATGCTACTTCCTTCTGGCTTACAAAGTTTCTGCTTTAAAATTTGATGGCCTAATGGCATTTCCCCTGTAAACAGCACATTGCTTTTTTCTTGCTGCTTTAAGATTCTCTCTTTATCTTTAACTTTTGACATTTTAATTATAATGTTTCTTAGTGTGGATCTATTTGGATTCGTCTACTTTAGAACTTTCTGGGTTTCTTGGACCTGGATGTCCATTTTCTTTACCAGGTTGGGGAAAATGTCAGCCATTATTTCTTCAAATAAATCTCTCTCTCTCTCTCTCTCTCTCTCTTTTCCTTCTGGGACTTCTATAGTGCAGATGTTATTCCACTTGATGTTGTCCTATATGTCCCTTAAGGTATATTTACTTTTTAAAATAGTTTTTTTCTTTTTATTGCTCTATCTAGGTGAGTTCCATTGTTTTATCTTCCAGCTTACTTATCCATTCTTCTGCTTCATCCATTCCACTGTTGAAGCCCTCCAGTGTATTTTTTGGTTTACTTATTGTATTTTTTAGCTCTGTGACTTCTGTTTGGTAGTTTCTTATACTTTCTGTCTTTTTGTTGAAATTTTCACTGTGTTTATCCATTCTTCTCCCAAGTTTGGTATGTATCTTTATGACCCTTACTTTGAACTCTTTATCAGGTAGACTGTCTGTTTCATTAAGGGTTTTGTCTGAGGTTTTTATCTTGTTCTTTTGTTCAGAACATATTTCTCTTCTCATTTTTCCTGATACTCTATGTTTGTTTTTATGTAATCAGTGAAACTACTACCTCTTTCAGTCTTGAAGGAGTGGGCTTGTGTAGGAGATGGCCCATGGGGCCAAAAGTGCAATTCCCCCTGACCATCAGATCCAATCATTTAAAGGGTGTCCCATGTGTGGGCTGCATGTGCCTGTCAGCTGTGGCAAGGCTGCTGCTACAGCAAAGAATAGGGGAGCAGGTGGAGTGCTCACCGAACTGGCTATGGCATGGCTGTGGTGCAGAAATGGCTCTAGTTTTAACCCAAAACTCTAGTTTTGACTATTGAAGAAAAAAAGTGCTCTGTTCAGTGTTTATGTATGGGGGTCTTTAGAAGTTCCAAACTTTTGTAGTACAAAGTGGTCAGTGCTGAGGTGCCTTGAGTCTCCAGGGATTTTCTGCCCTCTCACTTTATCTCTGATTGAAAACTAATACACAGGACAAGCTATGCCTTCACAAGGTTCTTTGGTGGTTCTTTGGTTCTTCACAGGTTCATGGGCTTGCCTACTTTGCTCTGCCAATCTCGTGACCCACACACACATAGAATCTAGTAGTCTATGGCTTCCAAGAAAGGGAGAGAGGCTGTTTTATAGTCTGCTGACACGTTATCTGGGACTAGTATCTAAAAGAGCTGGTAAATTTTGTTAAAGTATGCATGAGATCTTGGGTAAACCAGCTAGCTTCTCTCTGTTCCATGACTGTGGACTCAGCTTGCTGCCCAGTCTATGCTGGTTTCTGATTACAGTGTATGGATGACGTGCTGTCTGACCTTAGGTAAACTGAAAAATGAGTTAAGGATTAGGAGTCATTAGGATAATAGATTGATGGGTTATCTACTGTGTTTCTCTCTGTAAAAAACAAAAGACCCAATTCAATGTGATTTGAACTCAATCAGCCATAGTATGGTCATGGATAGTTTACGGAACTTTTCTTAGTTTTAGTTTTCAATATCCTAAGTTGAGATAATAATATAGGGTTGTTTATAGGATTAAATAACAGTAAGCTCAAAGTGCTTACTTAACTCAATGTTTGAGATATAGTAAGTGTTCAGTGAATGTGAACTATTTCTATTGTCGTTGTTTTTCTTATTGAGTCTCAGAAACAAAATACAACTTCCCATCCACATAACTACCATGAAAACTTTTTGTCAAACATAGTTTCATTTATAAACATTATCTCAGGAACTATCGTTTCTTACTAGAAGAGCACTATCTTAGACTACAAAGAACTATGCTCAAATTCCTTCACTGCCTCCTACTAGCTATAGGGTTGGGCAATTTGTAATTCTCCCAGAGACTGATCTGAAGCATGGAATTAACAATACTTTTCTCAAAAAGTGTTGTGAGTGGTAGCTAATACTGCATGGGTAACAATATCTGGCATAGTATCTGATATACTGATGATTGTTGAGACTGAATCTGGACTTCGATTCCTTTATCTATAAAATGGAGATAAGGATACTCTTCCCAGAAGATTGTGATAGGGATTAAATGCAATGATATATGTGATAGTACTTTGGAAATTCCACAGTACTGTATAAAAGTAATTATTAGTGCTATTATTAATCACCTATCACTGTTATTTTAGTACTACTACTACTATTATTACTATTATTAATAATAGTAATAAGTAAGAGTAATGTCTTTTTACTACTGTTAATCATTAGTACTGTTTTTATTATTTCTAAGTCAGAAAGTATAGATTTTAATTTTTTATATCTAAGAAATACTTATGTAAGGAGATGGCTTGGAAATAACTTTTCAAATTCTTCATCCCATAAGATTTTATTCAGAGACACATTTATTATAGAGTACTTTAATGACTTATTTCACATTTGGCATGTAAAATTGTTCCTGAGCAAAATAATTTTTACTTTCTTTTGTTTGTACTGTTTTTTTAATTCCAGTATAGTTAACACACAGTGTTATATTAGTTTCAAGTGTACCATACAGTGTTTCAACAATTCTATACATTACTCAGGGTTCATCATAAGTGCACTCTTTACTCCTCATTACTTATTTCACCCATCCACCCACCCCCCTTTTCTCTGGTAACCAGTTTGTTCTCTATAGTTAAGAATCTATTTCTTGGTTTGTCTTTTTCTTTTTTTTCCTGTGCTCATTTTTATCGTTTCTTAAATTCCACATATGAGTGAAATCACATAGTATTTGTCTTTCTCTGACTGACTTACTTTACTTAGCATTATACTCTCTAGCTCCATCCATGTTGTTGCAAATGGCTAGATTTCATTCTTTTTTATGCCTTAATAATAATCTATTAGACAGAGTGAATATATATATATATATATATATATATATATATATATATATTCTTTATCCATTCATCTGTCCATGGACACTTGGGCTGCTTCCATAATTTGGCGATTGTAAATATGCTACAGTTAACATAGGGGTGCATTTATCTTTTTGAAATAGTGTTTTGAGCAAAATAACTTTTTAAATGTCATTTAAAACTAATGAGGTTAAAATTAGTGAAATAAAATAAGGGCTGCCCTGTTTAAGTACTTAAAGGCTATCTAGCTGCCCATCACACTTCAGATAATCAGCGCCAGCCTGTGGAAGGTCTCTACTCAGCACTGGTGCGTGACTTATTACTAAATGAAACAGACTGCTCAGGCGAAGTTGTTTTGTGTCTCTCATGCTGTTAGCTGTTGATAGACAGCCTATGTGTCTTTGTGCTCTCAGATAACAATTATTCCCTGTTGCTTTTCCACTTCATGAGCTTTAGGCACAAATCCTGAGATGTGTTTGTCTATAAGTATGTAAGTCTCTGCCATTGTTTTCCTTCTATTTATTTCCTGATGTTGCCCAGCCTTCTCAGTTGAAAGCCAGGATTCACTCCATCAGTCACACATGCTTTAATAGAAATCCAAAAGAGAACCATTTTGTAGACATTATCCTAGAATAATGTATGCCATATGTATAATCTTTTTTCCCTATCTGGAGGAATTTCTGCTATTAGTAGTTCAGCTCTTATGAAAAGACCAACAATATCTGTTATAGGCAGTAGGACATGCTACACATGAAATAATAGAGTCAGAGGACTTAGGTTTGGGCTTTGATTCTGGGATCTTTAGATGAGTGACCTTGAGCAAGCTGTGTTTCTCAGGCTGTTTCTTTAACTTATATTTGAATCCATGCACTACCACTATATCTTATTGACTGTGTTCTTGGGTTTCATTAAGATCAAAAACTTGTGTGCTTCCATGGACACCAGGAAAAAGTGAAAAGAAAACCATTAGAATGAGAGAAAATATTTGTAAGGGACTTTACTTTCAGAATATATAGAGAACTCTTACAACTCAACAATAAAAAGCCAAATAATCCAATTAAAAATGGGCAAAGAATTTGAATAGACATTTCTCCAAAGAAAACATACAAATGGCCAATAACCACATGAAAATATGCTCAACATCATTAGCCATTTGGGAAATGCAAATCAAAACCACAATGAGATACCACTTCATACCCACTAAGATGACTATAATGTAAAAGGCAGACAATAACAAATGTTGGATAGGATGTAGAGAAATTGGAACCCTCACACATTGTTGATGATGTTGTAAAATGGTGCAGCCACTTTGGAAACAGTTTGGCAATTCCTCAAAATGTAAAACATCGGGCTACCATATAATCCAGCAATTTCACTCCTAGGTATATATCCAGGAAAAGTGAAAACCCATCCACACAAAAACTTGTATAGAAACATTGTTCATATAATAGCCGAAAAGTGGAAACCACTCAAATGACAATCAACATAAACAAAATGTGATAGATCCATAAAATGGAATGTTATTTGGCAATAGAAAGGAATGAAATACTGATCCATGCTGCAACATGGATGAACCTTGAGAATGTGGTGAAAGAAGCCATGTATTGTATGGTTATGTGTCTATGAAATGATCAGAATGGGCAAATCCATAGAAACAGAATGTAGGTCAGTGGTTTCCATGGGCTAGGGGAGGGGTAAATGAAGATGGGTTTTCTTTTGGGGGTGATGAAAATGTTTAAAAATTGGGTAGCAGTGATGGTTGCACAAGTGCGAGTATAGTAAAAAGTATTGAATTGGATACCTTATAAAGTTGAATATTACAGCATATGGATTATAGCTCAATGAATTAAAGCTGTTATTTAAAAAAGAAGAAACTTAAACTTTTTGATACTCCTATGGAATTGAAAAATAACATAATGTGCCTCCTTTTCTGTTTCTAAGAGTAAAAGTATAGTTTCTTGCTGTGGTTGTTGTGGTAATTTAGCCACATGCCATCTTTAAAAATTCTCCTTATCGAGTCTTCCCAGATAGCCTTTGCTAATTTTATATTTGCTTCATAATCTAAAAGCAGTCCTTTATTAGCTTTCCCAAAAAGCATCACGTTGCCTGCTTGGATTAAATGAACCACATTCACTAATGGCCCCCTCTTTTCTGTTTAATGCTTATCAACAATTATATTGCTCTCTAAACCACAAGGGAAAATAAAGCCTTTTCCTATGGGAGAGGTACTTACACATTCATCCTGACCCAAAATATTCTCATGAAAATACTCTTACTGAATTATAAACTAGGCCAACTATCTTCTTTCTTTTTAGCTGTAAGCATATGGACAGGACTTTGTTTTTATTAATTAATGAATTAATTTTTCAAAAAATATTTATTGAGTACCTACTTTATGCTCAGCATGAAAGTAGGCACTGACAGTAAGGCAGTGGAAAAAATACAGGAATCTTTTTTCTCATGGAGTCATATGCTAGTGGGAAGATATAGTTCATACAGACAATATATAAATGATATATGCTAAAAGGTGATAAGTGCTGTGTGCAAAAATAACAAAGCCAGGAACAAGGAATAACAAAACACTCTTTTGAGAGTGCTGGAGTAGAGTAGGGGTGATCTGGGCAGCCCTCAATAACAAGGTGACATTTAGAGCAGTGACTTAAGTGTGGGAAAAAGCCATGGAGCAAACTGGGGAAGAGCATTTTTAAGTTGAGAGAATATCCACTGAAAAATTCCAGAGGCAGTAGCATGCCTGGCATGTTCTAGGAACAGTAAAGGGCCACGGCAGCTTAAATAGAGTGAGGAAGGGGTGTCTAATGAGCAGTGGGGTCAGGGAAATGATGAAGATTATAATCTTCATCATCTCCCTGATTATTGTAAGGACTCATAGATTATTGTAAGGATTTTGGCTCTCACGGTGAATGCAATGGGGACCAATTAGGTGTACAGCCAATGATTATTGGTGTTCAGCCTCATAGATTATTGTAAGGACTTTGGCTCTCACGGTGAATGCAATGGGGACCAATTAGGTGTTCAGCCAATGAATGATGTGACCTCAGTTAGGTTTTTAAAGAATTACCCTGGTTGCTATTTTGAAAATAGACTGTAGAGGGACAAGGATACAAGAGGAAGTCCAATTAAAACAAACTGGTTTTCATATTTAAGTTTTGATGGTCTGTGTACTTTTTTTTTTTTTAACACCCGTTGCTACCATTGCATAAAATGAGTTGGCTTCTCTGAGACACTGTGAGGTGTTGAAGGTTGAAATGTGAAGGCAGATCTGAAATAGAGAAACCAGGTATCCCTTCTAGGAGCACAGATCCAATTAAAGTACATGATGATAAGGATCCAGAAGGGTGATAAATAAGACTAAGTCCTAAAACAAGCGACAAAGGGGAAGCCATTCAGACATGTGTTCTCATTTGATGTAAACTGGTGTTTGTCAGTGAGAGCCAGAGTAATGATCACATTCTACTCAGAGGTTCAGAAGGCTGAGACCCTTGTCCTCTCTGTTGAGTGTCTTTGGGGTATAATTTGTCACACTGGGATATGCCTTTAGTTCTTCAGGGATCTGAGGATCTTTGAACCTGTTACTGCTGTGCTGTATTAATGATGATCTCAATGGTCTTCAGGGGCTATTGTATCTGCTTAGAGGCCACTCTTCCTGGGCCAGTGGTGGAAGTTTAAACACATACCAGCATGTTCAGAGCAGTCAGGGGTATTGGTCCCAAACCTGGGCATAGTTGAATTCATTATTCCAGTCACACTGTTATTTCTTTGTGTAACATAGACATTTTCTGTACTCTGTAATCTCCTGTGATGAAAAGGACTTATAATCTCTCCGGGGTTTTCTCCTTTGTTGTGGTCTAACATATGTCATTCAGGAAATCTGACCCTGTGTGTTAGGTGTTCTTTCATCGTGCTCCGAATGGACTAAACAAGGCAGAACGAGTCAGACAAGAGGTTTGATAGCTCCAAACACGATACAAAAGGTAGAAGGAGAGAGAATTTTATTTGGTTAATCTGATCACTATTTCAGTTAACAGAAAACCCGAAAACATGTTTTCATATCACCAGGCATGGAGGAGAAAATGCAAAATGAGAGAGAAAACAGAGAATACTTTTAAAGGGAGATTTTTCAACAATTTTGGAAACTCAAATTCTTCCCTTTTCTGAGGTAAATTGGAAGAAATGCTACACACACCATGGGAGCTATCGTTCAGATTTGACTGCAAATCGATTTTCTCATTTGATATCTAAAGGAAACTACTGATGATGTTCCAGTTGAATGCTTACATGTTGATTGCTAAGTCATTTGTATTCGTACTGAAAATGATATCTACTCTGCAGTGGGAAGTGGCATGCCTTCGGAAAGAAAAATCAAAGGACAAGGAGCTAAGCAATAACTATGTGGCAGCAAGAACACAAGGAAATTAATGAAAATAAACTAAGTTCCCGAGTGGTGGGATATTGATAGAGCACCAGTTCCTCAGGATGTTACATGTTAGTGATTTGCTTCTTCCCCGGCGACATTCATGGATATGGTAGGTGTTGTAAATGCTATGAAAAACAAACTTTATCTGACAGTTCAGGGACAGGGCTGGGATATGGTTTCATATTTTAATCATAAGAAATTAAAGATATGTAAAAAGACCATGTTATGCTTCATAAAATTCGATGATTTTTTATGAACAGTACTGGAATGTATTCATATATTAAAAGTTCTTTAGATTATCTTTTTTTTAAATTCTAGAAGTAGATCATGCATTGAGTGGAGTTTTTCTTTAAGAATAAACTGATTCCTCAGGCCAGGGTAATATTTGTGAATAATATTTATTTTTCTTGACTTGAAATTTTCCTCAACTTGGATTAAGACTATTTTAAAAAAGCTTTTCTATATTAGACTCTTACAAAAAAGAAATATAAGCTAATGAGCAGTTACTGTAAATTGTAAAGATTTTTTAACCACTCTCAAATATTTATTTTTATGTGCTTAGTGAATAGTTGAGTATTTTTTTATTCTTGTTTTTTTAGAGCTATGTGAGAGATGTAAATACTTTGCATTGTTTAAATATTTCTATTGTCTGTGAACTGTGTCTTCATTTTGAGAGTTAAGACAGTGAGGAACTCGGAATTATGGGTAGGTGGGAGACAATGGATGACATAAACTAGAACCAAACCATGATTTGTGTGGATTTACCCTTGTGTCACCGCATAGTCCCAGATTTACATATGCATTAAAACTGGAATGTGAGCATACATTTTAAACATAGGCATTGCTTGTTTGAGGATTATTGAACTTTCTAACTGCTCTGAATGCCAGTGCTTCTAAAAGGGCAGAAATTACGGCTGCCATAATTTTTTTTGCACAGTGCATAGCACAGGCTTCTGACAGTTCATTCAACAAATACTTTGGGTGTTGATGAGTAAATCAGAAAATCAAAGTACTCTTACTCTTAATTTTGAATATAATTAGTTCTCAAGAATCAGACCACAATTTTTCCTGATTACACTTTTTTCTAGGATCAGTTGAAAATATGGGGGACATGAAAGGAAAAGAAACTTAGAATTTTTACTCTTCCCATCAAAAATGGAATTCAAGTGGTGCCTGGGTGGTTCAGTCAGTTAAGTGTCTGCCTTCGGCTCAGGACATGATCCCAGGGTCCTGGGATCGAGCCCCACATCAGGCTCCCTGCTCATCCGGGAGCTTGCTTCTCCCTCATCCTCTCCCTCTGCCTGCTGCTTCCCTTGCTTGTGCTCTCTCTCTCTGCCAAATAAATAAATTAAAAAAAATGGAATTCAAGAGAGAATTGGGTCAAAAAAGAACACCTTTTATTGCATTTTGATATAACTTTAATTGAAGGCAGTCCTGGGTTAGAACTTTAGTGGTTTGTAAAAGAATAAAAAGGGGATGGTTTCTTAAAACTGGAAAACACTTGGTTAGACAGTTAAGCAATTCTCCTGATGGTTTCAGAGCTGTGATGTACAACTAAAAAGAGGATATGTTTTAAAAAGGAAAAAGTAATTTAAACTTATGTAACCATAAAACCTTTGGGGAAGTGAACTACCTATTAATATCTTCATGGACCTCCGGAAAACAGTTTGGGTGATGTGATGTTTCCATGAAGCAAACACTGCCTAGAGAACCAGATCACTGTGAGTGAAAATCCCAGCTTCATTGTTTACCAACTGTCTGACCTTGTCAAGTCTGAGTGCTAATTTTCTTGTTTGTAAATGAAATTATAACGCTTCTCTTGAAATATTGTGAAAATTAAATGATGTGATGTGAATCACCCAAACAAAGTTACTGGCACATATGAATAAATACTTAGTTCATTTTAAACATGAAATATGAAAAGTAATATAAATGTTATGTGTCTGATGGTGATATTTAAATGAAATGTAAAAGTACTTAGCACAATGCCTGGTTCAAAGAATCAACTCAATAAAATTAGCCTCTTTAACTCCTCATCTCATTACCTTAAGGTTATTTTTAAATAACCTTATTTTTAAGTTGGTTAGCATTTCATTAAAAATCCAGGTTTTTTATAGTAATGATACGCTGTTCAAATCAACTTTCTGAAAAATTCCAGTTACCTATTGAAATTGAACATACATTTACTCAGCACTTAACTATAATGCTGGATTCTATGCTAGGCTTCTGGGATCCAAAGTTGTGTAACCATCAGAGTAAAGCCACAAATCAATCAAGGATTATAAATCAGTGTGTTAATAACAATAATATATGTGTGCACAGCCTGCTTTGGGTATATCTATATCAGATTGGGGCATAAAGAAGGAGACCCATAACTACAATTCAGATGGATTAGTAGGCCATAACTAGACAGAGAATAAGAAGAAAGACCTTCCAGACATAACATAGCTTAACATGACTCATTTTGGGAAAAACTGTGGGTGTTTCAAATCTTAAGAAGGGAAATGATTGCTTGAGACAAACACTCAAGACAAACAGGGTTGGCTGCATAAACCCTCATAGGAGCTATAACTTTATCCTGAAAGCTGTGAGAAACCAACCATTAAAAGTCTTAAAGCCAGAAAGATGGAAGCCATTGTGTGGGGCCAGCCTGGAGGCAGAGACTGGGGACTTCCACAGAGGTAGAGTTATATTCTATTTTTGGAGGAAAAAATTTCAGGCAAGTGCTACTAAGCCCAGAAGAGTCTATTTGTGTTTATCTGTAATCTTTGAGGTAACCCAATGGCTAAGTCAACTCTTAGATGGGAATTTGCAATAATTAAAATGGAACTTCACAATTAGACTGTTGAATTTTAAGTGGTAAAATGTTTTCAAGGTTCAACAGCTAAAAGCTTAGAAACCTATGTAGAGTATCCTTGTAAGCCCTCTATGTGATAAAGATTTATCTATTTTTATATAACTCCTTCAGAGTTAAATGCAAATTTCTTTTTTCCAATTGACCTCACTTTCTTACATATTTTTTAATTTACTTTATCTACACCTATTTTTCTTATTGAACTACAGCTAACAGTAAATTCAGGTGAGAAAATAAAATTACACTCTACATTTTCAATTACACCGATGTCGATTAATTATATATAAACAATCACTTAAATGCACTAGAGAAACTAGTTTTAAGGAATCCTGTGGGAAATCTTCTTAGCCATGAGAATTATTATTCTTATAGTAAATTTACTTCTCAACTTTTTTGTGTTATATATATGTATGCTACATGATTCCCTAAAGCAGGCCATACCTACATTTAGTATGTTTAGCAGGTAGGATTATGGGCTTAACCTAAAACCGTGCTGGCTTCCATGGCAATCATATTAGAAGCTAAGTTATAGACTTGTAAACATTTCCAGAAATTGAGCAAATACTTGTTTGTTTTTTGAAATAATAGTTAAAAAATGTATAAAGCCTGATAGAGTGTATTTGTCACTGTTAAACACTTTATAGAAGCTTATGTTCTGTTGAAGAGCTAATTTTGACAACCATTAAGTTCCAATCCTATCTGTAATTCTGTTGTAAAGGATACTTTTTTTTAGCTCAGAGACGGCCCTTTGCATTAATTACCAAAGCAACAGTGCTCGCTTTGGCAGCACGCATACTAAAATTACCAAAGCCAACATGAGAAAAAAATGTGCCTGAGATCAGGTCCCTGATGAAAATAAGAAACGAGTAAAATTTGAATATCACAAAAATTCAAATACATTATCTTTTACTGATTGTCACTGAGGTACAGACAGCAAAACAAACAAACAAAAAATTCACTTCAATCAACGACTTTTATTTAGCTGGAATATAAACTCTCAAACTTTCAAAAGTGCATTCATGTTTTTTCTGTGCTGTAGACATTATCCTTACCTTGAGACTTTAGCCATAGAACAAACAGTATGAGTGAATGCCTGTGAGCCTACTTTGATGAAGAAAATTATATATAATATTTGAAGAATTACATGACTTCTTCCTTCCTGTGCTATTTGAAGGAACTGCATACAGCCTGCTCAAGCACAGTACACACTTCTAAGTCAGAGGAATCTATCAGTCATCACATGTTTGCTGTGCTCAGCATGAAGCTACGTGTCAGAGGTGTGCAAAAGAAGTGTGAATGTACTTGCCCCAAACTTAGAGAAGAAGAATAAAACTTTTCTCATGAAATTATTTCCTTGAAAAGTCAAGCAAAGTTTGTTTGTTTGTTTGTTTGTTTGTTTCCAGGAAAGAAAAGACCAACAAGGAACACATACTCTTATTCAATATTAGAAGCTACGTAGTATGTAGTAATATAAGCTTGTTAAACAAAGATGGTACAGGCTATCACATCAGTAGAAGACCTAAAATTACCCTGCAAGTTGATTGCAAGAAGGGATGTTAGCTTGCTCCCAAGAATTTCCTCTCTGTAAAAAGGCAGCTGCTTCTTTCACTGCGTAGTTGAATGAAACAAAGGCAAGGTTTTCCAGTCTGAAGAGAGACCAAAGAAAAATTTGATGATTGGAGGTCACTGACAGAGAAGCAGACAGCTAATCTGATGGATAATGACCTGACAGGGTCCCACACACAGAACCACAGGTGTCATCCTGCTGTGGGGTGTGGGCCCTGTCTAAAAGCTGCAGGAACTTCCATTCTTGGAATATTACCTCCCTTAAATCGCAGCTCCCTGTAGTAAGCTCTCTTGTAGTAAGCTCTCTTGTGCCAATCACAGTAAGTTAGTCTGATGTCTAAGACTTCCTTCTTACAGCAACACAGTAATTTAATTTTCTTCTGTTAATTGGAAGATTGAAGAAAAATAACTATACTCCTCAAATTATCTAAATGATTCTAACAGATGAAATTAAGCATTTTAAAAGATAATCAAGTCATAAAATTAATATTTCTATCAAGACTATTTACATCAACTAATTAAAAGCTAGCTTTTCAGTTACCAGGCCTACTGAATCAGCTCTTAGTAAAACAATGCTATTGTATTTCACATAAAATAGTTCTATGTCTAGCAAAATTTTTCTTGAATTTATGTATTATCCAAACTTGAGTGTGGATGGTATGCAAAGAAACATACTAATTATAGCTAACCTCACAATTAATCATTTTTTTTGCAATAAAATAAAACTGCATTTTATTTATTTTTTATTATTTTATTTAAAAAAAACTGTGTTTTTTTTTTTTGAGTATAGTTGACACCCCAGTAGACATTTTTCCAAAGAAGACATACAGATGGCCAACAGACAATTGAAAAGATGCTCAACATCACTCATCAGCAAGGAAATGCAAATCAAAACCACAACGAGAGGGGCGCCTGAGTGGCTCAGTCAGTTAAGCATCCAACTCTTGATTTTGGCTCAGGTCATGATCTCAGAGTCATGAGACTGAGCCCTGTGTCAGGCTTCGCACTTAGCAGGGAATCTGCTGGAGATTCTTTCTCCCTCTCCCTTTGCCCCTCCCCCACCTCTCTCTCTAAAATAAATAAATTAATTAAAAAAAAAAACACAATGAGGTATCACCTTACACCTGTTAGAATGCCTAAAATCAAAAGGACAAGAAATTGCAAGTGTTGGTGGGAATATGGAGAAAAAGGAAGCCTCATGCACTGTTGGTGGGAATATAAATTGGTGCAGCCACTGTGAAAAACAGTATAGAAGTTCCTTAAAAAATTAAAAGTAAAAATGCCATATGATCCAATAATTCCACTATTGGGTATTTACCCAAAGAGAACAAAAACAGTAATATGAAAAGATACATGCACTCCCATGCTGATTGCAGCATTATTTACAATAACCAAGATATAAAAGCAACTTAAGTGTCTTTCAGTGGATGAATGGATAAAGAAGATGTGGCATATATATACAATAGAATATTAATACAGACATAAAAACACTGAGATTGTGCCATTTGAGACTACATGGATGGATGTAGAGGCTAAGTGAAATAAGTCAGACCGAGAAAGGCAAAAACTGTATTCATTTTTAGTTGAATATTCATTGAGGGTACTACTCTAGTATGCTCTGTATTGGATGGCCCTGGTGATACAATACTTACTAAGTATTAGTCCTTGCTATGTTCCTGCCTAGGCGGAACTTGTCCTCTGGTGAGAGAGACAGACATATGTCAGTTGGAAGACAATTTGAGAAATAGAGAATCTCCTTAACTCCCCAAGAAGAGCTAACACAGGCTTCACATAGGAAGGTGATACTTGCCTTGGTCTATCAAGATAGTAAGGAGGCATTCCAGATAGAGATGAAAGTAAATGCAAAGGAATGGAGACAGAAGTGGCCATGGCTGGTCCAGAGAAAGATAAATTCTATACTGTGGCTTATGTGTATTGTTTATTTTCTGAACCCACTCCTCCCACATCATTCCCTGCCCCAAGCTGGAATGTGAACCACATGAGGGCAGGAAATTTTGTCTGTTTCATTAATGACTGTACTCTAAAGGCTTAGAAGAGTGTCTGGCACAAAGTAAGCCCAATAAATACTTGTTAAAAGAATGTATCGTGTGTGTGCGTGTGTGTGTGTGTGTGCGCGCGCGCTTGCCTGTGTGCTTGTGTTGTGTGGCTTGGCACTTAAGTGTCTCCACAAATGAAAGTGATTTTGGAGAAATGATATCGGACAAGCTTTGGTCTTTGGTCCTCTTACCTCCTTGAGAATACCTGACCTAAAGGAGAATTTTATTTTAAAACTAAGGATCACTATGTAGCTTTTATTCTGACAGCAGCAAAGTTTCAAAACCTTGAAAGATCTTTTGCCATCAAGAATTGGCATAAGTGTCATAAGATGCAGGCAGGAATAAGTCAAAGTTAGGTTTGTGTCCATTGCATGTTGAAACCAGATAGTAAATATTTTGGCTGTGACGTTTTAGGAAACCCCATTTAAAGATATTTAGTATAGACCCTCAGTGTTGATTTCAAGTAAGCAACAAGAATACCCTGTGGGCATTCTTAAAGGTAGAGTGCCATGATGGTTCAGGAAACAAAGATTTGGAAGATTTATCACAGGCTTGGGTAAATATGTTGCTGTGAAACACAAAAATTTCAGTCACATAGTCAAAAATCACTTTCTAAGATACAAAGGACAAGTCCTAGAATCGGAATTATAGTTCACACTGAAAAATACTGTAAAGTCTCATCAGAGTGCCTACCATTGCTTAAAGAAAAAAAAGACAGTAAAAGGAAGAGATTATATATGTACCTTTTATTCCCTTACATATTACTTGAAAGAGCTCATGATTGGTGACATATTCTGAAATTACCATGTAAAATTTTCCTCTTCCCTCCATAAAAACCTCAAAATAGACGAAAATATATCATTTAAAAATATTAAATACCTACTCTATGCCAGTTTAAGGCACTTTATACACAATCATTTATTCTTCATAACAACCTATTAGTTAAGTATTATAATCCCTGTAAAATGGATTATAAACTGGGTTTAAGTGTAATCATTTTACTCATTTTTGTGAACAAATATTGAACAGATTCTGAATACAAACTTGGGTCTGTATGATTCTAAAAGTCTTGCTCTTCATACCACATGATAAAGCCAATTGTGTAAGTACTGATTTTTTGACTGCTAATGACAGGGTTCTAAATGTTTGTTCTTATTATTATAAAAATATTTAAATTTTATTTAATGACTACATTTAATTTTTTGTGGCCTTATAAACAGAAAAATCATATTTATTTTCTAGTTTATTTAGAAATATTTGGTCCTCTTGACAAAAAAAATATTTTGGTTGCTTATGAAAACAACAATCGACAAATTTTTATGGCACCCATACCGTGGGCAAGAAGGCACTATGTAAGTTATAGTGTGTGCTGAAACTGATGTAAAAAGGCAAAGACCCCCAAGGACCTTAAAATTAAATTTGGATAATGAAGCATATATGCTTAATATCTGGTCTCTGCAGGTCAATCATCTGTCAGAAAAAAAATCCACCTTCACGTTTTACTGCTTTGATTAATTCAGAGCCACTGATTCATTAGTGTTTGCCAACCTTACCAGGGCAACTCACTCAGATATTTCTTTGTTAACATCAAAGCACCATCAAATTGTGGGTGGCCAATGCTAGACTATCTAGGTGCCTGTACATGCTTAGAGAGCAGTGATTCTTTCCCCTTCTGTCCTGCAAAGGATAGTGGGACTGCACGAGGTGGGTTGGAACACAGAATACAAATGATGATAGAGACTGCACACAGAGACAGGAATTACATGGAGAAGACCCAGTAGTATGGCATGGAGAATGAGATTCTACCTTTTGACAAAAGGGGCCCTTCTTCATGGGCTGCTCACATACCAAAAATGTATGGAAGAGAAAAAAAAAAGCTAAGTACAAGCTAACCTGTGCTCACCATTAAATTTGCAATGTCTAGGATGACACAGTTGTCAATCAATATTTGTTGAATGAATGAGTAAACAATCCAGGATGCTCAGGTCATTTGGACAAGTGTAGTTGTCAATAAATGATTAATCGACTTCCTGCATGGGTTGATGTAGGCTCTTATCTCTGGCTTCACTACAGTTTTTGGATTGAAATGGTCAGCTATGCACCCCTTAGAAGAACTGGGAACCCTCACAATGTGTGGATTTTAAATGCCTCTCTCTAACCCTGATTCTGGAACTTCTAGTATCCTCTCTCATTGCTCGAGGATGCAGGGCTGATTCCCAATTGAAACAAGTCTGGAGGTGGGGGAGAGGAAATGGGGCCTGACTGCCCAAGAGACGTCTGAAGATCCATCTCTGTCCCACAGAAAGGATTCTAAAATCTCTTTTGTAAGGTAGATCAACTGCAATAATAGTTACTAATGTTCATTGATTCCTTTGTCATTTCTCAAAAACACAATGCCATTCTGGGCCTGGCTGAGGGAAACAGAAGTGAACCGTAGGTAGTCATTACTCTTCAGGAGCTCACACTCAAGTAGGGAGGAAGCAGATCTGTGTGTGATAAATGTGCTACAATTATGGGTCTATCATAATAAAAGCATGTGTTAGTGGGAATTATGAAGTGCAGGTGGAGCTAAAGGGCAGAAAATATATGAAAATGTGGAACAGTACAGTGAGCTTGGGAAACTGAGCAACGTGAGTAGGTACTTATGGACCCATCAAGAAGATAAGGGTTAGAGAGGTAGTCAAGCCACCTATCATACAGGATCTGTTGTGATATGCTGAGGAAGAGATTTTTTTCATAAAAGCTTTGAGAAGTCATGAAGGCTTTTAAGTAGGGAATGGCATGGGCAGATTTATCATTTAAAAGTATGATCTTGGGGTGCCTGGGTGGCTCAGTTGGTTAAGCATCTGACTGTTGGTTTTGGCTCAGGTCATGATCTCAGGTCCTGAGATCAAGCCCCTTGTAGGGCTCCCTGTTCAGCGGGTAGTCTGCTTCCCCACTCTCTCTCCCACTGCTCCTCCCCTCGCTCATGCACTCTCTTTCTCTAAAATAAAGAAAATCTTTGGAAAAAAATAAAAGTGTGATATTATCGGTAAAGCTCAAAGCAAGGGAACTGGTTAGGAGGCTGTTGGAGTAATCTAGGAAAGAGAAGAAGATGACATAAACTAGGTCATCTCTGGCCAGATGAAGAGGAAACTAATTCAAGAAAGGTAAAAGGTCTGGGCTGGTTACCTACCTGAGCTGTTACTTGCTTGTTTATGACCCGTATGGCAAGGTTTGGCAGACCACTGACCACTGGCTGATAAGACAGATTTCACACAGCTGTGAAAGGGAGCCTTACTTTGCTTTTATGGGTACTGGTAGTGATGATTAGATGTGGGAGGGAAGAATGATTCTCAAGTTGCTGGCTTGGTTTACTCTGTGGATTTCATATGATTTACTTGTGTGTGTGTTCCCACTGCGTAGCATAGTACTTGGCACCAAAGCACAATGATACACATTTTTAAGCAAACATCTAAAATAATATCTATCACATTTAGAGCATCTACAAGGTGGTTGTTCATGCGTCTTTTCATTTCATTATCATTTTGCAGATTCAGAGTAATGCAAAGATATATACCTGTTTTCTCTGGGAGCTGGGATACAACATATTATTACCATTATATGGACCAAAGGGAATGGATAAAGGAAAGATGAGTCCAGTGGCTGGAAAAACTTTAGGGTTGGATCAGTTAGGAATTTCAGCTTTGTAAATAATGTACAAGATATTTGGTAGCTTTAGCTATGATTTATTGTCTGTTTCACAGCTAAATGAATGAAAGAGGGTAGAAAAAAGAACCTTACTGTTTAAATCCAAATAATAGAGAGCACGTTCAATACCCTACCTTGGGTAAACATGGCTGATTGGCAAAACGTTTGTTACTCTAGCTAACCTAAACTTTTAGTTCTTTCATTGATTCCTCATTGAAAAAGTAAGTCTCCTGCATCATAGCTCTTCCTATTTTTGGAATCTGTTATTAAGTTACAACAATATACATCATATATAATATTACCTGACGTAATAACATAGAGTGGATGATGATGCTTTGTGGATAATAGACAATTGTTGAAGAGTATTGTTTTCTTTATTTCTTGTTCTTGGCCAGTTTGATTTTCTAGACTAAATGGCTTTGGATCCTATTCAGTTTGGCCACATAGCCTTGAGATTGATGTTGGTATTTTCTCCTTTATTTTTACCCCCAGATTTCTCTCTCCTCCGCTTTATGTTTATTTTATCACCAGCATTGTTTGCCAACAAACACTGTAGAAGGCAGGGAGAGGCAAGAAAGTATTCTTCATATTCTTTACTCTGGTGAGAGTAGTCTATGCTTGGGTCTCCTAAGTAACTTTGAAAACAAAAACCCATTTTAAGGATGTTTATTAGTTAGATTTGTTATGATTAGTTGTGGGAATTTTTAGAAGTTTAAAGTCTCCCCCTTAAAAAGAAAAAAGATAGAGAAAGAGAGAGAAGAGAAGAGACAGAGCAGAGACCTTTCTTTAAAACTGTATAATTAGATTAAGTGCTATATTTTTTTTTCAGATTTTAATATGCTATTATATACTCAGGCAAGTAAGACTATTCCTAAGAAGAGATGCTTGAAGAGTCAGTAAATAATACGTTGTGCTTAACAAACAAAAAAGCAGTAGGCTCTGCTTTCCTCTTTTTGGCTTTGAGTGTTGTTAAGAAGAAATGTTAATTCACGGAGCACTAGTTCCCTGCCTTTTGTTGTTGTTTGTTGTTTGTTGTTTTCTAAATGATAATAAAGCTTTGCTATATATATTTTTTTTTCCTGGATATTTGGACATTTCTTGGAAACTGGTTAAAGTTACCATTTCCTTTTTATTAGTATTTCAAAAGAGGCAGTAATTTGATTGTTTTGAATTTTTTTTTTTTTAAAGATTTTATTTATTTATTTGACAGAGAGATAGAGAGAGAGCACAAGTAGGCAGAGAGAGAGGGAGAAGCAGACTCTCCACTGAGCAGGGAGCTTGACGCGGGGCTCGATCCCAGGACCCTGGGATCATGACCTGAGCCGAAGGCAGCCGCTTAACTGACTGAGCCACCCAGGCGCCCCTGTTTTGAATTTTTTATACAAAATATATGTAAAGAGTGATCTTTAATAATTTGACAATTAAACAGTGAAGGAAAAATGTCGATATTTAAATATTTTAGTAAGCATTCTTTTCTCTAAGTTTTAATTGCATTATTAATTGTAATGAACAAGATATTCCTAGGGAAAAAGCTGAGCAGATCACCTAATTGCAGCTTTTACTGCTTTGAATGATAAAGTGCTTTTGATTTGATGCTGAGCCAGGAGGGCTTGATTGATAATATCTGTCTCAGATGTCACCCTGGGAGAAAAGAATAAAACCTCAGTAGACTTGGTGCATTGCAGCTGTCTCCGCTGCTCCAATTTCTCTGCCCCATTGACGTCATTGGGAGGTTTCAAACCAGTCCAGAGTGTCTAGTAAACCTGCACATAAATGAAATGAAGAAACAGAACAACACTGATTCATAACCCAGCCCTCACTCCAAAGAGGTAGCTGTTATATTTTCTCAGATAATGGGCTGATGTTTACTCCTTCCCTGTGCTTAAAAAAAATTATTAAAATGGAATCAGCTATCCAGAAATGTGGGAAAGCCTCTGACAAGGAATGCGAATTGCGTAAGCCCTTCTAAAATCAGATTACATCACAATGAACCACATTTGTCCAGGGTTCTCAGATAACATAACCTGCATCCAGCTCGTCTCTCAGATCGGGGCTGTCTGAAGCAGAAAGTGGCCTGGGGGACAGCCTTCCCCAGGGGCAGGACTACTCCAACCACACAGGCCAGTTCCTGGTGCTGTTTCCTCCTCTTCTTTCTTCACACACAGCCGTTTGTGTTGAGTTTCAGATGAGGGATATCCATAGACAAGGATATGATCACAGAGTAGAATTACAGTTTTTTCCAAGGAAGTATTTCCTCATTTTTTTTTTTTTAAATGAATTTAGCAAAGAGAAAATACACAGGAGGAAGCAGAGGAGGAAAACAAAACCTTGGTGATGTTTTTAAAGCTGCTTTGTCAGCTTACTACACTAAATGTATGATAAACTGTAAACCTCAAAATCATTTATCACAGGGAATTTTTTTTTCTAAATGCTGTCCCATAGCAATTTAGTGACTTGGCTCTTTATTAATGTTAGAAGATGTTCAAAAGCTAATTTTCCTCATGCTGGGTGATCAGACTGCTGGCAGAAGAAGAATGCTCTCCTTCTCCCTTCTTCTTAGTCCTACCTCTTCCTCACTCTCCGCCAGGTATGGCAGGAAAAGACTCACAGTTACCAAATAGCTTTCGTTTCTTATTCAGCCAACAAGGTCCATGGTGTGCGATTTGAAAAAAAAAAAAAAGAAAGAAAGAAAGAAAACTGAATCTTTATAACACTTTAAAGTTTACAAAGCATTATCACTTCCATTTTTTCTATTTCAGTCTGAATGACAATGCTGTACAGTAGATAATACAAGTATCATCATTTTATAGATAAGGAAACTGAGCTTCAGGCAGGCTAAAGGGAAAAATTAAAATCTTGCCCAAGTTAATCATCTTGTAAAAGGCAGAGCTCAAACCCCAAATTTTGGAGCTCTGTATCCGTCCTCTGCTTTCTTCACCGTATGTTCAAGGAGGTGGGTATTTCTTGATCCTATAACCTACCTTTTAGAATCACTTCAATTTAGCTAATTTGTATCGACCATTTACTACATGTGGTAGGTACTTTAGAGTCAAAGCTACGTAAGACATAGTTGTTGACTTTCTGGAGCTTAGCATACTGAAGAAAAGACATGGCTCTGTATGTAACTATTACAAGACAGAATAAGAGATTTGCATGAGACAAAGTGATGGCATCTGATTGGTACATCTTGAATGAAGTAGCATTTCACATAATACTGAAGGACTGGTGGTATTTCAATAGGTAAATATGGTGGCTACAGCCGTTGTGGGCCAAGGGACCTGCATGTACAGAGACAAATAGGCAAGATGGTCCTAGGCGTGACAGGAATGATACAAAGGATCTTATGTTGAAACTGAAGGCTGGGATCTTGAAAGATCAGTTAGGGCCATCGTGGAAGACTTTAAATGCCAGGATGAGGAGTCTGTAATAATAAAAAGAAATATGAATGCTTTAATCTAAGGAGTAAAACCATTGGTGTGTAATCAGTTAAGCAGCCATGTATGAGGTACATGTGAGAATAGAAAATCTTGTTCATAATACCAATTAGGAGGTTCCATAGAGATCGAGGGTGGGGGAGTTTTGAGGAAATAGGATAATGTGGGGCTATGGGAATTCATTCATTTGTTTAAAAGTATTTGTTGAGCACTTCTACCTGTCAGGCACTATTCTGGGTATGAGAATATGCTGGTAGCAGACTGATAAACTCCCTGCTTCATTGTTCTTTCATTCTCTAAAGGAGGAAATGGAAAAGGGGAGGACAAATTCACCAAGTACTATGGGGCTAGAACTAACAGCATTTAGTAACAGGTCATGCTGAATAGAAGAAGAGCTGGTGCTGACTTGGAAATTTCTCTGCTTGACAGACCATGCCCCAAAGCCTGTTAGCTAAAAGTGCACTTCTCTACAAAGTTATCCTTCTTATGGCACTATGAAAACACTTCACATGGAGACCATCTAGTTCAGATATGATGAGGTACGGAAACATGCTTGGCAAAGCATCGAGTGCTACATAGACAGTATCATTTGTGGTGGTGAGTGGCTTTTTGTGTGTGTATTTTTATTCTAACAAAGTATGAATATTTCAGAGTGTTTAATCTGGTAAATTGTTTCCCATTTTACTTCTCATTTTAAAGCAGAGTCAAATATGCTCATATTGATTATGTTTTCAAATAATCTCAGGAAAGTTATTTCAAAGGTATGTTGTTTGCAATTTACCTTGCCACGTAATCTTTTATCTTGCTGTTTCTGTGATTTCTGCTTATATTCTAATGTAGGATACATTATGAAAAATGATATTAGGTATTGTGTAGGGATCTACTAAAACTACTATCTAGGGTGCCGGTTCCTCATGGGGAAGGGTTCACTTCAGGGTTGTGTACTGATATGTTTGGAGAGCTATGTCTTAAGCATTTAACAGTTTAAACATCTAATCATCTTCCTTGAGGTTCTTTATATGTGATTTATTACACAGAGTATGGGTTTTCCTATGTATTCACAAGTCTCAGCATTTCCTATGTATCCCTTAATCAGCATTATAAATAAGTTACCATGTGTATTTAAAAATGATCAGACATTAAGAATCTTATGACACATCCAAACAAATGTTAGCCACATAATTAGGTTATGACCAAGTCAATAGAAGCCCTGAGGATATTGATAATGACCCCTTTACTGTGCCTGCCTTTTGTTAAGTTAAGAATGAGAATCCGTGTGATAGCTGAAGTGGGGAACTGAGAACATCACCTGGATAATATGCTTTGAGGAGTGTGTTGATGAAAATAAGATGATAATAAAATTACCTTCTTACATTGATAATTACCCCCAATAAAATGCAGATTTACTGAAAAAGGCTTATTCAGCAAATAGTTACTGATCTGTATATGCATGTGCCCTGGGTGGTGGCTAAAATGGTTCTCTCTTTCTCTCTGTTGAAGTCTCTTTTATTTTGTGATCCTTTCTGCCCAAATGAAGAAGGATGAGATAGATAAGTGACTCTTTTGACCAGTGACCTCTTTTTGTGAAGAGAATTTCAGTTTAAAAAAAAAACTGTTTAGTGATCATGAACCTCCATCTAGTTGCTTAGAATTTAGACTCAGCTGAAGTAATCAAATTTTCTTTCTTTTTAATTTAGTTTATGAATTATTTTATGTTTTTAATTTTTAATTATTTTTATTGAATTATAATTGACCTACAGTATTATATATGTTTCAGGTATATAACACAGTGATTGATATTTTTATACATTATAAAAAATGATCACCACAATAGGTCTAGTTACTGTCTGTCATCATATGGAGTTATTTCAATATTATTTACTATATTCCCTATGCTGTACATTACATTCCTGTGACTTATTTATTTTATAACTAGAAGTTTGTACCTCTTAATCCTCTTCACCTATTTTCCCCATCCTCCTAACCTCCTCCCTTCTCAAAACAACCAGTTTATTCTCTGAAACTATGAATCTGTGTCTGTTTTGTTTTGTTTGATTTTTTAGATTCTACATATAAATCAAATCACACACTATTTGTCTTTCTCTCTGACTTATTTCACTTAATCTAATAGCTTCTAGGTCCATCTATGTTGTCACAAATGGCAAAATTTCATTCTTTTTTATGGCTGACTAATATTCCATTTTATACACTCATACATATGCACACCTCATATCTTTATCCATTCATCTATTGATGGACACTTAGATTGTTTCTGTATCTTGGCTATTGTAAATAATGCTGCAATGAACATAGTGGTACATACATCTTTTTAACTTAGTGTTTTTGTTTTCTTTGAATAAATATTCAGAAGTGGAATTGCTGAATTATATGGTAGTTCTATTTTGAATTTTTTGAGGGACTTCCATACTGTTTTTCATAGTGGATACACCAATTTACATCCTCACCAATGGTACATGAGGGTTCCCTTTTCTCCACATCCTCACCAACACTTGTTATTTCTTATCTTTTTGAATAAGTCATTCTGACAGGTATGAAGTGGTATCTCATTGTAGTTTTGATGTGCAGTTCCCTAATGATGAGTGACATTGAGCATCTTTTCATGTGTCTGTTGGCCATCTGTATGTCTTCTTTGGAAAAATGTCTGTTCAGGTTTTCTGCCTATTTTTTACTCAGGTTGTTTATTTGTTTAAAGTTTTTTGTTTTGTTTGTTATTGAGTTGTATGGGTTTTTTGTATATTTTCGATATCGACCCCTCCTTTTCGGGTATATCATTTGCAAGTGTCTTTTTCCATTCAGTGGGTTGCCTTTTTGTTTTGTTGATAGTTTCATTCATGGTACAAATTTTTTTAGTTCTATGTAGTTTCCTTTGTACAGTTTGCTTTTGTTGCCCTTGCCTGAGGAGACATATCTAGAACAATATGCTCAGACTGATGTTAAAGAGCTTACTGCCTATTTTTTTCTAGGAATTTTATGGTTTCAGGTCTCAAATTTAAGTCCTTTTTTGAGTTTATTTTTGTGTATGGTGTAAGAAAGTGGTCTAGTTTCATTCTTCTGCAGGTAGCCATTGAGTTTTCCCAGTGCCATTTTATTGGAGAGACTGTCTTTTCTCCATTTTATGTTCTTGCTTTCCTTGTCATAGATTAATTGACCATATAAATGTGAATTTATTTTTGGGCTCTCATTCTGTTCCATTGATCTACATGTCCATTTTTGTGCCAGTACCATACTCTTTTAATTACTAGCTTTGCAGTATAGTTTGAAATCAGGGAGCTTTAGCTTTGTTCTTCTTTCTCAAAATTGCTTTGGCTGTGCAGGGTCTTTTGTCTTCCATACAAATTTTAGGATTATTTGTTTTATTTATGTGAAAAATGCCATTGGTATTTTGATAGATGTTGCATTCAATCTGTAGATTGCTTTGGGTGGTATGGGCATTTTAATAATATTGATTCTTCTAATCCATGAGCACTTTATATCTTTTCATTTATGTGTGTCTTCAATTTCTTTCATAAATGTCTTATAGTTTTCAGAGTACAGGTCTTTCACCTCCTTGGTTAAATTTATTCCTAGGTATATTATACTTTTTCATGTGATTGTCAATGAGATTGTTTTCTTAATTTCTTTTTCTAATATTTCACTATTGGTGTACAGAAATGCAATAGATTTCTGTATATTAATTTTGTTTCCTGCAACTTTATTGAATTTATTTGTTAGTCTAATAGTTTTTTGTGGAGTTTTTAGGGTTTTCTCTATAAAGTATTATGTCATCTGCAAATAGTGACAGTTTTACTTCTTCCTTTCCAATTTGGGTGCCTTTTATTTCTTTCTTGCCTAATTGTTGTGGCTAGTAGTTCCAATACTATGTTGAATAAAGGTAGTGAGAGTGGACATTCTTGTCTTGTTCCTGATCTTAGAGGAAATGCTTTCAGCTTTTTACCATTGAGTATGATATTAGTTGTGGGTTTGTCATATATGGCTTTTATTATATTGATGTATGTTTCCTCCATACCCTTTTTGTTGAGAGTTTTTATCATTAGTGGATGTTGAATTTTGTCAAATGCTTTTTCTGCATCTATTGAGGTCATCATATGATTTTTATCCTTTATTTTGTTAATGTGGCCTATCACATTGATTGATTTGTAGATGTTAAAGCATCCTTGCATCCCTGGAATGAATCGGGCTTGGTTATGTTGTATGCTACTTTTAATGTATTGTTAAATTTATTTTGTTGAGGATTTTTGCATCTATGTTCATCAGGGATATTGGCATGTGATTTTCTTTTTTTTTTTGTATTGTCTTTATCTGGTTTTGGGGTCAGGGTAATGCTGGCTTCACAAAATGAGTTTGAAAATAATCCTTCCTCCTCCAATTTTTGGAATAAGTTGAGAAGGATAAACGTTAACTGTTTTTTTTTTATTTTTACTTTTTTAAAGATTTTATTTATTTACTTGACAGAGAGAGAGATAGCGAGAGAGGGAACACAAGCAGGGGGAGTGGGAGGGGAAGAAGCAGGCTTCCCGTGGAGCAGGGAGCCCAATGTGGGGCTCGATGTGGGGCTTGATCCCAGGACCCTAGGATCATGACCTGAGCCGAAGGCAGATGCTTAACTACTGTGCCATACAGGTGCCCCAAACATTAATTGTTTTTTAAATGTTTGATAGAATTCACCTGTGAAGCCATCTGGACCTGAACTTCTGTTTGTTGAGAAATTTTTTTGTTTGTAACATGTTTTTATTTTTATTGATTCAATTTCATTATTACTAATCAGTCTATTCTGATTTTCTATGTCTTCCTATTCAATCCTGGAAGATCATGTTTCTAGGAATTTATGCTTTTTTTTCTAGGTTGTCTAATTTTGTAGCATATAATTGTTCATAGTATTTTCCTACAATCCTTTCATATTTCTGTGGTATCAGTTGTAATTTCTCCTCTTTTATTTCTAATTTTATTTGGTCTCTCTCTCTCTTTTTCTTAGTCTAGTTTAAGACTTTGTCAATTTTGTTTATATTTTCAAAGAACCAGCTTTTAGTTTCATTGATTTATTTTTTCTTTTTTTTTTTTTAGTTTTTATTTCATTTATTTCCTCTCTGGTCTCCATTTTTTCCTTCCTTCTACTAACTTTGGGCTTTGTTCTTCTTTTCCACTTCCTCTAAATGTAAAGTTAGATTGTGTATTTAAAATTTTTCTTATTTCTTGAGGTAGACCTGTATAGCTATGAACTTCCCTCTTAGAATTGCTTTTGCTGCATTGCAAAGGTTTTGGTTCATTGTCTTTGCATTTTCATTTGTCTCAAGTTATTTTTTGATTTCCTCTTTGATTTCTTTATTGACTCATTAGTTGTTTAGTAAAATGTTGTTTAGTCTTCACATGTTTGTGTTTTTTATTTTTTCTTTATGTTTGATTTCTAGTTTCATACCATGTGATCAGAAAGATGCTTGAAACCATTTTCAGTTTTCTTAAATTTATTGAGACTTGTTTTGTGGCCTAACACATGATCTATCCTGGAGAATGTTCTATGTGTATTTGAAAAGAATGTTTATTCTGCTGTCCTGGAATTGAATGTTTTGTGTATCTATTAAGTTCTTGTGATCTGATGTGTCACTTAAGGCCAATATTTCCTTATTGATTTCCTGTCTGGATGATTGATCCATTCATGTAAGGGTAAAATGTATTAAAGTCCCCTACTATTATTGTATCACTGTCTATTTTTCCCTTTATTTCTGTTAATATTTGCTTTATATACTTAGGTGCTCCTATGCTGGATGCATAGATGTTTACAAATGTTATTTGTGACATTTGTTGGAATGACCCCTTTATTATTATATAATGTCTTTCTTTGTCTTTTGTTATAATCTTTGTTTTAAAGTCTATTTTGTCTGATATAAGTATTGCCACTCCAGCTTTCTTTTCATTTCCACGCGTATGGTACATCTTTTTTCTATCCTTTCACTTTCAGTCTGTAAGTATATTTAGGTTTGGGGTGAGTCTCTTGTAGGCAGCATATAGGAAGGTCTTGTTACTTTTCTTAATGCATTCAGCCACGCTATGTCCTTTGATTGGAGCATTTAGTCTGTTTACATTTAAAGTAATTTTTGGTAGGAATGTACTTGTTACCATCTTGTTTATTCTTTTCTTGCCGTGTTCATAGTTCCTCTCTGCTCCTTTCTTCTTTTCTTTTGCTCTTCCCCTGTGGTTGGATTGTTTCCTTCATTTTTGTATTTAGATTCCTTTCTCTTTTTCTTTTGTGTATTTATTATAAGTTTTTACTTTGTGATTACTGTGAGGTTCACATATAACATCTTATGTATATAATAGCTTCCATAACTTGATAGCAACTTAATTTTGAACACATTCCAAAGCTTTATATTTAATCTCCCACACATATTTTGTATTTCTGATGACACATTTTCCATCTTTTTATTTTATGTATCCCTTAACTAATTATAGTATTTTAAATTAATTTTACTCCTTTTGTCTTTTACTCCTTATGCTTACTTTGTAAGTGGTTGATCTACTACCTTTATTGGTTTTTTTTACCTTTTCTGGTGAGATTTTTACATATGTATGTTTTCTTATTATTAATTAATGCCTTTTCTTTTTAGCTTAGAGATGTCCCTTTAACATTTCTTTTAATGCTGGTTAATGATGATAAATTCCTTTAGCTTTTGCTTATCTGGAAAATTCTTAATCTCTCCTTCAATTCTGAATGATAACCTTGCTGGGTAGAGAATTCTTGGTTGGCAGTTTTTCCCCTTCAGCATATTGTATATGTCATTACACTCCCTTCTGGTCTGCTAAAAAATCTGATAGCCTCATGGGGTTTCCCTTATACATAATATGCTACTCTTCTCATGCTACTTTTAGGATTATTTCTATAACCTTAACATTTTACCCTTTTAATTATAATATGTCTAGGTGTGTTTCTCTTTGGGTTTACCTTATTGGAACTCTCTGTGCTTCCTGGGCCTGGATACCTGTTTCCTTTCCCAGATTAAGGAAGTTTTCAACTATTATTTCCTCAAATAATTTTTCTGGCCCTTTTTCTCTCTCTCCTCTTTCTGGGACTCCTATAATGAAAAGGTTATTCCACTTGATCTTGTCTCAGAGATCAGTTAAGTTGTCTTCACTTCTTTTAATTCTTTTTTCATTTTGCTTTTATGTCTGGGTGTTTTCCATTGCTTTGTTCAGCTCACTTATTTGTCCTTCTATTTCATCCATTCTGTTGTTGAACTCCTCTAGTGTATTTTTCATTTGTTACAACTTCTATTTGGTACTTTCTTATATTTTCTGTCTCTTTGTTGAAGTTCTTGCTGTGTTCATCCATTCTTTTCCCAAGATTGTTGAGCATCTTTATGACCATTACTTGTAACTCTTTATCAGGTAGGTTGCTTAGCTCCATTTCATTAAGGTTTTTTTCTGGGAATTTGCCTTGGTTTAGAGCATATTCCTCTATCTTCTCATTTTGCCTGTCTCTCTGTGTTTGTCTGTTGTAACAGGCAAAACAGCTACCTCCCTCAGTCTTGAAAGAGTGGTCTTGTGTAGGAACTGTTTTGTGTGGCCCAGAAGCTCAATCTCCCCTGGCCACCAGAGCCAGGCACTCTATGTGTGGGTTGCATGTGCCTGCAGGGTATGATAGGGCTGAGCCTGCTGCTGGAGAGGTGGAGCTTGGGGCACTCCCCTGGCTGGTTGCAGTTTGGCCACTGCACAGGCAGCGCAGGGTTCAAGCTGCTTGTCCCTCCCAGTTGCAGCTTTGTCTCTGAGTGGTGTGAGTTGGGTTCAAGGCATTTGTCTGGCCCATTGCAGTTCAATCTTTGCACAGGTTGGGCAAGGCTCAGGGCACTCATCTGTCCCCATTGTAGCTTGGGTGTTATGTGGGGTGGTCAGGGTGTGGGGCACTTGCCTAACCCAGTCTGGGCGGGGGTGGGGGGGGGGGTCAGTAGGGAGAGTAGGCAGAGCAACCTTTGGTGTTAGCAGGGAAGAGGGAGGGCATGAAAAATAACATCCATCAGTTTCATCACCAGTAAGTTTGAATGAGATTGCAAAGGTGGTGTCTACCAGCCCTTCTGTTTTTAGATAAAGTCCCTGTAGGTTCCTGTCTCTCTGGTAGCTGCTTTAAAATTAGTAAGTCTCCCTCACTTAAGGTCTAGATGCTTTCAATCTCTTCCTTCTGTATTGGATCTCACGGTGAGTGGGTTTGCACATGAGATTTTTAAAAGTATGCTCTTCTTTCCGTATAGTTCAGTGATTATTCTTCTCTTAATCCCCATTGATTTTCAAAACAAGACATTTGGTTGGCTCATCTTTCCAGTGCTAGCCCTCAGGGTTGGGGTGCCTGATGTGGGGCACTCCTTGAGGGAGAGTTCCATATTTAGGGTATTTCTCCTAATTGTGGAGTCACTGCATATGAGGTGAGGTTTGGGTCAAGGCTACATCTCTGCCTCTTCTGTCCCTTCTCAACTCATCTCTTTTGTCTTTTGTTGTACTATTCATATAGTTCTTAGCTCCTTTTTAGAGGAAAATTGTTCCATATGTAGCTGTAAATTGTTGTGTTCATGGAAGAAGGTGAGCTCATAGTCTTCCTACAATGCTCTCTTGAACCCCCTTCCATTTACCTGATCGGATTTTCTGACAAGCATTTCTAAATTCCACCCACCACCCCTCCCCATTCTCCTCCATCCTCTCAGTATACTCTCTTTACTGCTTTCTGTGTCATGTCACATTATATTTATTTGTTCATATATTTCTTCCAACCCTGGACCATGAAACCCTTGAAGCCAAGATTCTTTCTTTCGTGTTTGTACCCATAACACTTAGTAGAGCCTCTGGCATATATTAGGTCCTCAGGAAATGCAGGAAGTGTCACTTCAACTGAACTTTCATTTGACAATGGAAATATGGCTTTGGAGGGAAAGTGTTATTTTCCTAAGAAAGAGCTTTTTTATTCTTTATGCCTAATAGAAAGGCTTTATCCCTCATCATTGATTAGGATAACTTTATGGGAATAATAATAATAATAATAATTAATAATAATAGAAGCAGCATTTATATTTTACTGAGCACTTGTGTTTGCCAGGCCTGTGTTAAGTATTTAACATATAGTAATATCTCAGTCAATCTAGGTAAATAATACTACCTTCATTTTGCAGATGGGGAAATAAAAAGGTTCAGTAACTTCCCCAAAGTCAGATAGATATTAAGAGTTGGTAAAATCAAGTTAACTCATTTTTCTGCCTCCAAAGCCTATTTTTTTACAGTTATGGAAAATTGACAATTAGTATATAACAAACCCATTAGAGAAAATATGCATTTTATTTGTGTACGGTACTAGAATATGGTAGCCACATATTAATGGAATGACTCTTAAAAATACCTGTCAGTGGAGGAAGATATTTGATTTCATTATAGTGTAGAGAGAAGAGTGAGATGTTTCCACAGAAAAGGAATTTCAGGTTCTTTGTCCAGTCTTTTAAGTATCTGGATATATTTTGAAACATAATATTTTTAATTTACCTTTAGTTTGGTTTTTTGACGTGAAAAATGTGTTTTATAAAACTGTCACTACTGTATAGGGAGCCAAAAGACTTGAATTTTGTTCTCAACTTTGTATTTTACTAATCTGTATGATCCTGCATAATTCCTTAAATATCATAAACGTATTTCTTGGTTGTCAAGTAAATGAGCTAGATGGAATATCTTGGTTTTACCATACTTCCTATCCCTCTGCTATGTTTGATTTGTTTCTGAGCAACCTCTAAAGTCCTAAATCAACTTAATTTGGTGAGAGAAAGCTTTTGGGGGTAATTGTAGAGGATATTATCATCTCAGAGCTTTATAATGATAATCTTTACGGGGTTCTACATGGTTTGGGATTAAAATGAAAGTTAATAAGTGAGAGGGGTAACAGATTTTGAAATATTAGCAATGTCCTACATTTGGCCTTTTAACCTTTAGGAACATTAATCAAGTCACCTTTAAATTGATTCTAGCTGACATTTGGAGGGAAACCATAAATTGAGGCTATTATTTCTAAATGATTATATGGAACTATTAGCAAAGTAAAAAGGAGACTTTAGGTACTATGAATTTTAGCATCAAGCTGGCTTTCACCGTGGCAAGATAATTTTGGTGGCTGAGATCATCAGAGTGATAGAGTCGTTGAACTGAAAGGAACCTTGGGAAGTTATCTAGTCCACCCTTCTGCCTGGAGCCATGTCACATTTGAACTATAGAGATTAGAAATATTTTTTTGTCTTTTAAGGGAGATTCCACAATTTCGCCTGGTATCTTATTCCATTAACTGCCAATCTCACCTGTCAGCAAATCATTTTTCATAGCTACCCTAAATCTCAAGGGCTGCAGTTTGAATTCATTTTCTTCCGTCCTCAGAGGTAAAAAACAGCTGGTATAATAACTCCTCGTGTACATGAAGATTGTTATCAAGACATTATTCAGCTCATATCCTAAAGCCAAATTCTTTGAATCTTTCTTCATAATTTCTTTTTGCCCAACCTTTTAATCACCTTCCTTTTGCACATCTGAACTCTCCTCAAGTCTTCCATCTTCTCAGCTGTGACTCCCAGGATAATAAATATAGCATACATAGTTAGTTAGTTATTGTACCCAGTGAATTGCATGAACATGACAAGTTGGACTCTGTTTCTCTTAAGCAAACATATGGTGAAAACTTTTTTTTTTAACAATATAAATAGGAAGCATTGTATTAACAGCATGAGTGATTATAAGAGTGCACATTGCCTTAAAAATCTCGAATTTACCAAAGTCATAAACTAAAAACTAGTAAATTAAGGGAGATGATTAAAAAGAAAAACTGTGGTCACTTTCCTCTAAATTTCTACTCTCATGCTGAGTGGAAGCGTGGTGTAGTAAGACTAGAATAAATTTTGGTATCAAAACTATTCCCGCTTCAGTCCTGGATGTAACTGGACTCAGTGGACAACTATCTTCTTCTTTATGAGCTTTACTAACCTACTATGTTATATAAGATGATAATAATAAAAATGACAAATTCCTTGAGGATAAGAAAGGACCATTCTTATTTATTTTGGTACCTCCAGAGCCTAGCCCAATTCATTATATATATTAACACTCACTGAATGTTTGAATTTTACTGAAGGGTTCCTTGTAAGAATTGAATGAGAGTATACATCTGAAAATATTTGGTCAACTATTGAATTCTATGTAACTGTGAGTCATTGCTATTAATTTTTAAAGAGTCAGTATTAATACTAGATTTAAAAAAATTAAACCAAATTTTGATTTGCACTCATCTTCCCAGAAACATTTCTGTTATCCATTTGTTGCCTATCTTTTAAAAACTTTTTTTCTGAAAGTTTTAGTTTCCTAAAATGAATAGTCAGTGGTACAAAACTTAACTGCTTGGAGCTTAATGACTAGTTTTCCCTGATGAGCAATCTGAGAATGACAAATTAAATGTGACTAAGGTGACCTTCCAGAGCCCATCAAAAGTCACCCTGGCACAAGGAGAGCAGAGCTACTCTGAAAAATTTATATTTTTCCAAGACTTCCATGACCTTGTGTACATTTCCCTATGTGGGAGAGAAAATCAGTGATATTTTTGACTGACACAAGCACCCAGAGGTTTAAATAACATTGCTTTATTTATTAACAACATGACTAATAGGAGTCTTCTTAAGTGCTTGACCTTCTTCCATGGGGAACATTGCCAAAGGGCCAGAGGAGTAATATAGGGAAAATTTTTATGTCAGGGATGTAGAAATGAGTGTCTGTAAGTAATATGCTGATCTTTCTAAAGAGCACCTTTCCCTGTCTTTGTACTTGATTTACAAATATTTGACTCAAGGAACATGAGCTTTGGAGTCAAAGTGATTGAGAGATCTTAGGTCTGTCATACAAGTAGATCCTTGGGAAAGTTACTCAGCCCCTCTAACCTTAGTTTTCTTTTCTTTAAATTGGAAATATGTTTTTTTATTTTTTTTTATTTTTTTTAAGATTTTATTTATCTATTTGACAGAGAGAGACACAGCGAGAGAGGGAACACAAGCAGGGGGAGTGGGAGAGGGAGAAGCAGGCCTCCCAGCGGAGCAGGGAACCCGATGTGGGCCCGACCCCAGGACCCCGGGATCACGACCTGAGCCGAAGGCAGACGCTTAACGACTGAGCCACCCAGGCACCCCTAAATTGGAAATATGTTACCTAGCTCCTAAGACTCCTGGCACTGTTGGGTTCTTGGTAACTTTATTACCTCTTCCACCTTCAGTTCTCCTTCTCCTTTGCCCATCTCATTAGTAAGGAATGGCTATTAATATGATTGACAAAACTAGTATGTGCAATGGTCTTAAGAGACCCCTGCAAGAAGTGGCTGAAACTCTTTGATAAAACATTTTGTTGAATTTCTTTTCAAGAGTGATATTGATCACTTGATAATGACACAAAGCTATAAACCTCTGAGAATGTGTTTCTTTTTAAAGAACTAAGTTTAAAAAAATTATATCTTTAAAAATTGAAAATTGATGACAGTCTGCCAAGGCCAAATAGCATGGTGAAAAAATCTGGACTAGGAATCAGGAGTCCTAGGTTTGGAGCCAGCTCTTTTACAAGTTAGATAACTTCAGGCAAGTTACTTTTCTGCACCTTAACTGCTTCATCTTTAAAATGAGAGAAGGTTATCCAAAGCCTTCTTGCATCAACAGTCTACAGCACTGAGATTCAGACATTGCTACTCCCTCAAAGAGATACTACCTGGAATCCTGAAGGGTTGAGGCCCTTGTCTTGTTTTGGCATCAAAACTTCAGACCTGAAGGACTTCTGCACAGTGATATAGACCTTAGGCCAACATGTCTCTGTAGGGAAAATATCAACTGCCTCATTATGAACACAAGAAAATTCTAGAGGCACTTTGCCCCCTCACATTCCTTTTTTAGATGAAGATCATGCTGTCTTGATTGGTGAGAAAGTTTGTCACTAAATGGAAAAGTAGAACAACAACAACAAAAGAACACTAAGCAGGAGTTCAAGGTAAAGAAAACAACAAAAAGGGAATAAAGACCATAGAAATCTGAAATCATACAAGCAATCTATTTTGCTAAATCAGATTTCAGAGATTGGCATCTGGATCTGTTTGTGGCACTGCAGTGTCTGTTGAATTTATCAAATAGGAATATCACTCTTAGTAATCTAATTATGGAGCTGGAAAGTTTAGATATTTGTGATTCTCCCACTTATGGCCTGAATTAGATCTCTTTATTTGGAATAAAAAATATATTTGAAGAACTTGTATTTTTATTTTTTTCTCCATGTTTTCTGCACTTAGAAAGGGACTGTATCTAATTGTATGTTTGGCCTAGAGCCATAATCTTGGCTCTAATAGATAATAAATCAACTCACTTCTCCCAAATAAAAAAACAAAATAACTTATAGATGTTAATATCTCATAGCTAGCAGCAGTCTTTCCAATTATTAGAGAGAGTAAAAAAATCACCCAGAGACACACATCATATGTATTGTTTTATTAAGTAGAATATTCAGGAATGGCATTTCTCACAGTTAAAGCTGAATTGAGATAGTCTATAGATAGGCCAGTGAAACGACAATAAAGAGCCTCCTTTACTCTTTTCCTATGTGCTGATGAGGGAGATACAAAACCAAAAGAGCATTGGTTTCTTCAAAATCCACTATCTGGGACTTGGAATCCATATTTTGTATAAGTTCATTTTTTCTCTCAAAAGATCAAAATAAAAAATAAACTAATTTAAAATGTAAGGCTAAGGCAAATAAGAAATATATGATAAAATTTAGAGTCCCTAACAACTTGGGATTTATTTTCAGAGCATTTGAAGTGCATTAGTATATAATTTGAGAAAGAAAAGGAAGACCCTACTGCTGTATATTTCTGTTCAAAATTTACCACTGTTTCACTGCAATAGGAAGGAACAGATTTCGGTTGAGTTGGCAAGTTAGTGTGCTTGAATGGAATAAAGAGAGCAGGCCAAAGAAATCATACTGCTTTTAGTACTTTCTTCACAAAGAGCTTTTTTGGACCAAGTTCATAACTACTACAAGTAAGTACTCAGTTGCAAGAAGAATGTAAGTGGAGATCAAGTAGGCTGAGGCTTTGTATTAATATACTATTAATGTTACTAATGTTAATTTGGATCTGGAGACTTAGGAGCTAACCAAGTGCCTAACACTCTCCAGTGAGCCCCAGGTCCCCTTCCTATTGAGTCCTGGATGTGGAGGTCATTTATTACGCCTGATTTACAAATCCACTCTCCTGAACGATTGCAAAATAGCTGGCGTTAAAGTTCTACATCTTATCTTTACATGCACTCATCATGTACACAGCTATTTTTTAAATATGGTTTTTCTGGTTATAAAAGGAGTTTATGCCCAATATGGAAATTTATGAAAATAACAAAAAGTATTTTTAAAAAAAATCTCTTTGTATTTGGGGAAATACTGAGAAACCATAGTCAAGCTAGGTAAAGCCAAAAGGGATATGTATTGTACAGATAATGAGGTAGCTTGGAGAAACTGTGATAGGAATGCAGGTGTTTTCAAAGTTTCAAAGACCATTAGGACTTAATGTGGCCTCTCTCTGCTCCTCTCTGCACTCCTTCTGTGTCTTACCAGTCTTTTTCCAGCCCACATGACAGAAAGCACGGGCAAAAAGCTCCCAAGTTTTAGAATTTATGCCTTAGTTATATAGAGAGCTTATTTATCACACTCTCTCTCCATTCCATACCTAGACTCTTTAGAAAGAGACTCATGGGCCCAACTTACATAGCCCATCCTTAGCCCAATCATGTACGGCCCAAGCTGGGATGAGGTAGTATGAGGACAGAACATAGTTGCTTCCACTGCACCTAAATAGGCCAGGGGTAGGGGCAGATTTCCTCAAAAAAAAAAAAAAAAAAAAAAAGGATACTGAGCAAACATTGCAGTAAATCTCCCTTTTAAAACTATAATTCCTCTACCTAGAGATAATTACTGATAACATTTTGATAGATTTTCTTCTGGCTTCCCTTTAAGCTTATGTACTGTTTTAATGTTGTTAAGATCGTTCTGTTTATTAGATTTTTAATCTTGGTTTTTCCGATTAATATTTCAGCATTAATATTCTCATTCATGGCTTGTTTTTATCAATAATAACCGCAAAATAACAATCACAGTAGGTAGCGTGTATTTACTGCTCTATTATTGTTGAGATCTTTATATAATCTTACTCTCACTGTGGAATAATATTTATTAATGTGTTTACAATGTGCCACTGGTTGTAATATACTTTCATAGATATTTCATTTGATCATCACAGCTGTTGGGAAACATGGTATTATTATTAATTTCCCTATTTTACATATGAAAAAAAAGGAAACAGAAAAGTCATACAACTAGTAAATGGTTCTTTCTCGTCAGATCTCAAATTGTATTCCCTTGAGTCCATTCCCTACTGCCTTTGCTGGTATTTCTCTGCACTCAGACCAATTCTGTTCAGTTGTTCTTCACGGCGGTCCTTTACACAATAGTATCTGTCCTCCTGCTGGGGCCCCTCTAGACACTTACAGTAATTATAGGGGTAAAGGGAAAAGGAGTGGAAGCAACATGGCAGGAGTCAGGAGTTTGTAAACCCGTCCAGGACACTGGTGGGGTTGGGGGGAAGTTGAATGGTTAGGCACAATTGTTTTTTCCCCCAGAACCTCTGCTGCTCCTCACCATGGCCGACACTGCCAGGCATCCTCACACATGGGTATTTTCTGTCAGGAGCCTCTTTTTGTTTCTCCTCCCCACCCAGTTTCCTTCAGGGAAACTTGTAATATACACTATAGGAGTGAAATCCAAGTATGGAGTGGGTTCCACTGATCTCTCAGAGGACTTCTATTTCTGTGTCCCTGAATGGTCAACATCAGGGGGCGGCTTGGCCTGGAGCACAAACAGAACCTCTACGGGATGATGCAGCCCAGCTCCACCCTCCAACCTCTCATCCCAGATGTAGCCTGGTAACAAAAGAATGGAGGCGTTCTGGTAACCCTGAAAGGGAAGATGGAGGAAGCAGCAAGAAGTAGAAGATGGGCATTCTAGGTATACCAAGAATTCTGTAATCCTTTCCTCTTAACAAAAATCCTTTAGGTGGGTTAATAATAAATGATACTATGAGATGTAGATCACCTATTATAATGACCTTCATTCATGTTGCCAGGAGCTGGCTTGCTTCAGTAATATGCTTGTTAGGGGTCTGTCACAGGCAAAGAGCAGAACTGGGATCTGGCCAGACAGTCCAAGTATAGCTGGAATTCACCAGGGTCACCATTGTCCCACATGGCAGAGTCCAGACCTCATATAATCATATGTGAAATTTCAGAGACTACGTGGTCCTCCAACCCAGGGCCTGGTTCCATTTGTCTTTGAATTCCTAGCATGTGAATTTAGAACAAGTAAGTGAAACTGAAGGGGGCTTGTAGGGTAAACATGAGCAAGATTCTGCATTGCAGAATGGCTTAATAAGATTGTCTGATTATATCACCACTCACTCCTTTACTGCTGCCCTTTACAGTTTTCTTATTTGTCATCCTCAAGCAAAACATTGAAGGCTGAGATGGCTCTTTGGTGAAAGATTACCAAGGCTTGTACTGAAAGGAAACCCTACTTTTTTTTTTTCTCCAGCCACAAGCTTTGCTGGAAATACTAATGCAACTGAGTAAATAAACATAACTTATCATGCAAAAATTTACAAATTCTCAATCCATATGGTGATAGATTGAGGGTTAAAAGATTAAGGGTTTTTATTTTTGTTTTTAGAATAACTTTTTTATAATCATGTTGCTTCTTGGTTATCTGTTAAATTTGTAGTCTCTCAGTGCCATCATTTATTAATATTATGCAGATTATAATGAGGTTGTTATAATATTCATTGATTAAAACTCAGCAGGATTGGAGCAAGTGAAATGTTTCTTAATGTGATTTATAGTGTTAGTCTCAAGAATTTAGAAACTAAACCCCAATTATTTACACAGATGGCATTTTGCTACTATAAATATTTATGAAACTACAGGTCACTGAAGATATAAATTAACGTCCCACCAGTAAAGACGAACAATTTAAGGCAGACAAAAAACATTTTAAAGCAGAAAATTCTTGTATTTTTAATAATAGCTTCACTCTATTGCTGATCTTGTTTTACTGGCAAAAATCTCCAAAACTGAATTAGGTTTGGGGGTCTCTAAAAATTTATTAAGTAACTGGAAATATAGTCTGCTTAATTTCTTACATGATATGCAAAGGGACAGAAAACTATTCTAGGATGTGGTCCCATTTGTAATGGTGAGTCACTGCCTACAGCAGTCATAATGATAGAGGGATCTATTTATTCCCGTTCTCTAGGCCTCGCACAATGAAGCCATGCAGAAATTATATAATTATTCCTCCTGGATGGATTTTCTTATTGGTTTGTAATTACAAAATACTCTTCGAGTACTTTTGTATCCTGAAATTAAGTCTTCAGAGTTGCATAAAGAATGATAAGGTTTGGTCTCAGCTTATTTATCCTCTTCATATTCGATTTTACCAATTAATAGTGTAGATTCTTAGGTGTTAAAATGTGACTTCTTTACCTTTCGCATGGTTCAATTACCTACACCAATCTTAAATAAATCCTAGGGGAAGACTCTTATCTTCACAACCACACAGTATATTTTTCCACTAATTATAACTGCTTCCTGTATAAATTAGGTAGCCTCTGTTGCTCATGTTCCATGCTCTCTAGGTGTGCTCTTTTCAATATTTCCTGTCATTTTGGTTCCTAACCATTTCGTAAATGGTTACTAATCATTCCCATAATTTTCTCTGAAAGGGGCCTTGAGGACAAGCACAAGTTCTTTTATATAAGCTCTTATTGGTACTATTTGCTTTTACTCTCCCCACCCCATCCCACCCACCTAACAACTGTTGAGTATATACTATGTGTCAGGCACTAGGGATAGAAAGATGAATTAAACCTGAAAGAATTTATGGTCTAGGTAGCATCTACTTCAGGCAAGCTGTTCTAGCCAGCACCTGCCAGTTCCAGAGATAGAGGTAGCCATACAAGTTGTTAATAGTGCTTAACTGCTTGAAGATTCTTCTGGGATGATTCCTAAGATAATTGTCAAAAGAAGCTCTGATAATCTTCCTCTTCAGAAGATTCCCATTTCTTTGTAGTTGTAGGTATGGTGAGCCTAAAATATGTTTTAACATAGTAAGCTTATTGTTATAACTGGAACCATACAATAAAACTATTAATTTCCTACAACATACTTTCTTGCTCCTCCAAAGTCATTAAAATACTAGAAAGCAAGACTTACTCTATATGTTATTTAGAGGAAAGCTATTACAAATAATAAGTGTACCATAATGGATAAATCAGTTAAATAAATGTAGAAAAGATATTGATTTAACAATTACAAAATAATACTGTGTAAATGCTTTGTATTATTTCATTTAATTCTCATAGCAACCCTTTGAGGTATTTTATACACTCCCATTTACAGATGAAAATCTGAAGCTTAGAAAAGGAACTTGCATGCCCAAAGTCCTTCCCTAATAAATAGCAGCAAACCAGGACTGTCTTGATTCCAAAGGAAATGCTCCAACCATGCACAATTTTGGAATCTTTCATCAGATTTATGTTATGCTTAATAGGTGTGTCAGATATGAATCCTTAGTCTCACATCAGACCACCTCGTAAGCTTTAGACTTCTTTTCATGTGTATTTTATATAGTGGAAATTCAGTCTAATGATGATTTCTTGTCCCATAGACAATCTCTTGTCTCCAAGAAAGGAGTTGCTAACATCTGTTCTGCTCAGAAGTTTGTGTGTAGGGTTACTAAAAGCACCATGGTCCACTTCAGTTGCTTATTGAGACCATTATTTCTTGAGTTTCTACTATATGTTAGGCAGTTTCTCCTATAATCCTCACTGTAAAAATATAGAAGGATACCAATTTTCTAAAATCTGTAGTAATTTATTCAAGGTTACATAGGTAATAGATGAATGGAATGTCCTGGATTCAGACTCAGCTGTTTGATTTCAAAGTGTACACCAGATTATGCTGATTGTTAAGTCAGAGCTCATGTTACCATACATTTGTACCTAGCCACACGTAATTTTTTAAAACCAACTTTGTTGAAGTATAATTTACATACAATGAAATGCACATTTTTAAGTGTGATGTTTTTTCTTTTCTTTTCTTTCTTTCTTTTTTTTTTTTTTTAGAGAGAGAGAACATGTGGTGGGGGGAGGGGCAGCAGGAGAGAGAGAGAGAGAAAATCTCAAGCAGTTTCCATGCCCAGTGCAGAACCCAACAAAGGGCTCATCGATCTCCCGACCCTGAGATCATGACCTGAGCTGAAACCAAGAGTCAGACACTTAACCCAGTGAGCCACCCAGGTGCCCCTTATGTGTAATGTTTTTATGATAATTGAAGTGACCACCACAAGCTATACAACATTTCCATCTAGTAAATTGCTTTGTGACCTTTTGCAGTCTTTCCCCACCACCTTTGCCTCAAGCTACCATGGATGTGATTGCTCTCAGTACCGATTAGTTTTGCCAATTCTAGAAGTTCATATAAAAGGAATTATATAGTATACACTCTTTTGAGTCTGCCTTTTTTCAGTTGATATAATGTTTTCTGAGATTCACACATGGGTTGCCAATATCAGTAGTTCAATTCTTTTGTATTACTGAATAGTATTCTATTATATTGTTATACTGTGTTTGTTTTTCCATTTGCTGATGGATATATTGTTGTTTCTAGTTTGAGTCTATGATGAATCACGCTGCTAAGAACACTCGCATCCCAGTTTTATTGGCTCCTGGGCATCATTATCACAAAACATTTCTTGAACTCTGCATTTGTCTTGAAGGGTGCTCTAATTGTTCTTCATACAAGCCTGATCTCATGGAACATAACGTGTACTCCAGCCAATTTCTGAAACCCATGCTTAGTGTAAGCATTTTTCTCTGAGGTATTTGATGATGCATTTACACTAACTCCCATTTGCATTGCAATGTCTTTCTGATTGATTATGTTGCTTTTAAGGTCAGTGATCTTTTTACTTCATGCAGGTAGTATTCCGTCACTATATCTATTAATCAGGCCTCTTCGTTCCAAGCTCCCATAAAAAGGAGATGATTTTATGGAAAGGATATGAGGTAGTTCACACAACCACCAGGAACCTACAGAACAAGGTTTGTCAAACAGGCAGAACAAGGAAAGCTAGGCAGTTGCCAGGACCACAACCGAGGTCACATACAAAACCAGTTTGTTGGTGGTGACATCACTGTCACAGCTGCTGACACTAGACTCTCCATTTCCACTCCTGATATAAAGCCATAATTAGTTACTCTATTTCCTGGTTGCTTTCAGAAGCCTGCTCCTAAGAAACTTTCAATGAGGCCCTTGAAATGGGTTGCAGAGAAAGAGTAGAAAGCAGGAGCCTGCACCCTAGAGGTGTGGGCCCAAAGCCCCTGCCTTCTAATTGAGACCTCAAGACTTGTTTGAGTACTTTTCCTCATAACAGAACACAGTAGGGCAGGGCATGCCTGATTTTAAACTAGGAAGATCAGATACACCATTCACGATAGACATCCTGGGCCACTTAGTCACCTGAATCCCATGTGGTGTAAATATGATATTACATGCTCTATAGATTTAGTTTCTTCTCAGATTCAGACACTAGTCAGATGCAACTTTTTACTTGTATAAAAGGCATGACTTTTCTCCAGGCAATCACACTATACATTTCAAGTCCATTCACTCTCCTAAAATTGGAGATGAGTATTTTACACATTCACCTCTCCTCAAACCCTCCCCACTCTCAGCTTCACCCATTCCGACTCTCAGCTGATGATCCTTTCAACTCATTGAGTGAATTGAAGCAATAAGAAAAGCCTTCCGCAGACTCCCTGTTACTAGAATCTGCACTCAAATACTCTACCTTTCTGCCTATAGATGAATTATCCATGCTTCTATCTGAGGCCAATGAAATAGTAATGCTGTACCTTGGAGTACATGATATTGGTTTATTAATAATAAAGTAAGACTCCACTAAGTCTTATGCCAGGCATCATCTCATTTAATACTCTCAGCAACCTTTTCAAGTAGGTCCTTTAATTAGCCCTGATTTATAAAGAAAGAAACTGCAGCTTAGGGGAGCTCCGTAACTTGTCCAAGGTTCCACCACTAGTACATAGCAGCAGACCAGGTTTGCTTAACTTTAAGACAGCTTCAGAAGGTGTCATCACAATTTCGTGATGTTCCTTAGTGCATGGCAGGAGATAGTATTGTTATTAAACAGGTTGTACCCAATTACCTGATAAGCCTTCAGCCTGTATCTCAGCTAGTTGATATCTTTACCCAAAATGGGAACTCAAATCTTTATTCTTGATGGATCTAATTCTTGAGATCCTGAATAGGACAGAAACTTTTCTTGCCATCTACCACTGGACATGGGCATCAGAAAGTACTCCAGAAAATTCCTTGGATTCCCTCAATATTCATGTCACAGGATCTGCTTGAAGTTGGTCCTAGGGAGCCACCACTGAATCCTTTCTCTCATAATCCAAGTAAAAGCCTTATTTGATCTGGCCCTGACCTCTACTTCTGTAATTTCTACTTTCCTTCTCACTCTTTTCTCTCAACCAAATAGGTTTTTGTGCCATTCTTCAAACATCATATATGTACACTCCTGCCTCAAAACCTCTTCTGGCTGCTGCCTTTGTCTTAAATCTCCCCGTCTCCATATCCACAGGGCTAACTGTCTCACCTCCCTCAAGCCTTGGCTTCAGTCTCACATTCTCAGCTCCCCCCACCCCACCTCCTAATCCTTATCACCTTGCTCTACTCTATTTACTCTTTTCTATAGCACTTACCACTTTCTAATATACTATAAAATTTACTTATTTATTTATTGTTTTTATTTTTTATTATCTTCTCTCCCCACTGGAATGTAAACTCTTTGATGTCATCTCTTTTATATTCACTGACATATGGCAAGCACCTAGAACAGTTTCTGGCCCATATTAGGTTCCCAATATTTGTTGAGTTGACCCAAATCCTGGAGACCTCCATCACGATATGCTTTCTGAGACATGCTGTAGATTCCATATAGCTTCCTAGCCTACACCAACACTTAGAGCATCACTGGATAAGCTCAATAGGGAGCAACTGGCGGAGCTGTTATGTACCGTGGCAAAGCACAGCAGAAAGGCCTTCTCTTGCTCTGGACCGTACTTAAAGCTAGAAGCTTTCAAGTCACTGGTCAGTAAGTCTAGACCAAACACAATAATATGGTTTATATTGCTTCCAAAGTCAATGGAGGGCCCTGAAGATATATCAATCAAGCTTTGGTTTCCAGACAGGATTTTTTTTAAATTAAATCGGAAAGGTTCTTAATTTGTTCTGCCTATTTATTTTAGCCCTAGAGACTCTATAATTAATTAGCCACTATTCCATGGACACTCTTTCAGTATACATCACTAACTCTCTAAAGGAAATCTTTCTGAGAAAGCTGTAGAAAGCTCCTTGAGACTAGACTAGATGACATTCAATGGTACAATCTTGTCCACCAAACATAAATAAGTGACTCGAGAAAGGCCAAGATACCCTGCTTTTGTTCTTATTTGGAGTGATTCAGAGAATTCCCAGGCATTTTCTTCCAGCTAGAAATCATTAGTCCTAAAACCGCTTTCGATATTTCCCCTAAGACGCCTATTAAGTCTGCAAATAAGACTCGGTACGTGGGCCTGATATCCAGGTGTTCCATGGGCTATCTTAATCCCTAGATCCTTGCTACATGTACCTGTGGAGTTTCTGTTTTTATAGGAACTTTAAGCACTATAAACATTACTATCACAAAATCATACCTTTCATTGAGTATCTCAACCTGACCTAACATAGTTAGTGCTTTTTGTCCTTTTAGGATCTTTTCTTTGAAACCTGAATTTTAAAGCAATAAACAACTGTATATAACAAAGTCAGTTTTTTTTTTCTTCTTCCTGCTTGATGGGGAATACATGTGTGCTGGAATTCCCTGTGTTAGTTTGCTTTTGCTCCATTGCTCCTCCATCATGCACTTACCGTGACTTGGAAATCAAAGACCCTTTGTGGTTTGGGCTCCAATGTAGATTTAGAGTACCTCTATTTTCATTCATTCAGTTCTTCATCACATTGCCCTGAATGCTTTCTTTGGAAATGCAAGTATGATTATCTCATTCATCTCTACATAAAATCATTCCATGACCCCCACCGTCACTTTTAAGAGAAAAGTCTGAACTAATTGTCATGATCAAAATTTTCCCTGTAATCTAGTCTTGATTATCTTTACAGGCCTTTCTGCTATACATGCAGATGCCTACTATGCAAAAACATTATTTCTGTATTTAAAAAATGAAATGTCACCCTAAACATACCTGTGGCAAGAGACATACTATGATCTTGGGCATAATATGATGAAAGTTAAGCAACATCCCTGTTTTCTTAAGTGAAAAACTTTATTTTATTCTTGGCCCATGAAATGTTCCCTAGTTCTAAAAGCAGAACAACCATTTTCTCCAGAAAACAGTATTTTTGGGATCACTACTATGTTTAGACTTTAAGTGACAAAAAGCCTCTGTTTAAGCAAAAATAAATCTTTTTATTCATCCCCTACTTTCCTTTCTGGTGTTGTTTTGTAACTTTCATTGATTTTTGAAGAGGAAGGAGACAGTAGAGTGAAGGGAGGTCACAAAGACAAAGGAGGAGAAGTGAGTACCTATCCACTGGGCACTTATTCCTGTGCAGGTATTGAGCTGAGGTGTTGAACACACGTTACTGCATCAATTCTAATTTGTGCATTTCTCTCAAATTTTAATTTTCCAAAAATATGCCTTAAAATCAATAGTGTCTTAGAGCCAATGAAATATGCCTTGCTTAATCTGAGCATCATCTTCACTAAGTTTTGAAGATCCAGAATCTATAATTAGAGAGGTTATTCGCTCCAAGTCACAAGTAGAACCAGGATTCTAGCTCAGGTCTGGAATAGTTCCCAAACCTACTAACAAATTAGAAGATACTACTTTAAATTATGATAAGTACCTATGATTCATTATGACAAATTCAGGATCCAGTCAACTGGCTAGGGCAGTTCAGTGCAAACTAAATGAAATTGAAAATGATCCTCTCTCATAATGTGGCCAGACTTGAAGGAGTAAATGGGAAGGTCAGGAGGAGGAAATAGGCACACCTCCTAGAATAGAACAGGTACTGTCATGGGGTAGAGGCTAAAAAGTAAGAGCAGCAGTAGATAAGGATGAAAGCAGAAAGTCTAGACTCTAGTGATAGGCAACAGAAACCTGCTGTGGCAGGTGAGGGAAGTTTAGTAAGAGACAATGGGGTATTTTGACAGGTAGACAGAGCCCAGGAGGTAGAAAGCTCAGCACAGGCAGTATATAAAGATGCAGACAAAAGGCCTCACAGATCTCTCTCAACAGATTTCAGGTCATAGGAACCATGTCCATGGGTAAAGGGTAGAGTCTTAACAAGTACTAACAAGTATGTTCACTGTAGAGGCAGTAGTTTTGACAGTCATTGAAGAACATGATTTTTATAGGATGGTACATGGGACAAAATCCTGGGACTGGAATGCCAAGGAAATGAGAGAGCTAGCAATGACACACTGCAAAAAACCCTGAGCTGAGTGTAGTATGTCTAGCAGATTAGTCTTTGAATGCAATATGTTACTTTTAACAAGAGCATGTACTAGATTATTAAAGAAGGCAATGCAATTTGACTATGAGCCTGCTTTCTTAAGACATCCGTGAAAACGTCTCAAAGCATAGTCAGCTATTAACTAGGGACAGAATGTGACATGTTCATTTCCCAACTAGTTAGTTTATGATGTTCATGAGAAGAAAGGAAAAGGGATACTGAAACAACTCATTTCAGCCACAGGCTGTGTGGAGAGGAAGCTAGGCTTGGAGGTAGCATAGTCATTAACTTGCCCGGTTCTTTCTGGATTTGACTATGACTCTCTGTTCTTAACCTATGTTCTTAACCTCAGCCCAATTACCTCTGCGCAGCAAGATGAACTGAGGACAAGTCATGGGCCCCAGATCCAGCCGCAGCAACAAATTCCTTTGCATTTGAGATTGAATAAAGCTTTGAACTCAAATTACTTTTTTTTAAATACCATCCCACCTGCTTCATTTGCTTCAAGTTTATTCTTTCAACATGAAAAATAAAGCAAGTAGGGGCGCCTGGGTGGCTCATTCGATTAAGTGGCTGCCTTCGGCTCAGGTCATGATCCCAGGGTCCTGGGATCGAGCCCCACATTGGGCTCCCTGCTCAGTGGGGAGCCTGCTTCTCCCTCTCCCACTCCCCCTGCTTGTGTTCCCTCTCTCACTGTCTCTCTCTCTGTCAAATAAATAAATAAAATCTTTAAAAAAAGATAAGGCAAGTCATTGAGTAGAAGAGGAGGAATGCAGTGGTTTGCAAAGGTCTCCTTTTACCCTCTCCAGACTCTTGCCCATGTGTGTCATTGGTACCTACATTTAATCCACTAGATCAGTTCAACTTATTCATTTTTGAAGGCCTTGTGAGGCTATTTAATTTCATCATTAAATGTTTACCCCAACAGTGTAGCATTCATGGTCTTAACAGGGACTATAAGGCCTATCTACCTGGGACTCTGAATGAAATTTTTTTTTGAATGAAATTTGATAAAGGTGTATTTACAGAAGTACAGGCAAAGTTAAGGGAACCAACATAAGGGATGAAGAACCTGCAACAGAGAGAAGTGTTTGCTAGTGCTAGTAACCTAAGACCCCTGAAGGAGTAAGAGGAGGAAGCAGGGTTGGTAAAGTGTAATATGCAGCCACCACCAGAACTGCAGTACCAAGCAGGAAGGAGCAAGAAAAGAAATGCACAGACATCTTTGTCCTCCCGCCTGTCTGTCCTCTTTTGGTGTCTCCTATTGGCTGAATTCAAACAAAGTTAGAAGGCAAAGGATCCTAGCCCCATAGATCACAGAGTGGAGATGGAGAAATAATAAGGAATAATAAGGAATTGGAGAATAATCTATTTTCTATTTGGGGTGTTTATCTGGTTTGATTTATTGTTTTGTTTTGCTTAGTTTTGCACTTCTTATTAAAATCCTATTTAGTTAAAAATTTTGTTTCTCTGTCAAGGCCCTGGGTTTTGTCATGCAATTATTATTTATTATCTACTAACATTTCTGGTACTGAAGCTGCACCTGGGATCTTCTGAACAATATATAATTGACTCCTTACTATAACCATAATGGAAATATATTTTAACTCCATTTTGTAAAATTTCCCAAGTTCTCATAACTAATAAATGGCAGAGCTGAGATTTGCAACTAAGACCTCTGATGACCAATTTGTTTCCTTACCATGCACTGTAAATGTACTTCAGCATGGATGCATCTGGATCAAATGGTCATAACATGCACACAAACATTCACTCAATCATTTATCCATCCTTCCCTATAGCCATGCATCCAACCACCTATCCATCCATTAATTGTTTCTGTGGACTTCTTTGAGGAGTATTTTGAAATGAGGGAATAGACATTAAGTTGTTGAGTACTTTTCTGACTCACCCTTTGTGTGACCTTGAGCAAGACCCATTAAATATCTGAGCTTCAGTTTTTTCATTGGACAATAAAAGAAATGGGCTAGTTTAGTGGTTTCAAACTTATTGTTTTAACCATAGTAACCTTAAAAAAATAAGGTTCTACTTAGAAACTTAAATAAAATTAGTGAAGCCTGGAGAGAAGACCCCTGGGGTCCTATTAAGTATATTCTTGGATCCCAAACCCACCTAGGTTCACCCTCAGAAGTCCCCAAGGAGTGCAGGTAGACAACCACTGGGTCACTCCTGATTTCTAAGATCCAACTCTCTAAAATTGTGTGGGTCTGTAATTGCTGTCCCTACACGATGTAAACACAAGAGCGAGGTGAGAGGTTCTGGCCATGTTTTCAGTAGTAATTAATGGCAACACACTTGGTATAATTTCTAGAAGGTAAGGAAAAATATGATGTTTGTAACTTCTCAAGTTACCAGATTATCAGCTAATTTGTGAAATCACTAGACTTTCTTAAACCTAAATTTATGAGTCTATCCTGTATGATTCTATTTTATTTCTCTTCTATTTACAAATTATACCCTCATCCTCAAACTTTAGTGGTACATTTTTTTTCCAAAAGATAACCAATGATGAGGATATAAAATTGACACTGTGTTTCCAACTCCAGAGAGAAAATGAATTTTATTGCTTCTAATGTGACCCTGATAAGAAAATAAAATTAAGGGGAAATTGCATTTGAACTTCTGAAAAATACAGCTTTGTGTGTGCCTGAAATCAAGTAGGAACAGCAATCATATTTGCTGAGTAAAATTAGATTGTTAACTCTTTATATTCCCTCTTCTGGGGCGCCTGGGTGGCTCAGTCGTTAAGCGTCTGCCTTCGGCTCAGGTCATGATCCCAGGGTCCTGGGACCGAGCCCTGCATCGGGCTCCCTGCTCCGCGGGAAGCCTGCTTCTCCCTCTCCCACTCCCCCTGCTTGTGTTCCTTCTCTCGCTGTGTCTCTCTCTGTCAAATAAATAAATAAAATCTTAAAAAAAAACCTCTTTATATTCCCTCTTCCAATTATACAGAGAATTTCTTAATGATAACTGTCTAAATTTTAAGTGTTATGAATAGTATGGTGTACACTAGTAGTTGTTTATTGAATATCCTTAAACTAATTCAGAGGCTACTATGCATATAAATCATAGAATATATTTGAGGTATTATGAGAAAACTTTCTGGAGGCAGCATTTGAAAAAAGCCTTGCATAATGGCTGGGATTGAAGAGTGAGAGAGAAAAAGTTCCTTCTAAGCAATGGAATCACAGGCAAAATCCAGAGGCAAGAAACTGAATTGTACACATGGGGTTGGAGAAGTTCTGTGTCATTGCTGGTTGAGGTTCAAGAAGACAAACACGAAAAAAGTCCACCTGGAAAGTACAGTTTGAGGCTAGATCATAGAGAACTTTTATTGGCTGGTGAGGATTTTGATAGGCAATGGGAAGACAATGAAGGATGTTGAGGAAGGAAGCAACTTAGTTAGAAATGGATTATAGAAAGATTAAGCTGACAACATTTTATCAGATGGATTGATGGGGGTGAAATTAAGGGCAGGGAGAACACTGAGAGAAGCACAATAGCTTGGTAAAAACCTGCCAAACACTCTGTAAGGCTATGGGGTGCAATTAGATAGTGATATACTATCCAGTGCATGGGAAACGTATGTGTGCATCCAAAATAGTAGCTCCTAACCACCAGATGGAGGACAAGGAGGAAACTAGGATACTCCCAGTCAGGGTCAGCTGAGATCTCAAATGCAATGAGAGAGAAAGTATCCTCACAAAGTCCGATAACATAGCCATCAAGAGAGGAATTTACTGGCTTCCTTGAGTGGGGTTTGGGAGTGGTCCTGAGGCTTCCATTGTGGAACAAGCCCAAAAGCCTCTCTCTATCTCTTTCTCAACTGTCTGGAAAGTGTGAAGGATGGAGACACAGAGATAAACTCATTAGCCATACTTGTTGCTTCGTGATTACTGCTGTTTCTTCTCCTTAATGGTCATATTTCCCTTTGCCAAAAAGTTATGATCCTCCTAGACAATCAGTCCTTTTTAATGTCAATGCTTACCACCCTACCTCCAGTGCGCCAAATTTTAATATTTCCATGACTGCTGTGGGACCTCTTCCCTATGCTCCAGAACTGTTGTGATCTTGGAGGAAATTTTCTGTCAGGTCCTTGTGTATATGTTATTCCACCACTAGACTACAATGCTCTTGCAAACAGGGTTGCTGTTTATTCATGTTAGCACTCTTAACACCTAGCATAAGTCCTGGCATTTGATAGAATTGGGGAAATTTTGGTTGATTGATTACCTGGAATTTTAAGACTATCAATGGGCGTCTTTTAAAAAATCTGTTTTGGGGGGGTTTTAACTATGGGGTTCAATTATGTTTTCTTATAGAGAAGTCATGCTCTCATTGCATTTACTAATGCTCATCATTTCTGACAACGACATTTAATAACATCAGTATTTCTGTCTCCTCAGATTGAGTAAATAAAGTCAAATTACCTCTCAGGGGATGTCAATATGAAGGACCCCCATTCTCACAAGTGCAGAAGTTAGTCGTGTCTGACCTCTCTTAAATATAGGCTCAGGAAAGATAAGTCATTAGAAGATTCTTCCTCTAATATTGTTTCTCTTGGAATATGGCCCAGGGGCAATGGCAGCATAATGGCAGCTATTGGTAGCTGGTACCAGAAGACACATAATATATCGTAATGTAAGTGACATGTTTCTCACCCAGATCTCTTGGCTGCTACTAAGAATCCATTGCTTTGACCTGGTGCCAGAGAAGTTTCACAGAGGTCAAAACTGATTAGTAAACCATCATAGAGATTTTATAGTTGACACAAATCATTTCACATGTAATAGTGTTTTCCTAAGTTGTGGTTTCAGTTGTGAGTACAAAATGTGCTGTTTCTATTCTTCCTGTGATGGTGAAGACCAAGTCATGGGGAAAATTGAAATCCAGAGAAATTCACAAAGCACAGTATTTAAACCTTCCTTTGTCTCTGGTTTACCTTTGGATTCTATACCCCATTTTTATGGTGAAGGTGTTTTAATGATTTCTGGGCTGGGCAATGACATTTGAAGAGGTGTTACTTCATCTGACATTGCAATATAGAGACCAAATTATCCAAATCAAACTCCTCAATGATCTCATTTCCATTAGCTAAAAATTACACTCTCAAAAATTACGGTTGGCATCTGTAGGTCAAGTACTGACAAGAAGACTATTGTTGCAGAAGGACTTTACATAACCTTGCGGAGAGGCGGGATCAGGCAAAGGATGGAGATGGAGATGAGCCTCATCCTTAATAACAAAATCAAAGAACAGGAACACAGTAGGACTTCCAGTTACCACGTCTGCAAGGGAATTAGAAATGAAAGACCGGAGACTACAGATTTCGTACAATTTTGGAAACTTTATCATTTCTCTAGTTTGTTATATCTATGATTCTTGGACATTTTTTCTATAGTGATTAGCATCAAAACTCTTAAAACTAGAAAGGCCTGCCTACTTACCTTCCAAAGCAACACGGGGCTGAGGAGCTGGGACTGAGGAAGCTATATACTCCAAGCCAGATTCGAGAGGAAAAGTTCCAAGGGATGGCAAAAGTTACTTAATGACCACCGGACAAACTGAGTAAAAGGAAGGGAGTAGGTGATCAGGAAATGTCTGGAGTCTTGGAGGTGGTCTGAGGCTCAGCAGCTAAAAAGCTCACAAGATTGGATGTTTTACTTACCATAGTAAGAAAAGAGCTGAGTAGCCGTTAACAAGAATGTTCTTTGATCTCCTTCTACTTCAAAGCATTATAGCTCTAGATTTATATTCAGTACTTCTTTGTTCAGGTACTTTTCTCTTAGCCTCATCTCCCTTCCATTAGGGAGAAAAAACATTTAAAGTTTCCAAATTGTCTCTTCATGAGTTCCAGAGGATAAAGTGAGAGACATTCAGGAGCCTGACACATTAGCATCCTCTTAATGCTAAATGTATGAAGTTGAGGGGCTTTTAATGTGGATATTAGTTATCAAAACTGATTATTGAAATTGCAAAGTAGCCTTGTATTCTGCGTGCAGGCTAAGATGGATGATGACAGTGGAGCCTTTTGCATTATAAATTCGAATGCATGCTCCTTTCTTGAGTCATTGCTCTTTCACATAGCTAATTTATCTTTTTATCTGTGATTTATCCTTCCCCACTCACATTCTTAAACTGCCTTTCCCAGTGCTACAATTATTTAATGGCATAGACTTGGATTTACTGTGACTGGTTTGGCAAATTTAGAGGTTTAGAAAGATGTCTTAAAATTGTTGCCATGAGCTTTCTGGAGATGGGTAATAACATCGATTGGAATTGATAGTTCCTTGAAGGAGAATAGGTTGAAAATGTTGCCAGGGCTCCAGGGAATGACATGAAGTTGGTATCTTCATTTATTTTTCCAGTTAAGCCTTGGCTGTTTATGTCTAAAGTGGTAAACAGGTATATCGTTTTCACTGCTATAAGTATTAGAAGTAGCAATGACAATACTTATATAAAATGCATTAATATATTACTTAGGGGTCTTTGGTTTCTTACAAAGATATTGATTGTGACTAACTTAAACAAATAGGAATTTATTGAAAAGATATCAGGAGCTCCTAAACTTGTTGGAAGCCTAGAGAGCCAGCCCCAGAAATAGGCAAAAATAAAAGCAGCTCTGGAGAAAAGGAGCAGGATCCTCCAGAAAGGCCCCCCCCCCAAAAAAAAGGCCTTCCACCCAGAACCATCTGATAAAGACTACCCCACTAGGAAGGAAAGGAACTCTGGCCATTTTTAACTTCTTTGTCCCTGTAGGGGGAATTTAAATTCTAAGGATGTGGCATCTTGTTTAACTCAGCCAGGATTATACTCTGGATCCTTGTTTGGTTTAGGTAGGGTCTCTGATTGCTTTTTATGTCAGCTGACTTTTTCTAATGGGGAAGGCAAAATTGCTTAATGGCGAACTGAGATATTGCTAAAAATGGGAAATGCATACTTGGCAAACAAATAAATCCATTGTATTCTATTTTTTTATAAAAAAAAGTAAAACATATTATACAATTAATCTTTGCCTCAACACCCTGAGATATGCAATATGATAACTATTTTATAGAGTAAATAATTTAGGATTAAATGTATTATATAAATTCTCTCAAGTCATGTAGCAATTAAGTGACAGAATCATACGTAGTACTAAGTCTCCTGATTATATCTGTTATGTTCTTTCTTCCTTATCTCTCCTATTCTATGATTTGATAGTCAAACAGATAGGATACTTGAGGAACTTAAGGTCCAAAATCTTGTCTCCTTTCCTCCCTATGATCCTCCCACCCTCTGTCAACATTTCTCTCCTTTCTTACATTCCTGTTTCCCTCAATTACCATTAGTAGTCCAAACCTCCCATAGTCACCCTGACATTTAGGTCCAAATGGCCCGACACATCCCCTAATATAAACTAATCTCCTCTAACCTTTCCACGATGCTGCTGGGACTCCTGGTCTAGGAATCATCAAGATTTCCTGCATTCTCCGTCTCTCAGGTGATTGTTCCCTTTCTTTGCTGTAACTGACACTTGGCTCTCCCTTGGCCACTGAGCTACCCTTGCATTGTTCTCAAGAGATAGCTACCCTTTTTTTCTCCCATATTCTATGCACTGTAGGACCTAAGGTAGAGGAGGGGTTGTCCTTACTTTTCATTGCTACTTAGGGACCATTTTATTGCCCTTCTTTTGCAAAAGCCTGGCTCCTTTGAAGTACATGCCATCAGACTATACCACCCACTATCCCTCCTGGGTTTAGTCATCCATCCCCCTCTGGGTCACTTTTTCTAATTCACTGAATACTACAGCATCTGACTCACTCTTTCTCTCCATTAGGAAACTGTGTCATCATTTGGTATCATTTCCATATCCATGCAGATGATCTATTCAATACTCTTGTTTTATGGTTATTTTGCTGTCACTTTGAATAATCTTTTGTTCCAAGCCAGCTAAGCATCTTTTCTCCCATGTTTATTCTAGATCTTTTAGTTAGCAATGACTGAACCATCTCTGAAATCTTGATGTTAAGTGTCCTACTGTAAGATTCTTACTATCCATCCTTCCAGCTCTTCTTTCTGTTTCTCACTGCTTAGATTTGTACCCTATGATGTCTTCCAATTCACTGACCCTATCACCTTTTCACTGTCCCTTACTTCCCTCAACTCTTCTCCCACATAGCCCCCGTCTCTTTCCTTACCCAGCTTAGATTTCAGGGCTTACATTAAAACGCCTCCCTTATAAATACCCTTAGGTGCCTGCCCTACTCACCAGCCACATTTTAGAACTGGTTAGACCAACTCTTAACCTACTCAGCCTCAGCACAGAGCAGCTGGACATGACTGGAGAAAAATACTCAGCCATGCTCCTTGAGCTCATTCTAAATTAATGACTGCAAATCTCAGATGAGTGGTCGGTATTACTCAGCAATTTTACTGTGTGTTTCATGTCAGTTCACTCTCCTATTCTCTTAAAACAACTATTTCACGCCGGGTCCTCTCTCCTAAAACCTACCAAACCAAGGTCATCTATCTCACTCTTACTGAGACAATAGAAGAAATCACAGGAGAGCTAATTCATGTAACTTCCCAAACTCTAGCCTCTCCTCTGCACCCTGGAACCCATCCTGTTTTGCCTCCTCCAGGACTTTGCACCTGTATTTCTCCTCCCTCACCTTGATCATCATTTCTTCCATCTCTCAGACACTCGAGCATGACAGTAAAGAAGCCAAATTGATTCCACAGGCCCCCACCGATGACTGTTTCACATCTGCCCTCCCCTTCCCAGCAAAACTTTTTAGAAGGTTGTCTTTATTTTCTCACCTCCCATTCTCACCTCAACCCACTTCAATCAGGCTTTAGCAAACTATCCTCAAATAGAAACCACATCATCTGTATGCTCCCTTTTTCCAAACCTATAGTGCATTATCAATCCTCATCTTACTCTACTCAGTACATAATATTTCTGAGAACTACTGCCTTCTTAATGTTAGCTTAAATATTTTTCTACCCTCACATTTTATAATGTGAGACCCTGAGTGAAATGAGTTCCTTTACATTCATCAAGTGGATTTGAACTGAGTTAAGTGAAGAAGGCCTGTCCCTCCTTGGGTACAGATACACCAGCTCCCATGGCATCCCTTCTGATGGGCTTTGAAGCAAGACATGTACAGTTCCAGCCAGGATTAATCTAGATTTAGGTTTTAAAAACTATAACCTGAGTATTTGGGCCTGGCTACCAGAAAAGGTCTATTTGATGCTTAACCTAGCTATGAAAAATCTCTTAAAAATCACCCTCTGTTTAACTTAGGTAAATTCATACTGGTCTTGAGTCTCCAGTTTTACTTCATTTTCCTGGTGATTGGAGGTTTTAGTCTATTTTCATTTGAAAACAAATTTTTTTTCATAGATTGGTAACATTTCCCATCAATAAACTTCCCACTAAGGGGAAGTAATTCATTCACTGTATGTGTCATGTTTAAAGAAAAACTAGATGGCTGAATGATTCCTTCTGTTGGGGAAATCACTACAGATCTAGGGGGAAAATATTTTGCTGGGAAGAAGTTGCTCATTTGCATACTGAAATTCAGTGTCATTCTGTTTGTGAGTTTTCAGGTCTTCAACCTTATGGAATTAGTGAGGGTGGGTCAGGAGGTGAAGTGGTGAAGTGCAGGGATTATAAATTCTAACAGACCTTTTGATTTGGCCAACAAAGTATTTTAAAGAAATTTAGGTTTACATTTCTTTAAGCTGAGGATGCATCCAGTTCACTAAGACCTCAACAATTACTCCCCATTATCTTATAATCAATGAATTTTATTTAACAAATCTTCGTTGGTGGTCTTCTGTGTATCAGGCACTGTACTGGGCCCTGGAGATATAGCAGGGAACAAGAGATGGCAAGATCTCAGATCTCATGAGGCCTGCATTCTAGGGGAGAGAGACTGATGAGCACTGGGTGTTATACGCAACTGATGAATCATTGAACACTACATCTGAAACTAATGATGTACTAAATGTTGGCTAATTGAATTTAAAGTAAAAAAAAAGTCTTTCTTAAAAAAAATGAGCAAAGAAATAAATTAATAAAAAAATTTCAAATAATGACAAGTAAATAATGAGGCAAATAGAATAAGATGATGTGATGTGTAGTGTTTGTGGGAGGAGATAGTATAGATTGAGTGGACTAGGAAGGCCTTCCTGAGATGATATTTGCTCTGAGGCCTCAATGATATGAAGAACCAGGGACAGAGGAAGGTGAGCAGAGTCAATAGCAAGTGCAAGCCCCTGTGGCAGGAAGAGTTTGCTTTGTTCAAGGAAAAGGAAGGTCAGTGCAACCAAAATATAAGGAGAGGCGCCTGGGTGGCTCAGTCAGTTAAGGGGCCAGCTCTTGATTTCAGCTCAGGTCATCATCTCAGGGTTGTGAGATCGAGCCCCATGTCGGGCTCCACACTCAGTGCAGAGTCTGCTTGAGATTCTCTCCCTCAGTCCCTCCCCCTGCTCTCTCTCTCTCTTTCTCTCTCTCTCTCAAATAAATAGAGTCTTAAAAAATATGAATAAGAGGGAGACTAGTTTAAAATGAGGTAGCAGAGAACAGATTAGGGAGAATCTTATAGGCTCTAGTAAGGATGCTGGATTTTATCTAAATGTGATGAACAGTGTAGAAGATTTTAAAGCATGGCCTGGTTTATTTTTTTTTAAGTTTATTCTGATTTCTGTAGGTAAAATAGGTTCTAGGGGCCAAGATTGGAAATAAGAAAACCAGTGACTACTGAAAAAAATCCAGATAATGATAGTTTGAAATGACAGTTGGAACTGTGAATGTGAACAGACTATACAAATATGGGATAAATATTGGAAATAGAGCCATTAGGCCTTGCTGATGAATTGGATGCATCAGATGAGGGAAAGAGAGAAATCAAGGCCAGTTCCTGGGTTTTTGGCTTAAGCAACTAGGCAGATGAACAATGTCATTAATTGATGTGGAAAACTGAAGGAATGAAGGAGGAACACATTTAGTTGGAAAAATAAAGGATTCTGTTTGGGCCATGTGGAGTCTAAGGTGCTTATTAGACACTAATGTGTAAATTATGAGTAGGCATTGGATATAGGAGTCACTGCATAAATTTACATTACCCCGGAGGGTTTCTGAGTTTGTAACTCTGCTAGAGTGGATGTAGGTTAAGAACATTGGGTCAGGAGTAAAAAGATCTTTGTATGAATCCAGGTTGTTCTGCTTACCAGCTCTGTGACCTTGAGCAAGATTCTTAAAGTTGTCTGAACCATGGTATCATCATTTATAAAATGAGTTTAAAATATTATATACTTTATCAGTTGATTATAAAGATTAAATAAGTGGATTTATGCATAGTGGTTAACAAAATCTCTGGAAAAATATAAGTACACAATATATATTAGGTACTATTTATTGAATATCTATACTGAGATATGCCCTTTGTATACATTATTTCACCTAATCTTCCCCAAACACCTCACATCAACCATATTGGCTAAATATCAATATACAGGAAAGAGACTGAGAACAGATGGATGAAAACACAAATTTATTTTTCACTTTTTGAGAAATGTGCACATCTGCACAAACTACCCCTGACTTATCAATCTAGGAAACATTCATATGAGCCTGAAATATGTCTCTCTCTAGATTCTTACATCCAGATTCTTATATCCAGTTGTTATGTGACATCTTTTCTTTGATGTCTGTCATCTCAAACTCAACATGATTTAATCTTTACCCCCATGTCCAGAATCTGATCTTTCTATTGACTTCCTCATCTCAGATGATGGCGTCCTGGGCATTCTAATTGCTCAAGTATAAAGCCTCCCAGTTCTCATTGGTCCCTGTCTTTCTCACACATGCTTTATGGAAGCCTTCTAAGAAATGGCCCCCTGACCTCATCCCCTGCTCCTCTCTCCCTCACTCACTTTGCTCCAGCCACACTAGCCTATTTGCTAATATTCAAATACACAAGCATGTTTTTGCCTTTAGGACCTTTTCACTTCCTGTTTCCTTAGCTTGACACTCAAATATCCCAGAAATTCCATCAGATATCTTTGCTAACCTACCATCTGTTTAAAATTGCAGCTTCTCTAGTACTGTGTTCCTTCTCTCCTTTAACTTTCCCTCTCTTCCCTATCTTCCCCTTCCTTTTCCCTTCTTGTCTTTTCCAGGAAAGGCTTCGTACTATGTTGCCTCTAAGACAACATAAGGTTTGTTTCTACTCCAGATGTGCTGGTCATCCCCAGAGAAATTATACTGCCTGAAGCCAATTTCTCTGGAGTCCGTTCTTCCACTCAGGAAAGGTCCAGCCATCCTCTGCTTGCTAACTCAGCACCATGGCATCAATTAGCATTGTTTCTAGCTGCAAATGAGATACCTACCACAGTGGCTAAACAGTTAGGACTGTGTTTGTCTTATACAACAAGAATTTCAGGGGTAGGTAGTCCAGGGCCTCATGTCACTCACTGCTGTCCTGAGATTCGGGATCCTTTTATCTTCTTTTCTGCCACCATGGTACTTATCCTCAAAGCCATTAGATTGATACTCATTGTGTATTGAGTCCCCCGCTCCAAACAGAAAAATAAAGAGGAAAGGACAAGGAGCAAAGGATAGAGTTCTCTTAGGGAGTAAGGTTTGTCTTCTCTGGGTTGAAATATCTGACTTCCCATTATTTTTAACCTACAAAAATGTAAATTTCATGTGTCTGACCCAAGATTTGGGAAGGAACACCTTCCCCAGAGATTTCTGCCTACATATCATTGGCCAAAACTGTCAGTTGGACACTCTTATCTTCAAAACAGAGTAGGAGACAAAGATTGTGTAAGCCTCTGGGGCAGCCAGTTCAGTGCCTGTCATCCACAATTTGGCTCTTCCTGAGTTGCTGATCTTCCAAGACTCAATTCAGCCTCCTGGCTTTGGGCCATCCTCCCCAGAGCCTCTGTTACAGGGGGCCCAGCACTCCCACACAGACCTAGGGGAATTCCTACTCCACACCTCAACTGCTTCCCAGGGCCACACAAGAACTTTTGGGTCTGCTCTGTGATATCTACAGATCTTGGGGAATTCCATTTCAGGAATGGAGGCAGGTAAAAATCTCTGGCCCTCTGTCTAACTAAAGCATACTGCCATTTCTGTTCTATTGCATTTGTTCTGCACTGGCAGGACTAGTGAATTGTAGAGCCAAACATCTAAATCTTTACACATATTATTTAATTTCATCCTCAAGGCAGGCCTTTAGCTTTCTCTTCTATCACTGTTTTACACATGTGGAAACTAAGGCTTAGGGGAGTTAAATCCAGGGCCCTTTAGTTGGCAAATGGCGGAGCTTCTATTCAGACCCAGATCTGCCTCATTCCAAAGCCTCTGCCTGACCCGATGCATTACATTAAACTGCTTCTAAGCAGATCTTTGCCAGGGCAATCATTTCCCTCTCTATATAGGAGCCTTTGAGTCACTCTAAGTATTTCTTAATGGGGCTGACCCCACAGGGCAGCTTAACAGTATCTAGGCAGTTGCTCCCCTATTAGAGCCCCTGAGTTCTCCCTAATTCTAGTGCTTTCTATCCCCCACCTTGTCCCTTGCTCACACATGGATTTAGATTTGTGGAAATGTCAGAAAGGATATTCTAAAGGAAATAGGATGAGCGTTAACAAAAGTGAGTTTAACTCAAAAGTAAGTATAACTCTGGGAAAGTGTATATTTTAGCTTTGTTAGAGTATATATCAGAGATCCTAGCACATATGCTTAGAAGGTCAATTTCAAATCACACCCTTAGGACCTTGACTATCGGACAGAGGAATATGAACTTTTTTTCTGTCTGCAGTAGTGATGCATTAGAGGTTTTGCCATAGGAGAGTTAGATTACACTTTGTGTTTTGTGCTGCAAATTAAAGAAAAGAATCATTTGAAGAATATTGAAGAAGTGACTCACTTATAAAATTGTGAAGAAAACATGCAAGAAACAGCTAGGCTGCATAAGGTGGTGTTTTTTATTTGTCCAAGTAATGCCACATTATTGAGGTGGCACAGAACATGGTACATCCATCCATGAGTCAGAAATATTTGAGTCAAAAACACCTTGTGAAGAGCCCTCTGTCCTTTTGATTACTGAAACTGATGTTTTGGTGGATGTTTGAGTAATTTACCAGTAAGTTAGCATAATTGAGTATTAAAGAGGAAATCTATGTTGAAAGAATTGGTTGTGAGAAGATAAAATGAGGAAATGGGATTATTGACAGAGCTGAGACGAAATATTCAGGGGACATCTCTAGGAAATAAATCAGCCCTTCAAGTGACTGGTTTAAATGTGAGTGAGTCAGTCCAAAGACAGGATTGTAGGAAAAGCAATTGAAAGGAAGAAAGTACTTTGCAAATGGGTTTCCTCAACTACTTATATTTGGAGGCAATCATTATTTCTGTTATTGAAAAGATGGATTTGTAAAGGAACAATGCTCTTTCCAAAATAACAAGTCATGAATAGGAATTGATATCTGAAGAAGAAAATGAATTCATATTAGTTATAAAGGACTTCTCTGTTCACTTCAAAACACTGATGCTATATACCTCTTCTGAAAAGGTTGCCCTGGAAAGAAAAGCTAAAGCTGGTCCTAGTGATTTAGGGTTTTCATTCTCCATGAAGGCCAAGTGTGAGGTAAAGAATCCTCATAGTTCCCAAAAGATACTGTAATGTAGAGGTCATCCCCAAGATTGACTGGTCCCACCTTTAGGGAATGAAAAGAAGGGCTGCCTACCCTGATGAAGGGCAAGCTGTGACCTGCTCAGAGGCATCGACTTAGATTACAGGAAGATTTAATTTCTAAAAATAATGGCAAAGAACAGTGAAGCCTGGAGACTTTGCTTGAGCTCTAATAGAATCATGATACCAATTATTTTTGGAATGTTGACATTTCTAAAACTCTTCAGATGCAAAATCAATGCTAAGTAGTTTTATAGAAATTGGATGCATTTTACATAAAATTACCACCGGAGCTGAGGACAGTGATGCACAAAGGCAGGGCAGACAGTGTTTTGAATGCCCTGGAAAGCACAGTCTGGGAGCCTCTGTGACAGCACCTGGCATTCATCCCACATTTTCAAGCTTTTACTCATTAAATTGCCTTGGCTGTTCTTGAGGTTTTCAGCTCTATCTAGTCAGATTATGAACCTGTTGACCATTCATCATATTCTTCCTGTAGTTGTCATTGTTTTAAACACATTAGGGAGTCATTGGTGAACAGACAGTATTTTATACCATGATAAACGCAATGATAAGATCACCTAGGAAATGAGTATAGATAAAGAAAACAGGGCTGAGAGCTGAGTCCCAAGATTCTCCAACATGTAGAATCTGGGGAGAGATGAAAGCCCTAGGATAAGGCCAATGAAATAGGAAGAAAACCAGAAGGTAATATCTTGAAAATCAAAATAAGAGAAGGATAAATGTGTAAAATGCTCCTGACACTTTGAGAAAGATGGTGATTGAGAACTGACTGTTCGTTTGGGCAAGATGTAGGACCCTGATGATCTAGACAAGATGGATTTCCTATGAAGTGCTGTGGACCAAATCCTGAGTATAGTGTGCTGAGAAGAACAGAGATGTTGGGGGAGTGAAGATAGCAAGTAAAAACTTCTTGAAGAATTCTGCTTTTAAAAGAGTGCAAAAAAAAGAAAGAAGGAAGGAAGGAAGGAAGGAAGGGAAAGAAAGAAAGAAAGATATGATAAGAGCAATGAAATGGGAAGAAGAGCAG